>NW_017729002.1:21940370-21957766 GCF_001723915.1 Gavialis gangeticus
GCTAGGGGCAACCAGGAGGAGCTAAGGGCCCACGCCTGGTGAGTCAGCTGACCGGAAGGGGCAAGGCTGACCACTATCAGACCCAGACTGGAGGCTGTGAGGGCTCTCTCTCTGTCTGCTGGCAGGCAGGAGGACAGAGTACTGCCGGACTAAGGGAAAAAGTTCGGGCCTGAATGTACCAGCCGCTAGTTACACGAGGGAGCGATATAGTGTGGTTTGGAGAACTTTTGGCCAGGAGGTTTAGCTTTGTGTTATAGCCCAGGGGCTTGTATTATTGTTTGTTGTTGTTGTTGTTACACGAGAGGACTGGGTGAGGCTATTAGGGGTTGGAGGAGGCCTCATAGGGGCTCCACGGTAGCGTGGGGACCCCGGTGCCAGAGAGGGCACAGCATTCAGGGGTGACCCCAGCCCTGAGAAGGGGAGCAGAGGATTGGGAGGGGGCCAGGTAAGGCTGAGGCTGCCAGAGCCCTAAGCCGAGAAGCCCAGAGCAGAGGGGGAGTTGTGAGAAGCCCCAGAGCGGGCAGGCTGCGAGACAAGCCAAAGAGCGCCTGTGGGGCGCGGAGAGTGGAATTGACCAGACAACGTCTGGGACATCTGCGAGGCCTGGGGCGTGGTACAGGGGTGGTTGGAGCCACACATAGCCCATAAGGCTGGGGTGCATCGAGTCACCCAAAATAGAATCGAGACCAAGATACGTCAGAGGACTGTGTCAGAGAGGACAAAAGGCAGCCTCCCTTATACACTGTTAATATCAAAGACATGGCGGGCGAGATGTAAGGGTGCTTTAGTACCATATTGACATGGTAAGGGGTGCTAGGGGAGATCACAGCCACCCCTAGGACCCCGTGCTGTTACAGAGTCCTCTGGAGGCACAGACATCTCCCTAGTCCTAAGATTGCATTTTGGTTATCCACAAGGTGAACTGGAGCACCAGAGCCTTTCACTGCACTGCAGCAGTAGGGTGGGAGAGAACAGGGGCAACCTCAAAGGAAATGACCTGGTTATATTTATCCCCATCACTGAACCTAGCTCAATACATTTGAAAAAAAATTCGGAAGCAGATCTTCTAGTTTTCCTGAAAGGGAGTCTGTTCTTCGTTGGCTTATCACATGTATCAAGACTCCGTGATGGTGTTTCCTAGGAACACATGTTAACTCATAAACCTGGGATCCTCTTATCTCAAAGGGCACATCCGACAATTAGCTTATCTGCTGTGAAAGTGAGGAACGGCCCTGGTTATCTAGATGGCTTCCGCATGTTGAAAAACAGGGAAAAGAGGCCCCTAGGAAAAACTAGTAGTGTTGGTATTCTAGAGATAACAGGACTGTACACTGAGCGTGCACTTAGTATGTTGTAGGTGCAGCTATTAACACAGCTGACTGACATTTCCCATCATAAGACCCTATTTTGAGTCGCTAATAGCTTAACCAGAATTTAATTGTTGGAAATGAAATTTTCTGTTAGCTGTCTGCATGGGGGACTGGTGCCACCTTAGTCAGGGGGGCACATGCCCCCTCCAGCGACCAGTCAGCGACTGGCCAATCTCATGGCCAATCTCACCGACCGAAGAGCGGCCGCGGTGCTCCTGGAAGTGCCTGCGGCACTTTATCCAGCACTCCTGCTCCCCGGCCAGTGCTCACAGGGGGGGCACTGCTCCCACTTGCCCCCCTGCCCATCATCTAAGCGGGGAGTGCAGCCTGCCAAGGAGGCCCCCTATGCATCGCCACTGCCTGTCTGCCTCCAGCTGGTTATGAATTTCACAGATTTCATAGGTGTCATAGATTTTTAGGGTTGGAAGGGATCTCAGTAGATCAAGTCTGACCCCCTGCCCTGGGCTGCAAAGAGCACTGGGGTCAGACAACTCCAGCCAGGTGCTTGTCCAGTCTCCACTTAAAGACCTCCAGGGCAGGGGAGAGCACCACCTCCTTGGGAGCCCATTCCAGATTCTGGCGACCCTAACCATGAAGAAGTTCTTCCTAATGTCTAATCTAAATCTGCTCTCTGTCAGCTGGTGGCCATTGTTTATTTCCTTGGTTCATACAATGTTGTTCATCAATGTTCAGTTGATCTCCTTGGTTCACACAATGTTCCCTCCCCCTGGAAAATTTCAGCCCAAATGGCTCAGTCATTGCCAGTTACATCGGGAGGGGAAGAGTCCTCCAGCCCATGGTCAAACGTTCTGGTGATCTTTTGTTTCTGGAAAGTTCTAGCACTCCCAGCTTTGGAGCAAGGACGTACAAGGATTTACCTTTTGCCATTCCTTTGCCATACATGCAAGAGAGTTGGTCACGCCCCCTGTTCACAGTCATTGCCCATTCCACCTGGCTTAGGCCTTTCCAGCACTTACCTGCGTACTGTGCAGAAGGGGATGACTTCAAACAAGCCTCCCTTGGCCAGTCTGCACTGATGCTGGCAGTAGAGTCTGTCTCCACACCGGTCCCATTTACCAAGTGGAAACCCTTGGGGTCTGTTTGTTTCTTTTCTGCATGCCACTCCACTTGATGCCACTTCTCTTGGTGTCAGACCGGCTGCCACTGTTGCACAGGTCCTGAGGGACAGCAATGTTGCCGATGCCTGGGAGACTCGTTCATTTTTTTACATCCTATGTAACATCTTGACCTACACACAATGATGTCAAGTTGCACCCATTTGATTAGGTCAGCCAACTCTACCTCAAGCACAGGCCAGCTTGTATCAGTTTAGCTTGCCTCTGTATAGAGACAGGCACCAAGAAAAACTTATTTTAAGCTCTAGGTGATGACTGATTTCACATCTCTTCTGCCTTATGCTTCTGTTCAGGGCCGGTCCAACCATTAGGTGAACTAGGTGATCACCTAGGGCGCCAAAATTTGAGGGGTGCCAAAATTATATGTAGAACAAAATAACAAGTACATCATTTTAAATAACAGCCCTGGTCAGCTACAGCTCCACCTTGGTGTAAGACCTTTGGTTCAGTAAGAGGAGAAAGACCTCTGAAAAGATCTCAGAGGAAAGATCACTAGAATCGCGACTCCTACCTTTTCAACTCTCAAGTGGACTTATGACAAGAGCATACCTCTGGCAACATCATCCTATTCCTACTCCAAAATGTCTTATTCTTGACAAAATCTTAAATGCAACAGGGACAATCTTAAATGCAACTGATAAAATCTAGGGTGCTTTAGATTTTAAAAAGGGTCATTGGAAGGGAGAAGGAAGGTGTAAGAAATCAGTGTCACGAGCTGTAAGATGATATAGGAATAGGGGTTCATCTTTTAGGATGATGTTGCCAGCAGTATGCTCTAAGGCACCAATTACCTTTGGACCAGCCCTGCTTCTGTATTGACCTGGAGCAAGTCTATGCCTCAGTTCCCTCATTTGTACATGGGCATAATAATACTCCCATTGTGTGTCTTGCCTGTTTAGACTGTAAATTCTCTGAGGCCTCGTGATTTTAGCTGGAGCCTGTAGCTGCTACAGTTATGTAAATAACAGTAGTAATACTTGTACATGTAACACATCCAGTCTGATTTCCCACTGTCAAGATGATTTTTTGTTGTCTTATGTAGTAAGATGTTACTTAACTTTTGTTAGAATAAAGTCACCTTGTACATCGTGATCTGCTCTCAGCCAGTCAAATCCTTCCATTCTTTTTGGGCTCTTGCTATCATCTCATGTTGTGAGAACAATTTGTTCCATTTCACAGACTCAGTGCGTGTGTTCAGTTTATATAAAACTTTATAATGCTTTTCCTTCCCTCCTTTAATCTTTAAGGAGAAACAGCTTCTTGTATTGAATCTAAAAATGAGAAATGATTTATATGTTTGTAAGTATGGCTCTGGCTTTGTTTTGGCAAAAGCATCGATTGCCTCTTTTTAGACTGCCTTCATTCAAATAACATGAGAGATGAATTTCAAAACAAGCAAGGGGAATGGACTGGTCAGAGGAATTACTAAGTCCCCAAAGTCTCTGTCTTTGGGATCACTGCTTCCAATTCAGTTCTGTGAGGTAGGAACAAAATGTCTTGGATATCTCGTGGAGTTTCAGAGACTTAAAGAAAAGGAGTTGTGAAATTTCCAGATATAATTCACTGTGGAGAGGTGCTAACACCACATGAAATGTTACTATGCACATCAGTGTTAGCAGGAAGGTTGATGATTGAATGGGCTGTGGAGGTGCAGTTTTGCCTGTAGAAGAATGTCTGTTGTAAAGAAAGCCATCCATCCTGTGCTTTTCACTATGGTATCTGAGCACTTACATATACACTAAACAGATTCTAAACAGCCTCTTCTCTTCACTGCTTAGCACTATACAGTGTGCTTTGGAATTGCATCAGAGCATATATTGTCATACCAGGCATCCCCATTCTTCTGCCCATGTGGGCCCCTTCTAGTAGAGCTTCCAGAGAGGCAATCGGAATAGTAGGGAAGGAAATGACCCGGTCATTGAGGACTCTGTGAAAATGATGAGCTTTGAACCATGGCCTAAAGGCAAGCTCACTTGGGTTATGGTGGATTGCCAAGTGGGGAGGTTCTCTAGACAGAGGCTCTTCACTAAGAACCCTTGACTGGAGATTCAGGAAGCAATCTCCTCAGATGATCCCAGCATGCTGAAGAAGTAAGGTGGCTGCCATGACAGTCTTGCTGCTAAACTAATTTCATTGATTAATGCCAACCTTGAATTACACCTGGAAGCCGGGTCAGTGCATGGAGATCAGCTGTCCTTTTTTCTTTGCCTGTGATGAGATTTCAGCCTTCCTGACAGCCATCCACAGCTGTGTCACCTCCTGTCTGTAAGAGCAAGGAAGATCTTGAAATCTCTTTGCCAACAGCAAATGAAAATGTGGAAAGAAAAACCCTTTGTTGGGGAAGCCAAATGCATTTGAGGCTACCTGAGACTGGCAGATGGAGACATCACTGAGCCCAGAAATGTCACTATTTCTCCCCTATCATCAACACCATCCCAGTTATATCTGGATGAAACCTCCACCAAGTTTGTTCTTATCCAGGCTGCTTTCTTCAGTGTGCACTGGGAACTCTCTGCCTGAATCGGATGAGAGGGAGACATGCAGCAGAGTGCCATGGGCATTTCAATTTGCATTGCAGGGCATGGTACTGCACCACCACTGCTTGTGACCTCACACACAGATCCTGACCAGATGGGAGAATGATGGAGGAGCATCTTCCAACAACCTAACACCTCAGCTGAGACCCCTCAGACAGGAGTATAGGGAGCCACTGTGGACATCTACCAGATCCCACAGGTTGGCAATCAGTACCTCCTGCTCTATCATATCAGAAGCTGCTGATAGAAATAATAAAAAACCTCCATGGACACCTTGACTTAGTCTGTCACAAGGGTGAGTAACAGACCAGAGCTACCAGCTCACACCATTTCCATGGTAAACACCTGACACCTTAGTAGGATCTTAGTAATGAGGGAAATTTGGCATTGCTCTCCACAGCCTTCTTTATAACCTTCCTCAGAAAAGAAAGGTTTAAGCCAGGACTGTTAATTCACTTCCTGAGCTAGGACTGAGATGCTGCTTGCTCAAGGCTGGCCAGCAGATGTGCCTTCAAGACAACCATCTAGAGTCCTTTCCATGATGTAACTGCTTTGCAATAGCAACACCTCACTTGCATGGCAATCTCAACTGGTGTAGTACCCATGGTTCTTGTGTCTGCTTGGGAATAGCCCCAGTTTAGTGATTAGGGGCCAGGACTTTGTGTCTTTAGCTTGTTACCTTGCTATGTTTAGCACCAGTACTGACCCTATGCAGTTAGACAAGTACAAGGCAGGGCTTGTACTCAGCACCAGCTGGAGCTATTCCTGAATGCAGGCAAGGCTTTTGTTAGTGCCTTGAATGCCCATTAGCTTGAGCCTCTGTTACTGCTCTCTGACAGCTCAGACTGAGCGTTGGAGAAAGGAAAAAAGCAGGCAGGAAAGCAAGACTCTTATCTTCTAAGCGAATCCTTGGCCCTGTCTTGCAAGAAAAGATGAAAATAAACTTCAGTGAAGGGTCCTTTAACTTTCTCTACTCGAGTGAAAATAAATGTGATCCCCCACCACCCTGCCCTGTAAATTCCCCTCACTGTGAAATATCTTCCAGATATAGTAAAGAGACGGCTTGGGGTATTTTTTTTAAACATCTTTAACTGCTGTATATATTTCCAGGGAGACGTAATAAGCACTACAGCTAATTTATCTGCGTGTACTGTAAATATTTTCAGGAGATAGCAGAAAGGATTTCAAACACATGGCTTTGAGGATTGGCACACAGCACAAGCCCCATTGGAGGGACACCTTTAACCCTTTGAGTGCTGTACCCTCTCTTCCTCCTTCCCCACCTCTGGCTACTAGCTACTGAGTATGTAACCCACACATCTGTGTTCACTGGGATCTCCTTCAGGAATGTGCACAAGTTTTTGCAAAATGCAAATGTCCCCAGGGCAGTGATCCCTAGCTTCTGTCTGTGGTCTCAGGCTGCTGGGTGCTGTACTTGGTACTTTGCTGCCTAGTCTAACTGCTGACAAGAAGCAAATAGTGTAGGAAGCTAGGCAGGTGTCCCCTGAGGGTTGTTGTGGAGAAGGTATGGGATGGAAGGTATTCTAATAAGCCATCATTTGTAGTTACACTACTGGTATCACCCTAGTGGCTCCAGCCCATGACCCTGTGGAGTTTAAATGCCTACATTTTTAAAGCTGTATGCCAGGACTTAAAAAAGTAAGTGTCAAGTCATAAGTTCATGATTTGACAACCAACCAAGTGACCCAGTTATCAAAAGCACTGATTGCTGAGCAACTTCCATTGATTTTAATGTAAACTCATAAACTTAGGAGCTAAATCATATATATTCATTTTTAAAGTCTCAGCCATTACTTTTTAATAACTTTCTATTTTAAAAGTTTAGCTGGCCTCTAGAAATCCAGTGTCCTTTCTTAGGTCCATGTATCTATCAAATGTAGATGTATAGTTTGGTTGCCTAGAAGCACACACATGCCCAGTTGAAATGCAGGAGTTTTGGAGGTGGACGGCAGAAGGTGTTCTGCACTGGCAATATTCTACAGTAGTTTTGGGGCTAAAATGAGCAGTAGTCTCCTCTACTGGAGATGCCTGAGGGGAAGAGAGAGGCAGAATGCTGAGATTAGATCAAGACACTGGGATCAGGGCAGTATATCTCATCAAAGGAGCTTTGGGTTTTCTAATGTTGTTAGGACCTTGACTCTGTTACCTCCCTTGAGTTCCTCCATGTTGGGACAGGGGAGAGAATGCTAAACTTGGCTGGTGGCTGGCCCTGTGTGGACTCCCAGGGAAGGGATGAAGAGGTCACAAAGAGTCCTTGTGACCTGAGGTACAGGCACAATTAACATGTGGTATGTGGACACTGCTGTAGACTGACTCACTCTTGGAAAGTAGAAAAGCTCAAGCCAGGCCACTGGGGAACCCATTCAACTGGTGGAAGTGCCTGCTCCAGCCTATGCTCCATTGAGTCCCTGGTGGAGACCTGGCTGTGTCACTACTTCCCCAGTGTGGCCCAGATCCCACCACCTGCCTGTAGCATGGGCCAGCTACTAGAATAGACGTTGTTCTTTCCTTTAAATTAGGAGCCACACTGGGCAAATGCTATGACTTATCCTTACAGACACAATTTAGGAGGATTCACCTTCATCTCATCTTTTTGACCTGGGACCTGATTGACTATCCTGTCCTTGATGCCCACAGGTCACAGCACATGAGCAGTTACTTAGCAGTCCACTCAGTGTCACCTCTCCTTGAGCCAGGTGACTATAACTCTGGATTTTGCCTCTGAGCTAATATGTAGCCCGGGTGCCTTGAGCCAGTGACTACAACTCTGGATCTGATTCTTGCTTGGTGCTTGACCCCTGCATTGCTATTAAAGCCAAAAGTGAAGCAGATCAAGAATGGATAGTACAAAATAATAATCTGGTGGCACATAGGTTGAGGCCAGCTCAGAGGCATGGCAAGCAGCTTCTTCTCCCTAGGTGGCAGCTATATTGGCTGGGCTGGTGGCAACGGTGGTAGCAGCCACCATTCTTGTGCCTCCTCAAGATTGGTGCCCAAGGCTGATGTCCTTGTTCTCCACCCCCAGTTACACTACTGGATTGGCTGACTGATTTGTCCTCCATCTCCCTGTGGCGGGTGCAGAGATCCCACCTCAGGAACACAGCTGGGTATTCGTATCCCTCCGCTGTTTCCACCACGTGAGGCGGGCCAGTAGGGGGCGCTCCTGCATCGAGCCACCCACCTCCCTGCGCCTGACCACCTTCCAGGCTCCGAGTGCCTCCCTAGGGGTGCCTTATGTCCAGCCAACCCCTGTCCCGGAGCACACTCGCTAGTCTGGGGGTAACGTGCCGCCACCACCCCAAGAATGGACTGTCTCGCGGCCCTGTATCCTTGGGGTAACACAGGCCTAAAGTCCCACGGGTACTCGACCCAATACAGGCACTTGGGGTACTTCCCCAAGTCCGGGGGCAAAAAGGTATAGTCTCCCTTAGTCCACAGACCTAAGGGGTCTCTTAGGCATAATTTAGACCCACCCCTCAATAAGTCTCCCACACCAGTCAAAAAGGAGAACTTTATTGATTACAGGGGGTAGGGTAAACTAGGGTACAGGATAGAGCAATATCTAGAAATCCTAAAGAGCAAACAGTCTGGCTGTGGTAGCCTTTTGATTACGCATCTGTGATACTTCCAGCTAAATATCTAATCAGATTGAGTAGCTTACTCACAAGCATCTTCCAAAGGCAGGTGAAGTTTCCCTTTGGAGGCAGGCGGTTCCTAGCTCGTGAGTTTGGGGGGAGAGAGCCAGTTTCAGATGTTAAGGCTTCTCTGTCCCCTGCCTGGCTGCTGCGTCACCTCATGGCCGGAGAGGAGAGACTGCCTCCTTCCCCGTCCTAACTTATATAGCCCCTGTGACCTCATTCACCTGGGCCAGCGGAGGTCAGCCCCAGTTGGCTGTCAGCCAACCAATTTGAAATGCATCACCTGTTACCAGGCAGATTCCAGCTCCCCAGGTAGATGCCCCTCACCCAGGTACCAGTCATGTAAGCAGAGGGAGCAGGTTTCCCCCCTCCCTCAGGAATGCAGCCAGCTCCAGTTCCCTAAAAAGACAGGCTGAGGGTGTGGTCCCCTGTGTGCTGGGCCCACCCTAATTGAATGGTCACAGCACAGAGATTTAAATCACAGTGTCACAGGGCAGAGATTTCTGGGGAGAAACCAAGGTGGCTTTCTGCCACACTCCCTGCCTCTATACTATAGCAGGGAGGAGGCCTCTAGCCCTCATGGCATTAGGGGATGCTGTGCTATAAAAATGAGCCATCCTTCAGTGGAAGTAGCACAGTCAAGGGCCTCATAACACAAGCTCCTTTCACCAGAGGGGTTCCTGCACTTCTGGACCTCTCTTCCCATAACAGATACAAGTAGGATCTCAGCTGAGGTAAGACAGAGGCATGGTGGAAACAGTTTAATAGGGAAGTAGCAGCAGACCATTTGGCCTTCAGGCTGAAGGTCCATGAATGGGCTTGCTAATAGCGATGGGAACCTTTCCAAGGAAGTCAAGGGCTGTGTGTGGGAGGTACTGGGGCGGGAGTAGCAGAGGCCTTTCATCATGTGAGCTAGTGGCTGACGTCTGTAGGGGAACACCATGAGTGCACATTGAAATTAGTTAATGTCATTAAATGAATACAGCTCGATGGCATGCACAGTGTGTCCTGAAACTGTGGGGTCACTGAGGCTAGTTAGTCATCCCACAGGGCTGTTGGAGAACCAGAGGATCAGTGTAAAGGGGAGCAGGGAGAGGGAAGCAAAGGGACTCTGGGGTTGATTTGATTGTAGCCAGAACTCTTCAAGGTTCTGTTTTGACGGTTAAAAACTCTCCCATCTGAAACAAGGCCTCCCCTTGCCCTCTCCCCTCTCCCTGGACCGGACCTCCTTGCCCTGCCAATCAGCTCTGCCTTTGATCCCTTTTCATGTCCCTTAATTGAAGGTGATTTTACCAAGTTGTCCAAACTGTATTTTGCCTAGAATTAACAATAAGCCCCTTCCCCTGGTCCTGGTCACATATGCACTGCAGCTTTGTGCTCTCAAAGACCTTTCCTGGTGTTAATAATTTCAAAGGTCATAAAAACCAGCTTAGGCTTCTTCTTGTGATATGGACGGTCTCTCAGGGCACCACTGGGCTGCTGCAGCTGGGGGAGTCGGCCTCCAAGAAGAACAGATTTTTGGAAGGATCTGCTGTCAAGTGCTTACAATGGGTGAACACAGGAGGTGGGGAGAGAGGTGTGTGAACGCTGTAAGGGTCATATTAAGAGTACTGAGAGGTTTGGATGTTCCTTGCCTGCAGAGTGTTTGGAGGAGCCTTCACGTGCAGATCCAGATCTGGAACTTCCCTGAGTCTCTGAAGTGCTGGGATTCAGGATTGTGGCTCCACTCTAAACATGGCCCTAACTAGCAGCACTCTGATGTGGTCCCAAAGGCTAAGGGTGTTTGGACCTTTAGACTTAGCTGAGAGCAGCTCAACAGGGCTGCAACACAGCTTGATATTTTGTTCCTTCCTCCAAACATCATGCGCAGGCATCATCCTGGCCTGGAACAAGTCCCAGCTGTGATGTATTCTGTGTACTTTTCCCAGCCCCGGGGCTGCATTTCCACCCTTATTCAGGGCCAACACCTCTCACAATTCCAGCTAACCAAAGAGTTGAGGTCCCACAGTTTGAAGGTAACTAGTGACACTGGTTCAATGATTTTGGGGAGGTTTTAGTTTTCTTTAAATTGAAGGGGCCAGTAGCCTGGTTAGTTTTGGCCAGCATGATGCGTGCTCCCCTCCTTGCTCTCCCTTCTTCCTCCCAGCTACTCAGTGCTTTCAGCCATGTCATATGGCATCCTACCCTTGAGCTCCCTCACCCCTATGCCAAGGCTCTTTCATTCTGGCTTTTACCCCTTGTGCCTTCTCATTTATGACTCCCACATGGCTCTAAAAAGGCTCCTCATATGAACCCTCTGCATCCCCTCATTTTGGTCTCTTCTCAGCAGAGATCGCCAGTACCACCAAACTTCAGGGACACATCTGCTGGAGAGGAGAATGAGGCCATAATATTGATAAATCAAACTAACTGCATTGGTCACATTTGAACTGCAGCCACCAGGGGTGGAAGGCCTGTAGGGCATCCACTCAGGGGCTTACTGAACCCCTTACCACTGTGGCTTCACCCTCTGCACCACATCATTGTCTCCAGGATGGATGGGCTGCGATTTTCTTTCCCTTCTTTGCCTTGTTTTCAGTTTGGCTGCCAAGACAAGCTCTCTCACGTAAGAGACAATGCATATGCTGGGGCAAGGCTGTAGAGATATTTGATCTCTTCTGTGCTTTGGTTAAACCTTCACCATACATAGTAGGTGGCCAACTTGGTTTCAGGGCAGGGAGTACACAGATGCCTTTTGAGGTTGGTCTCATAGACTTTGGAATAGGATGAAAAGGGACTAAGGGATATTTCTGACCAAGACTGGTTGCTCAGACCCATTCTTTCCAAAGCTGCATGGTGGCTTGAGGCCAATCATAGAACATTATTTTCAGCATTATACTGACACAAGCTGATGTGATCTGGTGGTTAGGATGCTCAATCTGAATGCAGGAAATCTGTCTCCTTTTCCTATGTCATTGATTCATATCTAGCTGCAAGGTTGTCATTTAGAACTGCTGCTTAAGAGATTGGAGCCTGCATTCCCAAAACTGCCAGCAAACTGGATGTTAAGGACCAGATCCTATTCCACCTGTTACATATGTAAATGGCACTTGGGCATCTGAGTGTGATCCTATTCTCTTACTTGAATCCGTGAAAAACTGTTAGCATATCTGCATTTCAGCCTTCAGACTAAGTCACAAAAAATGGTGAGGACAAGGAGAAGGAGGCACCTGCCTTTTACATTCATGGTTCTTTAGGGATACAGGCAAGGTGGAATAGGGTCCCATGTAGACACTCAAGTGCTTAGATACCACTTGGTTACCTAGTACGTAAAACTGGGTCTAGCCATAATTGACCTCCTGATTAGCATGACATTAGAGAGGCTGAGAACTGAAAGCTACTCTCTTCCCTTCATGGAGGTTGTTTCAGCTCAAGATTGGCATATAGTGGAAGGGTGAGAAAAGCTTACACTGTAGTTGTCCATGCTTGGTGGTTCCAGTGGCTCAAGATGTCAGTCTGCCACCCTTCTCACTGGATTCACACAGACATAGTGCCAAGAAACATTTAGACAGCATCCAGCACTTCTGATAGCCTGCTGCCCTGTACCTTGCACAGGTACGCTACCAGCCCAAGGGGATGTGAGTCTCCACCAGAGCAGAGTGGCCCAGGTGTAATGGCAAGAACAATGGGGAATCAGCCACATGCACAGCTACAGCCATGACTTCTGGCTCTTACTGGGCCATTAACCTGATCATGTGGCTGCAGTGACAGCTGTTTTTTCTGCACCCCTCTAAGCTGGCACCTCGGGGGACTACCTTGTCACCTTGCCTCAGTTACACCACTGGATATACCCGTGCTTTCTGTCAGCAAGCACTTCCCCAAGATTGCGGCACACCCTGCTAACACAGCTGTTGTAGTGGAGCCACATGGTTCCAGGAGAGGTCATGCAGGTGTCTACATCTGGTGGCTTCTCTGCATTTGCCACTAGGACTTCAGCCCATAGAGGTCCTGTAATGCGGACAAGCCCTTCATTTTCCTATGCATCACTTCTCCCTCTGTCAAGTGTGGATAGTGACTCTGCCCTATTTCAAATGGGCATTAGGAGGATATATGCATTAAATATGGAGGGCAGAGGCATAACAGGACAGCTGGGTACCCAGAGCAATGCAGCACACAGGGGCAGCAGTGGCTTGTGGCTGTGGCAGCAGATGTTATTTTTTGGCCCCTTCTCCCCCCAAGTTGATGCTGCCCTGGTTTCCCCACCTTAGTTAAAGGGTGCTCAGACACCATGGTGATTGCCCAGAATGGACAGGAGACACCCAATACCTCACCCTTAAAGAAAACAAACATGGAGGGACAGGAGCCAAACCGCTATGATCATGGAGAGGGAAATCCAGGGTAGCATATTCCAAAAAATATGGGGTGCGGAGGGTTTGGAGGTTGCAGGGTATGAATGAAGATGGCTGGGTCTTTAACAACACACAGCGGGATGAAAGGGGGAGTCTAACTGACTGGCTTCATCTTCCTGAAGTGGGACTCAGCTCTCAGGTGTTTGAGAAGCAATGCTCAAGCCTGAAAAAGCAGAAACCCGCTCTGGGGTTTGGGATCCCAGGATGTACGTGCTTTCTTGTTGGGCCTTTGAGGCAGCCAAAAGAGAGTGTGCAAGTAAAACTAGCACTAGAAAGGCCAGGAATGAAACTCATGTGAGCTGCTGAGTCCTGGAAGGTGGAGACACTTTTTTTTAAAATTGAAAAGGGAACTTCGCCCTGAGAGTGCATTTTTTTCTAATCCCATCTTTTTGTTACATTATTTAATGTTACTGCAGCACACACAGTCTGATGACCCAATGCACCTATTAGCACATGGCTGGTATGAAAAGCCACTGAAAGGAGATAAAAAGCACCTTGATGTGGAATCCAACTGAATAAACAATTTAAGGCAAATGTCTGAGCATTTTACATCTTGGCCCAGTCTGTAGTTTAGGGCCTTTTTGTTATATTGCTTCATGATTTCCCTTCCTCCGAGTTACTTGGTTGCTGTAAGATCCACATGGATTAGGGGTCCCATCCCTCTGTGGCAGATTTCTGTCGATCAAGGATCACACTGCCCCACACCAGCAGATCCTATCACCCTATCTAATTCCCTCTCAGGTAAAGCCTCACTCTCATAATGCAAACACCCTGACTCCTGTGTTACCCCAGAATCTGCAGAGGCATCATCGTTCCTTCATAGAGAAATTGGAGAAAGAGGCAAGTGGGAAGAAAGGTCTGAGCATTTGCATTCAGCTTCATAATGAACAGCCACTTTTGGGAATGAAATCTGCAAAAATAATCCAAAAGGGGAAAACACAGCTGCTCCCATGAAATTATAGTCATGTTTTCTTTTGGGATGTTTGCCTGATGTGGAAGGTCAAGGAGTGCTCGTCTGCCTGGCTGTGCTGATGGATGGGAAACCGTCCATCAGGAGCAAGAGACAGAGCTGTGATTATTATTGTAACAGGATGGTGTGCAGATACAGCAATTGCTGGCCTAGATGTAGGATGTGTGCCTTGGGGGTTGGCGTGTTAAGGAAGTCTGTCTCTCTCTCTCTCTGAGAGGAAATGAAACAGAACCTTTTGCTCTTGTATCTTAAATAGTGAACCCCTCAGCCAGCTTTTTGCTAGGCTCTTCTTTTTAGAGAAAGCTGAGATCAGGGGGATGCTGAACACAAAACAGATGAGAAAATGCCTAGTTGTTATGGCAGTACTGGGTGATGGTGCGTCCTTCCAGGAAATCAGTTCCTGGGTTGAGACCGTGCTCCACTAGCTATTGCCCTGAGTGGCACGAGATGTGGATTAGTCAATCAGGTCTAGCTGTGAGTTTTGGCCTTCACCAGAATTGAGCACATGATACAGTCTGCTGTTCTCTCACATCGTTGCCTTTTGCTCAGCTTAGCGCAAAGGAGCCCTTCAGCTTTTCCCAGACAGTTTTGACCTTGGGCCTTTTGCAGTCTTGGCGAGTGGATTTGAAATGACTCCATCCTAGCTGGATCCCAGCAGCAATACTTTTCAGCCACTCTCACTTTGCTCGGGCCCAAGTTAATGGGATCACAAGAGTCTTGGCCAGAAAAGTAAGGCCTGCAGTGGGGGACCTGGAGAGGGAGAGGTGGCATCCTCAGAACTTCCCTAGTCTCATAGCTTTTATGTCAGTAAAACCCACTCCTTGCCTGGCCTTCAGGGGCCTTGCTGTCAGATATGGAGCTCTCAGTCTTCTGGACTGATTCAGCTTGGACCAAGGGGAAGGCATTTGACATTTGGCCACCAGGTCCCTCAGCCAGGAGCACCAACTCCTACTTCATTTCATGATAAACTTCAAATGGAAATGCTGCATTGAGTTGGACGCTTGGAGCTGCCCTTAGAGCTGAATTGGGAGCCTCTCTGGGGCTTCAACATGGGTCTTGTCAGGAGTAAAAATTCAAAGGACCTGGGGGAGGAGAAGGAGGAATCTGAAGGGGGGGCCTCTTCACGTGACTCCCCTTCCTCTTTTTCTGCTGGGCCCAGAACCTCTGGACCAGTCAACCTGTACTTGGCACAACTCAGGTGACTTTTGCTCTTTCTTATGTTGTCAGGGGTCCACAGAGTGGAAGGACATCCCAGCTGCTCGTCCTTCCCCTCACCACACCCTCTGGGAGGGCAGCCTCTGGGAGGGGTTGATACTGGAGTTTGACGACAGCCCTATGCCACTAGAGAATTCCTCTCAGCAAATGGGATCCTTCATTGGCCAACTAGATCACATTTCAGTGGAATTTACTTTGCCTTCCCCCAAGCAATAATGCCCAGATGCTCAGCTGGTTATAAAATGGTGGAGCTAACATGCACTGACTTATGCCAGCTGTTATCTGACCCTAAACGGCTAGTTTATTTTTTTCTAGGAAAGAGAAGAGAATAAGGAAAGACAGACCTGGGCTTCAGGCTGGGATACAGACATTACCAGACTTTTGAGAATCCTGGATGCCTAATCAAATTTTGTAGCTCAGGCACCTCTCTCGGAAAACAGCTTCCCATGAGCTTGCAAACTGATGCCCAATGAACAGCTGGGCTCCTGTGGCACTGACAGAGCAATCTACCATCTGTAAAATTTATGGTTCATCCATAAAAAAGACGAGAGGGAAAATCATCTTGTCCTTAAAAGTCCCTAAAATATATATAATCTTGCCTGTAAAATAAATAAATAAATAAATAAATTAGTAATTTTAACCACAAGCAAATGTTTTACATTCCTAAGCAATGATGCCCTCTGTTTACTGCCGTTATTGTTCTCAATGAGCTGGAACCGTGAAAATGAATATTCGCTCCGACCCCATTCGTTAACATTGAAAAAAGTCCAAGGAAAAACAAAGTTGTCTGAAAAATGATTGAATGAAAGAATAATACATGAGTGTGGAAATAAATCTGCCATAGTAAAAGAAATTGATTTAAAATGATACTTTAATGCAGTCATAATAATGATTGATAACACTCAGCCCTTATTGGGGCCTGTTATTTTGGTCACCAATAGTTGTCACTCAGTTTTAAAGAGAAAATGTTGGGGTGGCTCACACTCCTGTGGTTTCTGGGGAGAACTAGGCAGAATGGAAGGAGACAAAGCAGTTCAAACCCCTAACGCATTGCTGCTTGCAGTCAAGTTATCGCAAGGCTCACTAACGACTCAGACCACACAAGTACATGCTGAAATAACTTTTACTGGTTCCACAATATAACCTACAGCCTGTGAGTCTGGTAAGCAGAAGAGAATTACTGCTGCCTGACTCACAGAAGAGCTTTCTAAGCAAACTAAGCCATATGCTATGGGTGAATAGACCCCTGCAGAGCATGATGCACACAAGCACAGGAATTGAAGAGGAAAGGCATGATTTGCAGTCACAGCTTTGAGGGGACCAAAAGCTTATGTTCATCTAGGGAGACTAGGAAATGTCCAAATGATCATCATGGGACAAGTCCAGGCACCTGTGCAAAGCTTTAGCTTTATCCTCACTCAGTAATGGGAATTTAATAGGAATTTTGTCCAAGGAATGCATAATGGGTAAGGAAAGACTTCAAGGTTTGGCCAACCAAGCAAATAAGACCCCTTTATACCCATTTCTGGGCAAATGTAGCTACTTTCATTGTAGAGACAAAGTAACCAACACACAGAAAGGTGAAGCAATTTGCCCAACGCAGCAGCCTGGCGACAAAACCAAACTCTACAGGGTTCCGACCCAGCGCACCATCCACTAGGCCTGTGAGAAGCGGCTAGTATTCACTTCCAATTTGGATTCGGCCAGTTTGGGGGACAGTGATTTTATCTGGTGATTCGAATCATTATCTCAAATCAATTCAGCTGAATCTGATTCGGAGATTTGGCCATAGTCAAATCGGCCGCATCTCTGAATCAGCCCCATCTCCTGCACACTCTCAATGGCTGCCCCACCCGCTCTCCCAGCTCTTTAAAAAAAGCCTGCACTCACCAGTTGCTGCCTGGCGGGGGGGCAATCCTCACTGTCCTGCGCTGCATCGGGGGCTCTGCCATGAGCCCCCAGAAGCCCTGAGGTCGCTGCAGCAGCTGGTGAGTCAGGGTTTTTTGTTTGTTTGTTTTTAAAGAGCCGGGAGCTGGGGCAGGCTGGGCAGCCATGGGGGGTGCTCAGGGGGGCTTGGGGGCAGGCAGGGGATGGGGCCTGGCAGGGGTCTCCCCATGGTCC
>NW_017729002.1:21958191-21959430 GCF_001723915.1 Gavialis gangeticus
GATTCAGACCTTTTAATTGGTCTCCTAATTTGATTCAGATTTGGAGATTTGGCCACCGAATCAGGCCGAATCTCCTCCTAATTGAATCAGCACCCGAAGCTTCAGGCAGCCCTACCATTCGCTAGTACTGCATAGGGCATTGCCTCATAATAGCCTCATGCTACAATCCTGAGGTGAGAAACCAGTAAAATTACTTTGAGATCTGCATGTGGAATCAGAGGTTACAGTTCCTTTCTGTCTTTGTAACAGACTGCAGCCAAAATCCCCAACTCCAGCTAATTTCCTTCAGTAGCAAAGAATCTTGGACTTGGGTCTGTTTTTGAACTTGGTGTTTCTCAGCCCATGATTTCCTAACATAAAACTCCCCCCCACCCTCCACTTTCAAGACTTGTGTGACTTATACCTACACCCACTAATGGGGAACAGAGCAATTTCAGGTGTGAGACTGCCCTACCCAACTGAGGTGGGTATCACCAGCTTTTGTGAAGTGCTTTGAGATCTGTGGACAACAGAGAGAAGTGTTATGGTTCTTATCTACTGTGACAAGAAAGGAAGCCTTCTTTGCAGTTTATCCATTGTTGGACTTGTCACGCAAAGGCTCCTAAATAGCCCAGGTTTCTCCTGCTCCCCTCATTTAATCATCACATTGTGTAATTGAAAAAGCCACTGAGCATCGTCCAAGCATTGTCAGTGATGGCAGCCAGGCCAAGCCTTGCAGGTGTGGTGTGGGGAGGAGGCCCGGTGGTGTTGGCTCATCCGATAAGGCTTTTAACTGGAATAGGGTTACAGTGAGGCAGCCCAGCAATGTCAGGGATGCAAGGAATCCATTATCAGCCTCAAAAGGGTGCATTCTCTGTCATCTAATTAAAGAAAACTAGAGAGAAAAGAGCGGTGGGGGCTTGGGAATGGGCGCACACCTGCTCAGCTGGGGACCTAGCCAAGGGAGGGAAGGAGAGGGAAAGGTGCAGGATGGCAGGGGAAACTGTGATCAGTAGACTTAAGGACAAGAGCAAGAAATTATAGTGCATTAGAAATAACACCATTACAAGATGGAAATGGCAGAAGTGATGAAAATCATGCAGTAAAGCCAGAAGGGTTCATTAAATATTTCTGTTCTGTATTTGGGGGGGAAGCCAAATGATACAGCATGGCATCATAGAAAACAGGAATAGAAAATGTCTTGAGATGTCATCCAGTCTATCTCCTGTCCCAAAGCAGGGTGAACTCTACCTAATCGCT
>NW_017729002.1:21964430-21967293 GCF_001723915.1 Gavialis gangeticus
GGGGAAGTGAGCTTGGGAGGGAAGGTGTGGACAGACCCCAAGGGGCAGCTGGAAGTCTTGTTTGGGATATTGGGCTGGGGGGAAGTGATATGGGGCCAAGTGAAATGCGGGAGTGGGAAACTGGGACAAGCTGGGATCATTTGACTTTTTGTGCCTTCAGGTACAAGGCAGCTTGCAGAGAGAAACACTGTTGAATATTACATTTCCCACACAGGAGTGCCTGCCAGTGCCAGTGCCAGTGCCAGCTGGGACACCAGCAGTGTGAGTTTCTCCACACCAGTGTCCTACTGGTAGCGGCTGGGACCTCTTTAGTGCCCGCTGCAGCTGTTCCTCAACATTTACCTTCCACAAAGAAGGAAAAGATCCTCAAAGACTACCCTAGTTGACTCAGCTGTCAAAGGGTCTGGGGATTCTCGCCTTCCCCCTGATTTATTTGGCATCACTTCCTTGGCTCCCATCTGCTTTGTCTCTGTGCCTCTTCTCACTCCCCATGAGCACCAGAGACAGGGCAGGAAGAAGCCCGGCAAGTATGGAACAGGCATGTGCAGCTCACCCTGGCCTGTGGGTGGTGGTGCCATTCCTACAGAGGTACAGCAGCTTTGAGGCTGCTCTGAGTTACAGTGAGAACCATTTCATCTCCCAGGCAGGAGGACCAGCATAAACACCACTCAGACCTTTTCTCTCTGCTCTCCTCAGGCACATGCAATGTAAACCCATTCAGCTTAGCTGATGATGGCTCTCTGAGGAGGCATGAGTCTTGAGGAGCTCTGTATTTCTTGCAAGAGTCCTCCTCTGAATGAGCATGAATTTCCCTGTTCCATTCATTGTTGCACAGGTGAAAGAAAGTAATGGACCAAAAGTGCCTGCTGGGTCTGGCCTACACTCTCACCCACAGCTGCTTGGGCTCCATCACTGCCAAGGCAGATCTGAGCAAGTTAGGGGCAAAGATCTGAGAGCTGGGAGTAGAGTACATGGGAGGGCAAATGGGGAAAAGCCTGGAGAAAGGTGTAGAAAGAAGAGAGGAAAGACCAGGGATCTGCACTTGGGAGGCAAGCAATGAATGACCTCATATGAGCCCCTGACCACTGGGAAATGATTGAGTGTAGGTGGAGTTCATCCCTGGAGAGTAGATGGTGTTGAGGCTTTCAGTATCACAGTGACAAGCAAAGGAGGGTGACTGGAGGAGATGAGAAGGGAAGCAGTATTCCTGAGGCAGCAAGGCCTCTCAGGTTTCCCTGCAAGGCTTTTATTTAAGTTGTATCACCAACATGACAAACACCAGCAGAGCAGGTACTATGTACTCAGAGGACCCCTAATCTCACTGCATCTCAACATCTCTGCTTACCCTTCTTCCTACTGGATACCTGCAGAGACCACCAGATGGCACTGTACTGCAAAGGGGTGTCCAAGGTAATGGAAATTAAAAAATATTAAAAGCTTCATTGTTTCAGGCATGTTTTGTCCTGTATTTTATGCTCATCTAGTAACTAAATGGTTATGTCTGGATAAGGATGGATGGAGCTCACCTGAGTTATGTGTTTGCTGGGAAGGCCAGTAAAGCTACTTCAAAATATAATATATTATTACAACTAATATTCTAGCTTGCAGCCACCTTGAATAACCATCATCCTAAGAACCAGATTCTGTCCTGGCTGGAAACAGCGAGAATGTTACTGCTTTATAAAGCAAGGAGAAGACTGTGCTGTAGGTTACTAAACCTGAAACAGCTTTTAAAATTGAAAATTCCTGTCACAATGAATGCATTTAATTCACCTTGAAGAATGACAATAAACCAAATAGTTTGTACTTTGGTTCTTCCTCAGTTTCTCTTTTATTGCACTTTCAAATGCTCATTCACTAGTGCAGTGTTGCCAGGTTCGGGTTGAAGATGCTTCCAAGGAAAAGGTTGTGGGACTAAGGAACTTTTTGTCAATTGCTACAGCTCTGGAAAGATCAGCAAAATTATTATTTGACACCTGTTATTTGACAGTCACAATGGTGAGGCTTTTTTTGAGGTCCCAGACTTGTAATAAAAATATTCTTGACAAAAATCAGAGGAAATTTCTAACACCAGTCAGTCGAATATATATTGGCAATGGCCCCAGTCCTTGAATGTGAAAGTTCTTGAACCTGCAGAGAATTCCTGTTGGCTCAGAATTATTAGAAGCCCTTTCCTAAGCTATTCACTGTGTACTCAACAGAGATGAAGCCCCTAAGGAACACTTTCTTTTTGCAGAAAGTGTCCCATTTGTGTATTTATATATAAGTAACCTCCAGGATGGACTAGGAGGCTTTTCATTCTATGTGAAGATCTTTCTTGTGATTGTAGAGATAGTTGAAGAATTTCTTCTCTTATCTTGCTGTTGTTTCTTTCTTTTTTTTTATTGTGCTTTACATCAAATGGAGAAAATTTATTTAAAAGGAATATTGCTCCCACTGGAAATTAAACAACTCAAATGCAGGGAAATATTTCCATTGGAAAGAAAAAAACAAGGTAATATAAAATGGAAAGAAGCCATTTTCAAACTGAAATGAGTTTCTTCTACACACAGGCTAGCACTGATGTAATGAAATGCACCTTTCATTAAACAGTGCATCTTTGAAAGGACAAACCCAAGTGTAATGCAGTCAGTGGCCTGTCTGCCCTGCACCATAAGGATGTGGGTAAATTAACCCAAACTCTGCATCAGCCTGGTTCTGGTACCTGAGTGAGAGCCAAGGAGACTACTTGAGTAAGTACAGCTGAGCTTAAGGCTGCAAAACCAGAGCCTTGGTTAAAAAAAGTGAGTCTGGAGAGGCTGTGGCCTCACCCCAGGCAACAGATGTGTTTGTTATATTAGCCCAGTGACAATCCACATGTTAT
>NW_017729002.1:21972293-21982648 GCF_001723915.1 Gavialis gangeticus
TAAAAAAAGTGAGAGTCTGGAGAGGCTGTGGCCTCACCCCAGGCAACAGATGTGTTTGTTATATTAGCCCAGTGACAATCCACATGTTATTTTGTGAATATGGGACAATGTTCAATATCAATGACTGCACAGGATACACCCTTCCCCCACCCTCCCAGTGACCCTGTGTTTGGAGGGTTTTCTATCTGGATGCCAGTGTTTCATGCCTGTCCTTCCCTTTTAAATGGCTACAGGCAGTAGTCGATGCAGGACAGCAAAACTGGGGGTGCATGGGAAGAGAGCTCATGGAGCCTGAGTCTGGCAGCCAAGGCCTGAGCTCTCAGCAGTGAACTGGCAGTAAAGTGAGGTGAACCATACCCCATATCCACCCCTGGCTGCAGGTTGGAAACCTGTATCAGGACTAGGTGAAGTCAGCCTATGACAAAATAAGGAGATCTTCTTCCCAATCTCCCACCTGCTGCCAGGTGAAGCTTCCACAAGTTTGACCTGTGCCAAGGGGATGTGGCTCTGCAGCTAAGGCACCAAATGAGGAGTCAAAAGACTGGAGTTGACACGCCATCTCTCTATGCCTTAGTTTCCCCAGGTGCTGACAGGGGACTGGGGCTGCAAAGACCCAGGGATGAAAAGAATAAAGTCCTGTTATTTTATGTAGAGCCAAGTGCCCAGGCTTATCTTCTCCATGGGTTTCCTTAGTGCTCTCCTGGCTAAGGAGCCTTTCTTTTGCTGGGAAAGATGAAAAGCATGCTGCCTGGTTCACAGCCAACTTACTGATTCACCAGGGCAGCCTTGGAAACAGCTTGCCCACTGCTGCCTTGGGCTCAGAGCTGGCCTTAGGGGTGGCTAACACGGGCAAGCACCCAGGGCATTGTGGTCAGGGGGGTGCCACACACACACGTGCACACACATGTGTGAGCAGTTCCCAGCAGTGTACTCCTCTTGCCCTGCTCTGCCCTGACCAGTCCTTACCCCAGGCAGGGGGAGCAGTGCCCAACCCAGCCCCCACCTCCAGCTGCTGCTCAGGAGGAGCCAGGTGGTGCCTGCTCCAGTCTGCCTGCCTTGCTCCTGCACAGCACCAGTGGTGATTTCCCACCCGCCTGTCTGGTGCACGATGCCTCTCCGCTTCCCTGCTGGACTTCACCCCATGCCCCTGCCTGCCTGCTTCTGCCTGCAGCAGTGCCACTGACTGAGAGGGTGCTGGGGGTGAGGGCACCTTCGGAAATACAAGTTTGCCTAGGGCGCCATTATCCCTAAGGCTGGTTCGGCTTGGGCTGATGACCTAGCTGTAACCCCAGGCCAGAAGGGCAGGTGAGAGTTCAGGAGGGGATGCAGAGCATTGCCCTGCTGCTGCTCTCATGGGGGTGGGCCACAGGAAGGCAGTCATCTAGGGCTGGAGCGGTGTCCGACTCCCCTCTGTGCCCCTCTTTTCCCTCCACCTTCTGAACCCACCAGCAGGCCCTTGATGCAGCTCACAGGTACCATGAGCTGCTGACAGGTTGATGGATTAGCACCTCAACACAGGCAATCTGCTCCCTCATCCCAGCCTCACAGCACCTCTTTATAGTCAGGGAAGGTTCTCTGAGTAGATGTGATATCTTTTATTAGACCGACTGAGTAGTTGGAAAAAGGTTCTTGGCAAGCTTTTGGGCGCAGTCACCCTTCTTCACCCACATCTACTCAAATAACCTTGCCTGCCTATGTCCTTAGATTAACATGGCTACAACCAAAAACCCAGACTTTATATTCAGCACCTTCCTCCTGGAGGGGGCAGGCACAGCAGAGCCACAGGAGATGTTTCCCTTTCCTTCCTTCCAGCTCTTGGCTGCATCTCGCTTTCTCTCTGCACCTGGCAAGCACTTGCTGGCCAACAGCAAATGCTCTTCCTGTCCTTGCTGGGGAAAACAAAGGCAGGTCCTAATCCTCTGTCTGGAGGATGCTTGTTGGTAGGGGCCCTCCTCACAAACCTAGCCCCTTCCTAAAGAGACCACCCATGAGGGGAAGGAGTCTGGCAGCACACCTTCCCCTCACCATGGATTAGCTGTTTGCTTTTCACCACCAGTCTCAAGAGGCACCCTTCTCTGCAGCTGGGACCATGCACCTGCACCAGCAACACCAGCAGCTAGAGCTATGGGGGAAGAGTGTGGAACAAAAGACCACGGTCAGCAGTGATGAGTGTTGGGCACTGGGACCCAGAAGGCAACTAGGCATAACAGTGAAAGCAAGCAATGTGTTATAAGAAGGGCTCAGAGTTGGGGCATCAGACATCGCCAGGTCCAGCCCCCAGAGCGACTCACTCCAGCTCACTGAGTTAACGGTGGGGAGGGAACTTAGAGGTATGGCTAGCACAGGTCAGGACTTGGTACAAAATCCAGGGCTCTGTGGTCCCATTGGACATGGCCCTTGGCAGCCGAGGGTGAGAGAGCTGTGCTGACACAGTCCCACTTGCCCTGTGGCTGCTGGTCCATTGCCTCTGCCTCTGCCTCTGCCTATACTGCTGCTGGCCCCACTTGCTCTGAAGATCTAGCCCATGAAAAGCCTTGTGGTCTGGACCTGGCCCAGATCTTGGGTTAAAGCAGGGATGTCAAACTCATCTGATTAGCCAAATGAGTGGCTTGGGACTGGTCTACGGGCTGGATGAACGGTGCGGGGCTGCCTGGATAATGGAACTCTGCAGGGTGGATTTGGGCTGTGGGCTGGATCTTTGACACCCCTGAGTTACAGGAAGGAGCTCCACCTCTCGGACGGGTGTCTATGACTCCTGCCAACCTGAATAGGAGATAAGCACTTCTGCTCTGCTTCAGGATCCAAACCTGGGCTAGAAGACACTAGTTTCTCAGTACTGGTCCCTGTTGGAGATGGGATATGGGGCAAGGCAGACCCTGGTTTTGAATGCCATGGTGCCAGCTCCTGTGTTGTGCCAGACACAGCATGTGTAAATGTCACCCATAGTCCAGAAATATACATGAAAGCTTTTGTGTTCACAGGCTTTGAACTCTCTGTGGCCTCAACATCCCTTAGAACTTGGCATAATAACAACAATGACAATGATGAAGTAGTTTCTGGTTGTGTATGGGACTTCTATTTATCTGGAGATGGAAACAGTCGCCCTTGCAGCCTTTGAACAGAATAGGTAAGAGAAGAACCAAGAGACTGAGGGACTTGCTGAAAGTCAGACAGGAGAACGAGGGTCTTATGCTTCTCAAGCCTTTGTGCAGCACACAGAACAGTCTCTGCATACTGAATGTTTCCCAAAGGTACAGCAGGTAAATTAAACAGGTCACTCCTTCCAGCCTGAGGCTTGCCCATCCCAACACAGAGATCAATGAATGTCAGTCCCTTCAAGGGCTGATGTCCTGGTGTTGCTCTATGCCAGCAGCATTGCTTATAAAATCCCTTTGTCTGGAACCACATGCAGATCCTTCCAGAAGAAGACAAGCCAATCTAACCCTCAAAACCCCTGCTCATTTTATATAAATACAAGTCAGATCCATCCTGGGAGTACAGGCATTGCCAAATCCACCCAAAACCAGATAGAGCCAGTACACACCAAGTGAGTTAGGACCCTTACATATTCATACCTGGATCCATAGATGTGGAGAGATCTAGATATGGATCTGGATAGCATTGGTAGCACTACCTAGACCAGGCGGGGCAATTATTTTGGGCAGAGGGCTACTTACTGAGTTTTGGCAAGCCATTGAGGGCCCCATGACAGGCAGCCCAGGGCAAATTAATATTAATTTTCTAAATTTTTTAGGGGCCCCCGAGCTGCACTTTTCCCACCCCTGGCCTAGACCCTGTTTTTAGTTGATAATCAGTTTTAAATTTTCCATGCCATGTGTCTGCTTGAGGCCTGCATTTTTTAGGATAAATTTAGCCATAAACTTCAGCTGTTTCTGAGAACAAGTTTAGCAGAACAATACATTTTGCCAATGTTATTTTGCCTTTGCTTTTTTGGGTGGAGGGAGGGGAAAGGAGGAAGTTGGAATGTGGTAGAGATTCATGTTGGTATCTGAAAAGTGTCATTTGCCCTTTATATTAAAAATGCTTAAATATAGCTAAGTTTTATAATCCTTTGAAACTTCTTAGTTTGCACTTGCTCAGCAGAGTCTTGATAGAGTTAAGTGCCTAATTACTCCAAAGAGTCTATCTGCATGAAGCATGCTCTATCCCTCTCACCTCCCAGTGCTAACTGCACTGAATGGGTTAGAGTCACCAAGCTCGAAACTGAAGAGGTTGAGCCGGACTTTCTCTGTCATTCCTGATAACAATTGCTAGGGCTACTGGGGATGCTCAGGACTGTGAGCAAGGTACTTTTCTCTGTATTCTCAGAGCTTCCCTGCTGGCAGCCAGATGTGTTGAGCTGGAAGGAACCTGACTTGAAAGTGGAAGGATCAAAAGCTGGATGAAGGAACTAGACTGAGGCAAAAAGCCTGTATGACAGGGTGAAGCAAGGACGAGGGGATGAGATGGATATTGCCTGGGCAAGGAGAATGGGACTGGGAGTCACAGGGAGAATGAGGGTGAGGAGAAGATTGAGGTTGAACGGGGATCCACAAGGAGCTAGAAGGGGGAGACTGACTTGGATACAAAGGCTAGAAGTAGGGCTGGGACTGACTGAATGAGGAGACAGGGTCTGGGATGATGAACCTAGGAAGATGGAGACTCAGACTGGCCAGAATGTGACTTGGGTTGAGCTCAGGAGCTGGGAATGGTGAAGCAGAAATGGGACTGGGATGGAGACGGGCTGAAGATGGAAGGTATAGAAGGAGTCAGGCTTAGGGGAAAAAGAACAGAGGGGCTGAGACCATCAGAGCACACTTCCCTCCAGTCCTGGGATGGAAGCCAAATTCCTGAGTGTTACATTTCCTCTGGTGTCAGATGTCCCCCTCCACTGGCCTGGTCAACATAGAGGATGATAACCTACTACTGCTGTCACTAACTTCAGTAGCTCAGGTGACAGAGCTCCATGTGGTGGATACAGAAGGCAATATGATGTCCTGTGATGAGTTAAGGGTGTAAAGTTGGGCATTCAAAAGTGAGGAAAGGCCAGAATTAAGGCTGATGAGCAACAGAGGTGGTTGCAGCACATGAACTGATATTACTCATAGGTTTATTATGTTTAACAAGTATGCATGGCACCCCAGTGCATGCCAGTTACCCCTTATGAACTCAAGCAAATCACCTCAGAGACAGATTGGTGTTCTCATAGGAAAATAAGAGATTTATCAAATTTATGCTCAGGGCACTCTTCCCTTGTTACATCTTGAAGTTGACTTCAGGTACATTATAGCAGGTCATGGAACTTTGCTTTCAGCACTGAGACATGCCTATATCACATCCACTGTGTTACTGCAGAGTATATAGGAGCCCCCAGCATTGAGATACAATTACATTCCCTTTGCCAAATTATAGCCCTGGAACCCCCAGCACTGACTGCCTTCCCTCTGCTATTTTGCAGCACAGCAATCAATGATTTCCACAATTGCATCCTTGCTGTTCAATGACATCACAGTATCAGGAAGCCTTCAGCACAATGAGATGACTGAATCACCTTGGCTCTAGTACAGCGTTGAGGAAACTCTAGTATCCAGGCATAACTGCATCATCTCCACTCAACTGCAGCTCAGCATCCATGCTACATCCAGCACTGAGATCCAACTCTGTTAAGTCTTCAGATTTTCCATAGGAGAACTGAAAATCTGAGCTGCCTTCGAAGAGAAATTGGTGGTGGCAGGTGGGAGTCTCCTCTCCTAATTTCGATAAACTAAATTAAAGGGGTGGAAAATTGGTATTTCATGCAGAACTTTGTGAAGACTAAACCAGTTCCAGATGCTGTCTTAGAAGGTTTTGCTCTGACATGATCTGCGGCAGATAAACTCATGGTAGCCACAGCCAGGCATTGTATTACAAACCATTGGTTTTTCCAAGCAACACTGTGTTCCGGTCTACATCTCAGGCCTTACTGCTGTTCTATAAATGGAGCAGAAGGAATCCAAAAACCTCCAGGGCTGCAGATCAGTCTTGGCTTGGGCAGAATAGCTTTCTTTGCTGTTCAGGAGCCTGCAGCAGCTATCAGTATAACGAGATTACAATGACTACAAAATTATATCCCAGACTTGAGTAAAGCCAAGGATCAGGTAGAGCTATGTCAAGTGTTGTAGAGACCTTTTCCTGTGTTAAATAGACAAGGGTCTCATGCCCCTAATTAATGAGGATTAGAAATAGGTTGTGGAATAAGTATCTGGGACTGGGAGCTTAGCACCTCTGGCACTTTAAGAGAGGCTCAGGGAGCAATTAGAGGAGTCACCTGACCAGCAAGGGGCTGGGCTTAGGGAGGATATAAACCCAGGGCTTGAGCTAGGTAGGCAGTCTAGTCCTAAGAGCTGTGGAGGGAAGAGCTTCTAAGCAGCAGGGCTTGCAGGAAAGTTTCTGATACTGTCTGAGCTGGGGTAAGCAAGACTAGTGGTTTAGGGATTGAGACTGTAGGGGAAGTGGAGGTCTCAACTGGCCTGGGAGCAGGGCCAGGGCCTGAGGGATAGGGACTACGGCCAAGAAGCAGGGTCACAGCCATGATGGGAAAGACCTGAGGTCAGGAACCCGTAGCTCAGGAGGGATGTGGATCAGGGTCAGGGACCCATCTGGGAGAATGCCAGGCCAGGGAGCCTGGAGGTCTCAACTGGCCTAGGAATAGGACCATGGTTCAGAAATGGGGGTCACAGTTTGAGGAGGGGCCACAGCCAAAGACTGCTGGGGCTAAGGAGCCTGTAAATCTCAACTGGCCTTGGAGTGGAGCTAGAACCCATGGATAGGGGTCAAAGGCCAAGGAGTGCACAGCTGGAGACTGACATGCTCAAGTCCTACAGCCACCCAAAAAAGGACAGAGTCAGGCCCTGGGGTAGCCTCCTGTTTCTAAATACAGATACATCAAGGCATAGGAGGCAAATAGAATGGGAGATTACTTAGAGGGAGTTAAAGGGGACAAGGGCTAAGGGGGCCCCAGGGGCATCATAGCCACCCCTGGGGTGGGGTCCTGTTACAGTACCCACTATTACAGGGGCAGGCAATTATTTTGGGCAGTGGGCTGCTAACTGAGTACAGATAAATATTAATTTTCTAAATTTTTTAGGGGCCCTGCGGGCCGGATAGAGTGACCTGGCGGGCCACATCCGGCCCCTGGGCCACATTTTGCCCACTGCGGCACTATCAGGTCTCTTCCACCATTCCTTGAAGCCACTGGTGCTGGACCCTGTTGAAGGCCAGGTCTGGGATGATGCACGTTGAATCGATTTCAACCCCTCCTTCAGACCATTAGAATCAGGCAGTGTTGCACTAAGCATCATCAAGCTGAGTTGGGCCAGAATGTTGCATGCTGATATTCCTGAGACCATTTGTCTCATTTATATAGTCCTACCAGGTGCCACTGTGATTACAGGAGCACTCCCTCTTTGCTTCAACCTTATTAATAAAATCCATATTAAGTAAAGATGGCCAAAATCCCATTGTGAGCTGCTGTCAGACCAAGTCCAATTTCTGAGCCATGACATCAACAGGGAATAGTATTTTTCATCTTGCATATGTGATTTTTTTTTTGTATCTACTCTAACCAATTGGATTTCAGTATGCAAATATATTAATGCCAGATGTAAAATTATAGGCTGATGTACTTCTGACATAATACTGTCTCACTCCTTTCTTAAACACAACCTGGTCATAATTGTGGAAATGAATCTATTAATTAAATACACTTAAACTATTTTCCTTCTGTTTTATCCTCCCAGTAAGAATCTTTCATCCCAGCTTCCAGGGAGGAGGTGGGAATATTCTGGATCATTTATAGATTTCATAGATATTAGGGCTGGAAGGGACCTCAGAAGATCGAGTCCAGCCCCCTGCCGGAGGGGCAGGAAGTCAGCTGGGGTCATTAATTAAATTATGTTTTCTTGTGAGGTACATAGAGCTTCACACAGAATCCCAGTATAGCTTCATGCATTTCATGTAACATTGCAAGCCACTTGCTCTCCAGGTGGAGCTGTGACGGGCTGGCTGGCAGTGACCTGGCCCAGGGGTTTTGAAAGGGCAAAAGATGATTGGAGGACTTGGGATTCCTTTTCCGCACCAATCTGGTAATGATTTGGCCCAGGGGTTTTGAAGGGGTAAAAGATGATTGGAGGACTTGGGATTCCCTTTCCGTACCAATCAGGCCCCAGCGACTCCCCCCCCACCCCCCGTGTCCCCTGGTTGGCCCCTTGGTTCACCTGGAGGGGGATAAAAGGGGTAGCGTGGGCTGACTCAGGGGAGACAACAAGGAAAGAGTCTTGCAGAGCTGGGCCAGCAGGGTAGGAGCAGTGCTCCAGAAGAGCCTGAAAGAGCAGGACCTGCAGGCAGCAGTAGGGCCCTCAGCAGCACAGTGTGTGGCCAGCAGGAGAAGCTCCCCACTGGGCTCCAGGATCCCCTATGAGAGGCTGCAGCCAGCAGGAGAGGCTCCCCTGCTCCAGGAAGAATTTGAGCAGTGACCTGAGGGGTTCCCAGCTCTGCTTCCAGCTCCTCCAGTCAGAGGCCAGGCAGCTCAATGTGAGGCTGGGGCTCCAAGAAGGTCAAGACCCCTAGCAGGCTGAAGTAGTGCAACTGGTGGTGGCTGTGTGGCAGTGTTCCTGCACACCATGGCTCAACTCCCAGCTGAGGTGGTTTGGGGTGAGTGAGCTAACAAGAAGTGAATCTTCTTGCAGTGGAAAAGGGCTGTTGTGTTCCCCCTCCAGGTATGAAGGCCTTATATTTCCTTGTCACTTGACATTTTGCATTTTGTGCCTTTTTATATTTCACCAACCCATATTGTTTGTTCTGCTGTTCATGTTTTATATTTTGTTAACCCTGTTTTTTGTCAATGATTGCAAGTGTCTAACCTTTGTTGAATCCTGCCCCCTTGGGGCATTGGAGTGTCCACTGTACCCTCTGATTTATGCCTGTTATGTCCCCAGTATTAAAAGGTATATGGTTAAGTCCCCATTGGTGGTCTGGCTCTGCTCTGTAGGGGGAAGAGAGTCCCTGCACTTCCCACAGTGTTTGTGCACGTGCTTTGATCCTTTCAATTGGAGAGGGGGTACCTCTTGGAGTACTGCCCGGGTTACACAGTTACCAGTGTAGCGTTGTCTTCTGAGCACTTCATATGAATAGATCCTGAAGACTTACCAGGGTGGATGAGTAATATTTTCTCTTCACTTGTTAAAGATGGGGAAAACTGAGGCACTGGGTGGGTAAGCCACAAAGCAAAGATAAAGAGAACCTGAGTTTCCAGACTCCCAGATGGGGTGGGGGTGCACAGACATCTCAGAGTGGTGTTGTGAAGGTAACTCACTTGAACCAACCCTTGTTTTGTTGCTCAAGTTTTTTCCCTCCTGAATCCTGGCCAGGTCAGCCCGCAGGGCACCCTCCTGCCCTCTCTGCACACTCTCCATGCAACTGTCTGGGCCGTAAGCCGATCCTGCTGCTTTCAAGGCGGCAGCGCACCTGCCCAGGAGCTGGGAACATAGCTCACATTCCTGACTGCTGGAGCCCACTTCCTGATTCCCCCTCCTTTCTTGCTGCTGGAGACTGCTCCGCCTCTGCTGCCTTTTAGCCTGAGTTTGTTTTCTTAGTAGGTGGGTCCTGCACTTGCAAAGCTGAACCATTTCCTGCCCTGGAGAACACAGTCCTTCCCCTTTGTGTCTCTGTCTTGCCCTCCTCTGTCCCAGCGGCCTACTTTCTGTCCTTGATTCTATCAATAGTCTCACCTGGTGCTGACCTCTTGGCACCTCTGCCCCGCGTTACCTTGGGCAAGTCACTCCACCGTTCTGTACCTCAGTTTCCCCCAATGTGGAATGAAGACACTAAAGGGCAGCCCCTTTTGAAAGATGGTTTGAGGTCTGTGGATAGACAAGCCTGACGCACATTAGTCCTGGTGAAAAAGATCAGGTCTGGTCTGACCTATAAGGAATCTTCCAGATGCTGCTAAGGGTTCTGGAAACACAGTAAATGGCACTTCTTCCTCTGGATGGATCATGACCCATTGCCCCAGCAGTACATTAGGGGCAGCATGCCACTAGAGGTGGTACCTTTCAGATGAAATGCAATGCCATGCTCCCAGCTACTGCCGACTTTATGACATTATCCCCAGGAGTTGCTTGGTGCTGCTGTCCTGATTACCTGCCCCCTCATTACACCCTTTTTCACTAAATCCCCTCTGTGGTTCACTTCCTGTCCTAAACAGCAGCCACATTTACTTCCTGTCCCTACTACACTCTCTAGGGCAGTGGTCTCCAAAGTGGGGTGCGCAAGATGATCCATTGGGGTGCAGGAAGAAAATATTAGAACTTCTATTT
>NW_017729002.1:21982779-21988231 GCF_001723915.1 Gavialis gangeticus
AAGAGCAGCTCTCAATATAATGTGTGTGTGTGTGTGTGTATGTATGTATGTAGGGAGTGCGTGCTCAAAACATTTTTACTGATAGGGGTGTGCAATCAAAAAAGTTTGGAAACCACTGCTCTAGGGGACTGATCCCTGTCACCTAAGGACTCATTTGCCCTGTCTGCAGCCCTAACCTTCCAGGACAGCTGCCTCTTCCTGGCACTGTGAGGCTGTTGGCCACTAGAAGGAGAGTGAGCATTGACAGGAGCTGTCCCTAGCCTGTGGAAGTCCCCACTGTAAGAGACACTGAGGCATGTGTGGAAACAGATGGGGCTGAGAGGTGGAAGATGGGAGAATCTGTGGGACTGAGTAAGGGCTAGACAGCACCAGTGGTTGGTAGAGTGAGTGCAGCGGAGAGGAGTGAGGCCCATGAGACCTTCTCTTTCAAGATGTAACTCACAGAGAAAAACACTTGAGATCTCAAACTCTGCAGCTGTCTGTCACCCTGACCCTCCCCTCCCATCCTCTCCTCTTTTCTGCTTGTCCATCCGTCTCCCCCATTTTTCTGTCTCTCTCAAGGCTGTTTTCTCCTTCCTCCTGGTCCATTTGCCCTTTTCTCTTCTTGCTCCTGTTTCTCATTTCTCTCCTCTCTGGAGTGCTCTGCTCCCTCTGCACCATTATCTTTCTCTTTCTCCTGTTGCTGGGTTTGTTGGTTTAAGGGGCAGGTTCCCTGCCTGTGAGTACAGGGGAGGTGTGGTGCTGCTCAGCCATTTCCTCTCCTGACAGGGAAATGGGACAGCCTGCCTGCTTCCCATCTTGCCGCCTTTCTTGTCTGGCGCTGGAATGCTGGAGCTGAGGCCCTGGGATGCTTTGCTCATTAGCGTGACGGTAGCCACAGGTATTCAGTGAGCTCCTGATAGAAAGAAAACACCCACACAACAGGAGATTTGGACACAACAGCCAAATCACTCTGGATTCCACCCCACACTGTGGGTCCAGGGAGGGGAGCATGGTGGAGGCTGAGAAACCCCTTCCCTCAGTGTAGATGGAAACCAGCTGTGAGGGGAGGCTTGAGAGGGAAGGGCTCAGGAGCCTGGAAGTGGGTGCAAATCCAGTCCCATCTAGAATTACTGGAAGACTCATAACCTCCCTCTGTTTGGGGGCCTATGTGCAATGAGCCTGGGGATCCTCAGCCCTAGGAACTGGATGTCCGTCTCATGAGGGTAGGAACCTTGTTCCTGGACTCAGTTGAGGGAGTGATAAATCCCTGAGCTGGCAGGTGCTGGATGGTTCTAAACTAAACCAAGGCTGCAAGCGCCAAGTGCTTTGGGCCTTGCTCTCAGTGCTAGGCACTCTCAGCAGGACAACAGGGTTAGGTGGTATATAGAGCATGTTCCTCTGGGCACAGTAGGGGCCTGGTTCTCAGTTACATGGGAACCTGGGGCTGCTGAGTGGTGTCCCAGGGCCTTGTGGCCTCCTAGCTCCCATACCTAGACCATTCTCCCTGCCTCCACCCCACAGTGCCCTACTGTGCACTAGCATTTCAAGCTGGCTGCCTGCAATCCCTGCCAAAGGCTACAGGGAACAGCAGAGCTCACAGGAAGTACCGGAACTGACCGAGTCAACAAGGTCACTCAGTGCTGGCGACATGCCCCATTGAGAGTCATAGCCCCACACTGGCAACAGGCCATGCACAGCTCCTCCCTCACTACCCTGGAGTATCTGCCCTCCCTGGCCTCGTTGAGCAACAGTGAGGGAAGATCACAGGGGCTGGGGAGACACCTTGTCTCCTGTCCCTTAACCTGCGCTGTGAATGCAACAGTGGAGAGCAGAGGCAAGTGGAGTATTTTGTTCCGGAGCAAAGGAGTTGGGAGGAAGGGTGCAGGACGCAAGTGCATCTGTCTGCTTGACAGTGGTGGGTGACCTGAGGCAGGTTGGAGGGGCCTGGGACTGCTCTCAGCACTCAGAGAGGTATCTGGTCCACTCTAGAACTTGTTGTCACTGCCACCAGCCAGGTCCTGCCAAGACCTGCAGCTGAAAGTTGAATGAGTCCCACCTGCCTATGCCCTGCTCTTTCCTGCTGCTGAATATCCTGTTGAACTGCTGAGGTCACGTGGGCTGCAGAGCCCTGGAAGCAGGTGGAAAGGTCTCCCCAAAGCAAGATGTGAATGCCCAGAAGTTGCTGGGGCAGGAGTCCTGCTTCCCAGTAGATGGTGCTCAGTCCATAACCCATGACTTCTTCCTTGACCCCCCAGGCCCTTCAAAGAATGGGCAGAGTCTGAACCCAGAAGCTAATTACTCAGCTCCCAGCCACTCTGGATGTGACCATTCAGCTGTTCCTCTCTTCACTTCCCACATTAGACTATTTGCTCCTACCCAGCAGGGCTGCTGCTATCTGCTGTTCTTGAAACTCCAGCTCCCATGTCCTAGCTCAGTCCCTGCCCAATCCATGCATACTCTGTTACTGCAGAGTATGTAGGAACCCCATACTCTGAGGCCTGTGCTTACAGAACAACCACTACATCTTTGCAGGGGACAGGTCCCTGTCCCTCCCCAAGGAGCCTGTGGCCTTCAGTAACATAGTCTTAGCACCCAGTCAGACCAGCTGGGGCTGCAGGAAGCAGGCTGGACTATATTCCTGTCTTGCTGTTTATCCTGACATACCTGAATGCTTTTAGTGGGTTGTTAGGAAAATAAGAGATGTCACACTGTGTCAAACCACAGATCTGTCTAACCCAGGATCCTGTCTCTGTGGCACGGGGTGGATGCTAAGGATAAGAACATTTATGCAGGACCTGTCCATAACAATCTACTTCTGCCCCTCTTCTCTTACATATTACAGCATTCAGAGGCCTTGGAACTCCTAGTTTAGAGTTTGCAGCTATGCTGTCATGTTTAACACCCATTCCACCTATCCTCAGTGAATTTGTCCAATTGTCTTTTGAACCTGGTTCAATTATCAGCCTCTACAACATCCTGTAGCAGTGAGTTCCACAAGACTCCAACATGGATGTCACTGCCTTCACCATGGAGACATTTGAATTTCTTGGGGGAAATGCTTCTGAGGGTGATTGACAAAAGTACTGATTTTCACAGGCCTTTTTGTTCATGCACTGGTAGGTCTCTCTCCTTGGTGGCATCCATGGGATCAGGGAGGATGCTGTCACTGCTGGCTAGTCCATGGGTCTATTTTAAACATGTGTTCAAGCTGACAAAAAGAGAGGAGCAATCCTAGAACAGCAGTCCCCCCTGCCAAGATCCCTTCATCTTATCCTCCACTTGGAAGTTATTTCCTCACATGATTTACAAGCTGTGGATGAAGGAGCCTGATCCCAATGCAGTGACAACTTAGCTGGAAGGAAGATCACAGAACAGGGCTCAGCTGCATCTACTGGGGTTGCTTGGCTGCTGCTATAGCAGCACTTGGAGATGCCATCTTCACCCAGCATGGTTTACTGTCTATTGCCCTTAGCTCTGCAGCTGGGGGCTGGCACTGTTTTGCACCATGGGTTCCTTTAGGTCAGTCAATGCTGGACTAACAGTGAGCTGCATCCAGCACTAGCATCCCCAGTAGAGTGGGATCAGAACCAACAGCCAGCAAGTGGAGGGGTCTGGAGCTCAGAAATCAGCCCTGGATCCATAAGGTTCAAGGCTGACAGTAGTTTTATGAAGAGTTCAGATTATGGATTTGTATGGGATGGTTTGGATAGGGATGATCCTACCTTAGGCAAGGGGTTGGACTAGATGACCTCTGGAGGTCCCTTCCAGCCCCTCTTCTCTATGATTCTGTGATGCCCAGGGTGCTGGGTGGACTTCTCAGGCTGAGGTGATCGACTGGTCCCTTCCATTGTCAAAGTGATGAATCAAGATGGGCTCCAGTGTTGATTCCTAAACAGAAATGAACCTGGGGAGTCCAAGGAGGGATCAGGAGGAACTTGGGGAGGGTGCGAAATGGGCTGTGAGCAATTGGGTAAGGAACAGGGAGAAGGAGAAGAGTGGTGGCCCCACTCTCAGCCTCTTCACATGCTCTCCCCACCCCCTCCTCAAAGTGACCCTTAAGAAATAACCTGCCTGTCAGGAAACCTCAACTCAGAGCCAGTGTTTTTGAAACTTTTTTTACACATCTGCCAATATAATCCAGGCCTTTCCAAATAAATAAACCCTGCACTGCTCCACTTTGATCCTGCGCCCCAGCCTTGCTATTTACTTAATTGTCCCATCCAAACTCCAAATGGGCTCTGTGCCTGCAGCTGCTGCCTGTGCATTCCTTGGGGCTTTGCCCGGCTGCTCACCTGTTTGTCATTACGGGTAGCATAGGGCAGCCTGAGCACTCCCCACCCCGTTTGAGCATTTGCCTCAGGGTCACCACCTGCACTGAACCATTGGCCCATTCTCAGCACCGCAGCCTGTGGTAGATGGATGCAGAATGGCTTTCCCCAGTACTTTGCTGCCCCAGCATGCAACTCTATGACTTTCTGCTTTATGGGAATTTCCCCATCCTTGTGCCTTCTTCTGTGGGACTGCCCATATACCTGGACTTTAATTCCTCAAGGCTGACATGGGAATGCAGTGCTGGAAGGAGCCCCTTTGGGCCAGTCTTCTGAGAATCACGACATCTATGTAATAAATATTTGTTTAAAAGGGTCCAAAAGGGTCTGCATTCACTCTGGTACTCATACACCCCCAACACACACCACCGCCACAAAGCACACCCTAAAGCCCAATGACAAACATAGAAGGCATCAGTACAAGCAACACCTACGATGTGCCACGGCAAGACAGCAGCAGAGACCAGGGTACTGCCAATGACTTGGTCACTACAATATCAGGGATCTTGTTAGATGAAATACACCCTATTGATCCTAGGGAGTATCCCAGGCCCAATGATACAGAGGAAGACAACAACCTTCTAATGGTTCCTGTGATCAGACAAAGGAAAATTCTTTCCTGCCCCCAAATCTAGTGATTGGTTTCACCCTGAGCATATAAGCAGGGTCCACCAGGCAGACACCTGAGAGGTTTTCCAGTACCACAGGGAGAGCCAACGTACTCAAGCCAATCACCCATCACTAACCATTATCAACGTCTGATGCACCAGAGCAAGGTGAGAACCTAGAAGTAAAATAAAGTAATGCACCGAAGGGGGGAAATAATTTCTTCTTGGCCACTACAGGCAATAAGTAGAAGCCCTAAAGCAGGGGGATAATAGCTCATGATTGCCATGCATTGGCTGGAACCCATGCACAACAGTCAAATATTTTCCAGTATCCTGTTTGTCTTCATCCATTTGTCACTGACTATCCTTCCACCCACAGCACAGATGGCAATCAAGCCCATCCCATCGTACACAGCCCTGTTTATGTGGCACCTGCAACTGAGAAGTGCCTTTGGGCTTGTTGGCTATGGCACAAGTGGAGCCCATCTTGACTGGAGCACTGAGGTCCCGGAGGGGAGGGGAGACAGGTGTCCA
>NW_017729002.1:21988715-21989733 GCF_001723915.1 Gavialis gangeticus
CTGCGGTCTGACCAGCGCCCGACAGAGGGGAAGTATCACCTCCTTGTCTCTGTTTGTCATGCATCTGCTGATATATATTCATATATTTCCTGGCTGTGTCATTGTCCTAACAGATGGGAATTTGCCCTGGGATGTATCCCACCCAGACTGATTGTCACAGGTATGACCCAGACATGGGGTGTCTGGGGTCAACAGCCAAAAGTCAACAATACTGGAAGTCCAGAAGCCAAAACCAAGATCACATTACCAGGTGTCAGTCTGAGGCTGAGATACCACATTGGGGTGAGATGAGTCCATAGCTGAGGCCGGGCCAGAGGTCAGGATCCAGGCAGTCCAAAGTACACAGTGGGGAAGGGGACAAGGTACTGGGGTCCAAGGCAGGTATTAGCAGGGAAGAAACAAGGTTGGAGCAAGGGTGGAGACAGGGCAGGAGGGTCTGAGGCTGAGGTGAGGTAGGAGCAAGGCAGGACAATCCCAAATAACAGGGCTATGAGCACTGTGGCCAGGACAAGACCCCCAGGGAAGTGAGAGCATTTTCATAACCCTCCCATCAAAGACTTCTGGCTTCCATCTGTTCGCCTGGGTCCCATTGTCCCCTGTTGGGAGCCTCACAAGAGAACTTAGGCTGGGCTTGATCCAAGATCCAGCCAGCTGCTTGGTGGGGCTACAGTCCAAGCCTGCACTCATGAGCTTGGAAGACCTGGTTTTGAGCCCCAGAGCTCCTGACATGGGGTTTAGTTTGCTCAAATGCCCCATTGTTAGTTTGGAGGGAAGAAAGAATCATCAGGTCCTCCAGCCCATCTGGCCACACCCTCCTGCACCCATGGGGCTGAGCATGAGTGCCTGCACCCAGGGTCGCATTAACCCTTTAGTGGGTCCTAGGCAAAAGAGCTTGTGGGCCGCCAGCCAAAGATGAAAATTTTATTTTTTTTTCACTCTATAATTATAATATGTAAAATAAGCACAACTGGTCCCCTCCTTCACTTAGGGCCCTAGGCATGTGCCTAGTTTGCCTATG
>NW_017729002.1:21994733-21998856 GCF_001723915.1 Gavialis gangeticus
GGGCCGCCAGCCAAAGATGAAAATTTTATTTTTTTTTCACTCTATAATTATAATATGTAAAATAAGCACAACTGGTCCCCTCCTTCACTTAGGGCCCTAGGCATGTGCCTAGTTTGCCTATGTGTTAATCCGGCTCTGCCAGTACCAGATGTCCCCCCATGAGTGCTTGGGGCCTGCCCTGCTGCTGATACAGTCTTTGTAGTCTGGGTCCAAGCTCTCCCATTCTCATCCCTTTAGGTCCACATTCCCAAAACATCACAGTGGCCTGGAACAAGGTGCTGAGAACTGGAACAGCAGGGGGTGCTGCCAAATGGGAATGAGATGCATGGGGCAGGGCTGTGTGTGTGCAGGTGGGCAGTGGGAGACAGGAAATAGAATAGGAGTGGGTGACTAATTTAGACTGCAAACTCTCTGGTGCAGCAGCTCTTTTGCCATGAGCCAGGGCAGGGAACCACTGTCTTGGCTGGGGCCTCTGGACTTCATAGGAGTGCTAGGGGACAGAGTAGCAGTGCTATGGCCCAGGCCTGAGACCTAGTGAGACTCAGGAGCACAGGAAACTGGGGGCAGTACAGCTCTAGACTGAAGCACAACAGCAGATCTGGGAGACTAGCTCAGAAATGCAGTTAAAGAAGGCACAGTGGGTGGAGAGAGAGACTGCTGGGTAGGATTAAAATACACTAGCAGAGATGCAGGGGTGGGAGCCAAGGGCTGAAACAGCAGGAGGTTGTGTGTCCCGAAGAAGAGCTCTGACAGAGCAGTGCATAAAGAGATTAGGGCTGGGATAGCGCAGGCCTGTACATCTGGATCGAGAAATATAGAAGATCTGTGTGTGGGGAGCCCAGATCTGGGGTAACAGAGGGATTTATTCATCAAGATGAAGAGAAATTGGCAGAGCTGCCTCTGGGGAACCCCTGGGTTAGAAGTATCAAGTGGGTGGGTCTAGATTGAGAGGCACTGGTAGAGCTTTCAACAGTGAGCCCAGGGCCATGAGAGCAAGGGGGCTTCAGGTTGGAGGGGCATTAACTGAGCTGTGGTGGGGTCAGGACTGAGACAGCAGGGGGCTGCAGGTGCTGACTGAGGGGAAGCTCACTTCACAGCTGCCTTCACATCTGACTTTCAGCACCGCTACTAGGGTCTGATCCAAAGGACAGTAAGTCAGTGGAGATTTTTCCATTGTCCCTATCAGCCTCTAGGGCTGGCCCATTGCCCCTTGGATGGCCTTCCTTCCAAAACCCTGATTCACTCACACATTTAATTTAGCTAAATGTTCTCAATCAAGCCACCATGGGGGGAAACAAAACACCCTGTGAGCCTCTGCCTTCAGTCAACACCCATCTGAAAGAGCCCTGGACACATGACAGTTTATCCAGTAGCCACGGCTCACGTACGCGCTGCACACAGAGCACAGCACGTCACAGCCAGAGGGAACAGAGACTGCACGGACACCGGACCACACAGCTCTTAGGCTGAGCTCATTTCCAGGGGGCTGAGCCAGGCCTCGGGTTTGTGCTCTGAAGCCATCACTGCTGCCTCCTTTCCCTTCATTTTACCCAGAGGTCAGTTTTGCACCCAGGCCTGGAGCAAACCTGTCTCTGGTAGGAACCTGCTTTGAGAATCAAGGGGGTGGAGGGAAGACCCGAATCCTTGAACAGAGCAGCACAGGCGAGCATCCCAGCTCTTGGAATGGCAACTACACAGCACTTTTCAACTTGCAGCACATGTGGAGGTGGAGGGAGCGGGCAGAGTTTATTTCTTTGCAGTGGACTCGGGAGTACTGTGGACAAAGTGTAGACAGGCCCATGGAATCACTGAGCTATAGGGATGGACCATGGCAGAAAATCCTGACAGACCTTTGCCTCACTTATTCTCGAAACCCTCCAGTGATGGGGTCCCACAGCCTCCCCCAGTAACCTGTTCCAGTACTTCCTACCTTTTACAGTTACAATGCCTCTCCTACTCTCCAACCTACGTCTCCCTTTTGGCATATGTAACCTCTTATCTAACATAGAGAACAATCAATCGCTAGGCTCTTTACAGCAATCTCTTATGAACTGGAAGTCCGTTTTCCTGTCCCCCTCAGAGGCTTCTCTTTTCTAGATGAAACAAGCATCGTCCCTCCAACTGCTCCTCCCGGGCCGTGCATTCTGTACATTTGATTGTCACTTGCTTTGTGAATCCTTCTCTGCATCCTCTGGGAAGCCTAGAAATGCCACTTGTCAGCTTTGGTCTCTTCACTTCCTCACGAGGCGATGTTTGAAAGGGTTGAATGGGCCCAGCTCTGAGGCTGAGGTGACCAATAGCCAGCTGAAAACACTTGAGTTTGTACAGTCCAAGGGAAACTCTCCCCAGCTAGAACAGTTTGCTCAGTACTGGCACATGGTGACTTCAGCATGAGGCACAGGTGCAAGTGAGCTGTTTCCAGTCATTCTAGCTCCATACCTTTCTTCCATGAAATGCAAGTCTCACCCAGCTGGGTCAGAGCAGTGGCCCATCTAGTTGGCTGTCTTTTCTCCAAGCCTATAGAAGTCTTGCAACAGGCAGCAGTAACGGGTCCTTTAATGGGTCATGCCTGTGCATGTTGTCATCAGGACAGTGGCTTGCCAACATCAATAGCTTCAATAAATCTGTTGCCTGAGCCAATTCCCTGAGGCCTTGGTAGAGCTGTAGTGAAGGGGGTAGTACTGCTGCAGCAAGGGGTCTGCAGGTCAGGATGTAGGTGCCCTGACCAGCTAGAATAGGGATGGCAGAATGGAATTGGGGGGGGGGACCCTAAGGGGCAGCAGCAGAGTCATGGATGTGCCTGTCCCAAAGCACTTTCCTAATAGGGTTGCCGCCAACTCTGTTTGAATCTATTCCTGGAGGTTTCTGGAACACCAAAGTGCCTTCAATACAATCTGAATGTGCCCGCATGCTTGCATATATCGGTTATGGATTACAGTGTGTAGACTTTACATCAGGAAGGCAAATGCACATGACTATTACATTTTTAAAATCCCACTGGACTACTATATAAATCAGATTCAACATTTAATATTTATTTTAATGAATGCCCTATCATTTATTTCCTGGGTGACTCTTAGCAGTCTCCCGGAGATTTATATCTAATTTCTAGAGACGCAAGGGCAATCCTGGAGGGTTGGTGACCCTATTTCCTAACCAGGCTCTGGCTAATGCTGGTGGTTTTTTCTGTTTTTGTGAGCATTTAAACTGAAACAAAACAAAACCACCCAAGCAAAGGATTTTGCCTCCTGTTGTAAAACACAGCACCCTCCCCTGCTCCCAAGTCACCGCTCATCAAGGTGGCTCTGGCAGCATCACACAATGGGGCCTAAGGAGCCAGGGATGTTCCCCACTTTAAAGTTCACATCTTGAGAATTGCAAAAGTGACCCCAGAGCTGAGGCTCCCAGCGACCACAGATGACGCTGCCCTTCCCCTGCCTTGGTTCTGCGCCATGTCCAATGGCTTTTACTCAGCATGTGTTGAGTTGAAGGCAGGACACACACAGATGGGAGGTGGCTGAGTTCAGACAGGTCTTTGATTCCCCTGGTGGGGCAGTGCGTGAATGACATGATGAGTTAAGAATGTCTCTCTCTGCTTCCTCAACTGTCCAAGCCCCTTTGCAGGCTGCTGGCCAGAGGAGTCACACAAATAAGCTCTGGTTATGTCAGCCTGTGCTGGGCTGGCAAGGCTGCACATGGTTCTGGTCTCAGCGAGGTGAATCCCCTGTGGGGAGCTGCCTTTCACAACCTGCCAGCTCAGCGCCAGCTTTCCGGGCAGCATAAAGCACACAAAAGAGGGAAGATCTTTGGACAGAGACAGGGAGGCTTGCTCCCTGGGATGCTGTTTGCCTGCAGCCTGTATCTTGTGTTTGTTGGAGTTTGTTCGAAAAGGATGGCTGCTTTTGCGGTTTTCCTGATCAGGCTGAGACTAACGAAAGAGACAGGCCTGCCAAAGAAAGAGGAGTTTGAAAAACAAAGGGCTTCCTCCTCTCTATTGATGTAATAACAACCCCTGAGGGCTACATTGTGGTAGACACTGTGGGCCATGTACACACACACACACACACACACACACACACACACACACACACACACACACACACACACGCTGAGCTCCACATGC
>NW_017729002.1:22003856-22030276 GCF_001723915.1 Gavialis gangeticus
ACACACACACACACACACACACACACACACACACACACACACACACACACTTATGTACAGCTGTGGAACAGAGGCAAAAAGAGACGGAGTGATTTGCTCAAGAGTCAGGAATCAAATATGGTGCTCCCTGCCCCCCCTCGCCCCCTCCCCCATCTCAGGGCTTAGAGGCAGACTAATTTGTTTAAACAAATGCTGTGTTTTTCACGTAATTACTTGACTCCAAGACCTCAAGCTTTAAGAAAAACACCTTTTGCAAGTGTCTTGATACAATCACCCTAGCTGGCAAGGCTAAATGTTTGCAGGGTTTGGAGATCAGGGAGGCAACTAGGTTTAAGAGCTGGAAGGCTTAGATGGAGGAGGGCTCATGCTTTCCATTGCCTCGCATGTCATGTACATCAGTGCAAAGTAGGTGTAAACCTCATGCTTCTGCTCTGGTAGCTTTTCACACTCACTTAACATTGGGGTAAATGAATGATGAAGATGTAGGGCAGTGCAGAATCAGGATATGGTGCTTTATCCAAAACTGCCACTGCCTGGATAAGAGCAGACTGCAGATGCTTCCCCAGCCTGATGAAGGGTGTTTGTGCCCGAAAGCTTTCAAAGAAGAATTTTTCCAACTGTTTGAGTTGGTCTAATAAAAGAGATCAGATTTAACTGAAGAACCTTGTCTGGATAGACAGAGCACATTTCTGGCAGCTCTTATCAGTAGTTGCTTCATTCAGCCAGCTGTCACTTCAAATGACTGCAGGTTCCTTTGGGATTCCCCCTTCGGCTGTCATGATGGACAATTATCCTGATCTCTGTAACAGAATTGTGCCACCTACAGGCCCGCGATCTGTCAGAGGATAATCTGTTCCCTGCATGGCTTGTACCTGGCTCCCACAGAGACTAGCGGTTTTCAAGGTGGGTGAGTTGTTACTTTCACCTGTGCCCATCTTTCCTCCTGGAGGCTGTGGGCAGGGAGAGGAAGGCGTGGGGTTTTGCCCAGTTCTTCCTGTCCTGGGACTCTGTAAATCTTCAAGGAGGAAGCATAGAGTGCCCAGCCTTTGCCCCTTTTCCAGCTCACATCAAAACAGTCAGTCATGCAAAGGTGACTGGAGAGTCCTCGTCACATACTGGGACACTTGCACAATGGTCATCAGATCCCAAACCCTGGAAAAGCTCAACCTATCAATAAACCATGGGGTTCTAATATACAAGTCATCAATTGCTCAGCCAATTGAGCTTCTAAAGCATGCAGCCTGTAAGACTTACTCAAGTGTGGAAGGGGGAAGCTGTCTATTGGACTCTTAACCTGGCATTGCTCTAGACTCTTCCAGCACAGCCCTTGATAGCCCTATTACTCTTCAGATCCCTTTAATCATGGAGATGACAGCTGTTGTGGGTTCCAGGACTTTATGAACTCCACAGACCTGTCCCTAGAAGGTGGAAGCGAACTGTTTGGTGTTCATCAGAAAAAGACTTTGTTGCATGTCAGTTGGAAGAACAAGTGATGCTAATAAACATGAATGCATTCTAGGACATCATCCACTGTATGGAGTATAAATAGTCCAGATTTAGCATTTTTCCTTCTTAAAAAAGACGGAAATTCACCCACCAAAATTTTGTGATGGCAAGTCACAGTGATTACATAAGAAAAAGTTTTAGTGGAAGACTAGTGGATGTGTGTGTACATGTGTACAGGAAATTCTAAGTTAAGGTTAAAGTTTGATTAAAAAACCCAAACACCAACAATGGCCAGCATATTTAAAAGTCTGAAAGGAAACGATTTTTCAAAATCACCTAAGGCCTTTAGGAACATAAGCCCCATTGACTTCCAATGGGATTTGAGCTCATAAATCCAGGAGTTACTAGAATTTCTCTTCCCAAATTAATACCGAGAGCTCCACAATAATGAGGACCAGAATGTGACAACCCTACTACGATGAATATTACCTTACAACACCTGGCCCCACTGAACACACGGTACAGAGCAAAATTCATGTTGAGTAATGGCACCACAATCTTCTGCAGAGATTTGTAAGGCCAAAAAGGATTAGGCGCATCTGGTCTGGTCTGGCCTCCAGTGTGGAATTTCACTCAGTGCTCCCTGCCTTCCCTCCCTCCCAAAAAGCTTGTATTGGAACTAGAGCAAGCAGATCTCCTATGAAGGCATCCCATATCATTAGAAATATTTCTTGGGGTTTATCCTGCCTGTACCCATCTTTTGTGTAGGCTCAGACACTCCCTTTACACCCAGCCCTTCAGTGTGTCCAGCAGGGCACAGCAGGGCACAGAGCCTCACATGCCACATAGATACATCAGGGATGGACTGAACCCCCAAAATATTAGTGTCACTTAATATTCAGTTTGCTGTGGTCTGCTTGCCAGAAGCGTAGCTGATTCCTCTAATGACCTCTCCCCGCTTTTGGAGACTCGGATTGAAATTCTAATGGTGGCATGAGTGAAATGAGTTTGATGGTCTCAGTAAGGATCCTTGGGGCCTTCCCCTCCCCACATTTATATCCTGAAGCGGTCGCACAGATGAGGATGGAGGAGTGGAGACATTCCATCTGTGGCAGGAAGGGAGTGCGAGCAGCAACGTTACAGAGGGCGAATAAGCAAGTACAGTGAGTTGTGGGGAAACCACAAAGCAGTAGTTTAGATGCATCATACAAAGAGTTATTGTCCGCATCCCAAATCACTGCCTGGTTCCACAGGCTGATGGCTCAGCCTGGCAAAGGCCTAGGACTGGAATAACAGATGTGGAAGCTTGGGATAGAGGTGTACTGGGGAGGCAAGGGCTAGGGCTGCAGAAAGAAAGGCCTGCGACAGGAGCATGGCTGTACAGCCCAGGGGAGATGGCCTCAAACAGCAGGGAGAGTGATACCTCAGCTGTCCCCTCCCTTTCATGCCACAGGGGTGTTATCCCAGAATTCCTTTTGAACCACACGACTACCCCAGGGTTCCCCTTTGCCCAGATGGGGTCATTTTCATTTCTTCAGCCATCACTGGTAGTATATTGGAATAGTCCTCTGATTAACTCCTGGGTTCTGGTTTTTGACATTGCAGCTCATAATTTATAAGCAGGAGCTGCTTGTGGAAAAAAAGGAATATTTCACTCACAGGCAACCCTGGGTGACTTTCCTGGATGCCCTGGTCCGGTGATTGATGGGCACCATGTTGGGGGGTAGATGGACCGTGTCCAGAATTCTGCAGAACTGCCTATTCAAGAGCACAGAGCCCTGTGATACCATCCCAAGCTGCTGACAGATGGAGCATGTCCAGCCTATGAAGGATGACACCTCCAGCGGCTGTGCCTACCCCTCCGCCTCTTGCTGTTACACTGGGGTGTTGCGGTAGATGGAGCGTGTCCAGTGTATGAAGGACGTCACCTCCTATGCTATGCAGGGCTTTCACTGACAGGCTCCTTCGCTCTCTCTCTCTCTCTGCATCTGTTACGCTTCTTCCTGGCCAGATCCTTGGCTGATGTAAATTACCATAACCCGCTGATGTCAGGGGAGCCATGCCCATCCACATGAGCTGCGGTGCTGACTTGGTGTTTCACTTCAATTTTATTTTAAAGAATGATTCATCCAGGTTCCCTTGTTTGTGAAAGCCACCCAGAGATGACTGGCTGGGCCTGCCCATCTGGGTAGCCTGTGATTTCTCATGGATGAGTCACTGACCTGTATCTAGTCAGCAGGTCTCACCCTGGGTATACTAAAGAGCTTTTTTCCTGCTGTTTGGGTGCTCTTTAAATGGCCCAATGGCCCTTGCTAGCCAGGCTCAGATTAGACAGGAATTGTTCGAGAATCTAAATACAGTCTGAAAGCTGGTTTGCAGCCCTGGGCATCTTTAAACTATTGTGGAAACAAACACCGTTTGAGCTTCTCCCACAACAGTTCTGTCAGCACCACCGAATCCTGCCCCATAATCTGCCCTTTCACTGCTATCCTACACCTCTGCCCCTCAGGCCCAGCTCACAGACCTCCATTATGCTCCTCCTGGCTCCCCAGCTCCTCACCTAATTCTGTCAATGAATTTCGATCCTGCCCCACAGTGCACGCCTCCAGCTCTGCCTTCTCTGCATTCTCACCTCTTCACCCTCACCTCTGCCTACACTGCATCTGCACAGCCTGCCCAGTCTGCCCATTACACTGTAAGTTTCTAGGGAAGGGACCCTGCAAAGTCTAAGCAGACTGGCAATGTTCAGTGGTAGCTGTCAGGCCCGTGCTGTCTCCCCCAGTTCCTTCCAGGTTGGTCAGATGTTATCAGACAGAACCAAGCTCCAAATCAATCCCATGTGTCAGGAAATTATTAGCAGGCTAATAATAACGGGCTAATGATGTTCTCACTGTGTTACAATTCAGCAGCTGGGAGTTGAGCCCAAGTAAGAGCTGAGAATGGATCCCAGGCTTTGGCCCAATAACAGTGCTTCACCCTCAGAGAATGTTTTTAATGTTTAATGCATGCTACAAATATTAACTGCTGAACCCCACCATCTCCCAAGAGGCAGTGTAAGAGGTAAGTTAATAGTCTGGAGGGGAGTAAATAGGAGGCAGTTACCTTTGCTTCATTGTCTGAATACCAACCCCTTTGTTCATCTGCAGTTCTACTCCAGTATATATAGTTCACCAGGACCCAGTTGTACTCTGGATGCACAGCCGTCAAAACGCCCCAGGTCAAGCACTTGGTTTGCAATAAAAATAGAAGTTGCAATGAGTTACAGCATGGCTGCTTGTGGGATTGCAGGACAGATGTGAATCAAGGAGCAGGGGATGGGAAAATGTGGGAGAGTTTTGCTCAGTGTCACAATCCTGTCAGCCAACAATGAAATTGCAGACTCTTCAAGGCAACATCTATGGTGAGTCTAAGATGGAGAAACAATAAGTGAGTGATTTAAGCAAAGGACTGGACCACCAGCTGGCTCCATTGGACTGCCTGAAGGAAACTCAGAGATTTCAGACATTTTCACAACCCAGACACTCTCATTGCAGCCTTATTTCTGGCCCTTCAGGGCAAGTTGACAAGGTAATAATTTTCTTTGAATGTCCTTGCTCCCAAATGCAGCTGTATGAAGAGCTCCCCATTTTTGAACATCCCTCACCTTGAATTAAAGTGACCTAAAGCTCAGAGCAGTGATGGTTTCCCATAAGTCACAGCTGGGCCCTCTTGCAAGCAAAGGACTGCTAAAATCTTATGCCACCTTCAGGGTGTTCCATGGGCAGCATGGGTGAAGGGAGCAGGAAGGGGGGGCAGAAAGAGTGGCAGAGGATGGAGTTTTGAAGTTTGACATCTTGACGTTTCGCAAGTAGAAGCCAGTCAACCAACATCTGGCTGAATATATTGCGTCTTGCTTAAGAGCAACTCCAGATGTTCCAGAGACTTTTTTTCATTATTTTGTTTCTTTCTTTCATTCTTTTTTTCTCCCTCCCAGCCGCTATTGACTCACTAAATCAAGGGAGACAGGCTTTTAACTTGCTAGAAAGAAATAAACGACTCAATGGTGAGATGAAACGAATTTTCTGGAACCAAGTGAGCAGATGTGTGTTGGGGGAAGGGAAGAGGGGGGCAAGGTAGGAAAGCAAAGGAGAGAGAGAGACATGGACATGGACACCAAGACTGAGCAGAAACAGGATGCATGACATGAACCCCAGGTAAGCTAAGGTCTCAAGTGACACACTGAGGACAAAATGACAAGAGTTTAGGTTTAGAGGAAAAGGGAAAATGACCGATCCATGCCTTGTTGCATCACCAATGTAACTTGGGCCCATTCTTGCATAACAGAAGAGGCTTAGATCTGAGAAAGTAAAAAATTTGGTATGTGGATGACACTGAGACAAAGAGATGATTTATGAGCTCCAAAAGGGGAAAAAAAGTGATCAGCTGAACAGCAAGAAAAGCAGGAGAAGAAAACGGGAGTGGGGAAAAAGGAAGTTGGGGGAAGGATAGTTATGGAAGTGGGTAGTAAGGCTGAGAAACAAAGATCCATGGATCCAGAGAATGTAGAGACGAGGCATCCCCATGACATTCACTGGCGTCTTGAAGATGTTCTGGGTCAGACTGGAGGCTGAAAACTCCATCACAGTCTGCATAAGTGGTAAAAGGTACACAAGAATATGTTGGATGTCTGTGATGTCCTGGAGTGTTGCATTCTGGGACATCTTCAGGAAAAGACCTGTTAACACATCAATGCCATCTCCAGAGTCAATGTAGGATAGTTTCCTACTGCATTCTTTAGTGCTGCATCTGGTCTAGTTCTAAAAAGTCCCCAGTGATGGCACTCTTACCCGTAGCATCTAATGAAGCCTATTCCACACTCTAACAGGAAAACTAAATAGGCACATACATTAGGATTATATTTCCTTTTGTCCTCATCACTTTCTGTAAGATAAACATAAATAATTCAGGTCTGTTTTTAGTGTTCATTCTCTTTTTCAAAAGGTAGATAGCCAGCATGTTCCCCCTTATTCATCAGGTGACCCATACTCTACTGGAATGTGGAGTTTACAATAGGTTTCCATTTAATTTAATTTTAAAATAATAGTATCCTGTTTTTAGCACTTGCAGAGCTCATCTGATTTAATTCTTGCTTTGTTTAGACTCTTTTGAGCCAAGAAATGAACCACAGATGCACTCAGGCATGAGAGCTGAAGCAGACTGGTATGTTAACTGGAATGAAGGCATCTGGATCATGTGAGACATCCAAGCCTCAAGAGTGGAGCCTGAGTCTGTTGAAGGTAAGTTGCTTTACTGATAAGAGATGTAGTCATTCTTAGTCACCTTGTGTAGGACCTTTAATCTTCAGGGTGATCAATAAAACCCACTGGAATTAGGCTCAGAACAAGGTACTATCAATAATGAATCAATGTGAGAAAATCCAGCTCTCAGTTACTTACCGTATAGTGGAGACCTACTAAGATCTAACTTGGCACTTCCACTAAATGATAGAAATAAACTGCTTGTTCTACATCCATGATCAGCAACCTTTTTAGGCTACAGGCCAGAGTGAACCAGTTTGGGTCAAAGGCAGGTAAATTGGTGGGCAGTAGGACCAAGCTGCCACTGATGTTCTTCCCCACAGTGGCAGGGGAAAGCAACTGTTGCCAAAACCCCCAGCTGCTGAATGCCAGGGAAGCCTCACTACCACAAACTGCATCAAATGGCTCTTTTGGCCACATCTGGCCTGTGGGCTATAATTTAGGGTTACCATATTTCCAGTTCCAAAAAAGAGGACACCTGTCAGGGGGACACCTCACTCCCAACCCACAGTCCCTTGCCTCCCCCACCCCAGCCATGCTGGTGCCACTCACTCCCAAGCTGCAGCCCCCTGGACCTACCAGTGCTCCCACTCTTGACCCACAGCTCCCACTGCCCCCAGCCCTGCTGGTGCCTATCACTCTCGACCCACAGCCCCTGCCCACCCCAGCCCTGACGGTGCCCCTCACTCCCAACCTGCAGCGCCCAGACCCCTCAGCCCTACTGGAGGAGGTCCTCAGCTGCCCCCTTCCCAACTGGGCTGGAGCGCAGCAGCTCCAATTTGTGTGATCAATAGCATAGTGAGTCTAGCCCCAGACATGCTGGAGCAAAGAAGAGAGGATGCCTGTGGCACCCCTGCCCTGGCCTGGACCTCCAGCGCTGTGCCAAGCAGCCTAGCCTTGCCTAGATAGTGTCTCCTGGGGCTGCCTGGCCTGCACAAGCACAGGAACCAGCCCAGCCACAGAGCTCCCCACTGCCCTCAAAGGGCCCCCATAGCCCCATCTCCCACTGGAGGGGCAGGCACCTCCACTGCCCTGGCACCCAGACAGCTTCCCCCAGCACTGCCCCTGCCTCCAATCACCCTCCCCCAAGCTCCTGCCAGCGGACCAGAACAAAATCCCAGACACTGGATCCTATTTCAAAAAAATGCCCAGATGGAGATCAGAGGACTCAAAAAGAGGACATGCCCAGGAAAACCTGGATGTATGGTAACCCTACTGTAGGTTGCTGCCCCCTGCTCTGTATAATGGTAGCTTGGCTGTGCAAGATGGCCTCCCAGATACTGAAATTGAATGCACTCTAAACTCTACATGTCTGAAGCTCATTATGAGTATCAGGGAGCTTCAGGCCAGCTATAAAACCATTACAGGGACCAGTTGTGAAGCTGCCTGTGCTACAAAGAATCTACAAATACAGCCCACCAGAAACGTGGCTGCTCCAAAGATTCAGTAGAATAATTCGACCCATTCCAGTACTTAGGAACAAAGTCTGGGGAGCTGCCTTTACAGCCAAAGAGGTCTAAGCCCCCAAGAGGAACCTGGCATCTACCATTCTGTAACAAACACTGCATATGCACACAAATGCCAGCCATAATGGTTGCAGAATAGAACTAATTTTCCTTCCAAATCAAAAAGGAAGACCCGCCTCAAACACCACAGAGAGCGAGAGGGATCAAAACCTGGAGTTGGTCGGAAATTTTCTGAAAGAACATTCTTCCCTCAAAAACTCGCCCAGCTTACGTATGCTGGCCCAGTACACCTGTCTACCTCCACAGCACGCCACTGTTTTATAGTTGGCATCCCAGGGTTAGTGGTCCCAGCACCTTCCAGCTCCCTTATTCAAACCCAGGAGCCTACCAGACCTAGACACCCTTGGACATCCCTCTCAGGGTGTGTCTACACTGCATCCACAGCACTGCCAGGAGGATGTGCTTCTAAGCATGCCCTGCGCACATAGTTGCACATGTCAAACCCATATATATAGTGGAGGAACTGCTCTGACAGCATTCCCTGCAATCCTGCTCCAGACCTTTGTCTCGAATGTATTTGTGTGGGGTGTCCCTGGAGCAACCTACCCATCGCATCCCCCAATTCACCACAAGCAAGTGGGAGCAAACCAGCAGGGCAAACTCAGGAGCATCCCTCACTGAGAGTGCAGGCGGGGGTAGTGTAGGTGTTCCCTTAGGTCATGACTCCTTGGAGCCCTGAGAGCTCTCAGGTCTGTTTTGATTGCAACATTTTCAAATAAAAAATCATTTTGATAATTTCTAAAGTATTTGCCCATCCAGGAATCTCTCCCATCCCTTCCAAAAATCCCAACAAGCTAGATTTATTTTAAAAATTATAGAAGTTTCCCACGGAGAGGAAATTCCATCCTTTGACCAGATCTATTAAACGCTACATTCAAATGAAAACAGTGTCCACTTCCATGTACGATCACCTCAGCTATGTTAACTTCCTAGCCAGAGGAGTCAATGCACAACCAAACAATCCTGAAGAGCAGCTCAGGAAGGGCTGTCCCCTTTTCTAATAACAGAGAGGTGGTGTTACCATGTGACTCAGCTGACCAATCATGATTATCCCAACTAACTCAGAAGACAGGTAACGATGACAAAGAATTATGCTTCTGATTCAAACATAGAGTCAAAAGAAGTCATAATATAACTAAGAAGTTGAGTGAAACCCTGATCTAGTTGTGGGTACCTACAAGGGCTAAAATCATCAAATAAATTATAGTAAATGGTACCCTATGCATATAAATTATAGTTGATTGTCCTATATTCAGGACGCTGTGGAAAACAGCTCAAAAAACCTGACAAACTAGTTTGCTACAGAACTAGTTTCTAGCAGATGAGCTCATCCCAGTGAGATGTGCAAAGCAAAGGCAGACTCTTCCAAGACAGAAGTATCCAGGAAGGTAAACTAGAAGTAGAAACCAGAAGACAGAGAAAAGCCAGGGAAAGGAATGACGGTGCAGACGGCATTGCAGAGAAGAGACCAAAATGTACAGACACTTTCTGCTCCACAGTCAGCATAGGTGGTACTAGAAGAAAGAGCAGGGCTAAGAGTGAACTTTCCATCAAAAACCAATGACTGATTACAATTGCTCCCCGGGGACTTAGTAGGACAGTTCCTCCTCTGTGCAGATCCACAGAAGGTGTGACGCTGGCACAGCCCTTTCTGGAACGCTACAGCCCAGGCTGCTTGCACTTTCAGTGCTAGAGGTTCCTGGTTCAAATTCTGATGCAGATGCCAAGATGGCAGCCATCGTGCAGAACCTTCTGCTGTTTAATCGGCCCCAGATCATCAGTAATCACAAGCCCACCTCCAAAAATCCTGAGACTGAAAGTAACAGATTTGACTTGTGTTGAGCACTTGGCCTTTTGATGTTAACTCCTCCTGCCCACCTCTGGCAGGTCAGTGTGGTATTAACAGTGTTGTCAACTCTCCCATATTTACAGCAATTTGGCCCTGGAGAAGGGAGCTCTTGCTAACTGCTGGATGCTGTTGGGCTTCCCATGCACCCCATATCTCTAATGAGTTCTTCAGCCACAGACCCATATCAGAGACCAGCAATTGGTTCTGCATGCACATCCATCCTGACCACTCCCTGCCTCCCATGTGCCTGTTTCTAACCCAACTCTCACACTAATTGGACCTCCAGCAGCCTCATCTCTAGCCCTTACTCTGTCTCCCGGGCCTGGGACAAGGTGCAGCAGGATGCCTTTCTCTCCTTGCTCAGGCCAGATGATGCAGAGATGGGGAGCAGCAGAGAGCGAACTGAATCTTTGATTACAAGATGAGGTGGGGAAGAGAGGGAGCAGAACTATTGCAAATTTCTGGACTCCTTTTGCTTTTCATTCTCGGCTGACCCTATGTCTCTGGTAGGAGAGGAGAAACTACAGCTTCAAGGTGAAATACATTTATTAATTTGTTACAGTGGTCCTGAGGTCCATTACTGTACAGTAGACCATGCTTTGCTGAAGTAGTGGTCTTGGGAAAATAATTTGTAGGAGCTGTGGGCAAAGGCATGGCAGACGGGTCAAAAGGGGACCTCTAGGCTGATGGGGATTTAGGAAAGCAGAGGAAGGCCTGGACAGAGCGGGTGGAAGGGACACTTTGTGCAGCTGCTTGGGGTTCGAGTGGAACAAAGGAAACAGCTCCTGCTAGGAAGGGAATGGTTTTGCAGGGGTTTTGAGTCAGCAAAACAAATGGGATACATGTACCCGAGAGCAGCATATGGATGCATCTTGACATGAGCAATCCCTCCTGACACCAGTTTAACGTTACAGCATCATCCATACCAACGCAGGTCAATCCTCTTGGCCATGATACCTAGTTTATGTGAACCTAGACACCTACAGTCTTGTTCTAGTCCCATTCACACTGGTTTTACACCATTATGAGCACAACAAAGCTATTCCCGTCTTACCCTGATTTGACAGAGCAGAACCAGGCTCCTTGTGGTACTGAGTTGACCGTGGGTCAGCCATCCATCAACAGCACCCTCTTCGAAGCATGAAGAACCTCATAAGTCTCCAGTCCCACCATCTGGCCAGAACCAGATGTGTTTGACTTTGCTGGTCCAGGGAGTGGGACTGCTCCATTAAGAGACGCCGGGGCTGTTACTTTGGTTGAGGAATACACCAGCAAAATGTATGTTGCTTCCCCCTCTAGTGGCCGGTCCAATACAGGAGAGCAGCCTACCACAACCACCAGCTAACAGAGCTACCCTTTAGCTCCCCCACTCGAGGCCTGAGCTATGGCACCGAAGCCCCCAGTGCTGTGTAACAAGACTCAGAAATTCTCAGATGGGATGTGACACCCAGGGTCTTATTGAACTGACAATGTCCCAACCAGGTTGTGTGTTCTGGCCTGCCAGTAGATAGTGCTCTTTTATGACCCAAGTATGCACACACAGACCTGCCCCCTGTACGCAGCACTCCTGTCACAGGCCTGTGGGGGAGACAGGCTGGCAATCATGTAAGGCAGGATATTGTGACTTCTTTGACTGAAGGCTTTAGGCCTTTTATCCCTGTTGTCTGCAGGGGACAGGGCAGGGGGCTCTCTGCTGAGGTACATGCTTCGGTGCCAATGCAGTAGCACGCAGCTATTCATCCCTCAACCAGGAGGAGTTTTGCATTCGCTTGGAACTATTACACTCTTTCCACCCATCCCCACCCTCACACTCCCCATGCTGCCCCGGCTGTGCTGTCTGCCACTGTGGCATGTGGGACTCGGCCATGTTCCTCTTACCTTCCCAGTGTCTGTGTGGAAGGAGTTTGTGCTTCCCCCTTTGCTCATGGGAGGTAAAAGGAAGGGCAGGAAATGCAGGGAACATTGTTCACAGCAAGGTGACAGCTGAGGAACTCTGGCTTGTTTTTGAACAGGGCTTAGAAATTCGGCTCGACCTTTGCCAGGGCCTGGATGTCTGAAAACCCCGTCAGCCATGCTGGCACAGTAATGGGATTTTGCTCAGAGTCTGTATGTTTCCCCTTTCATGCAGGGTACAGTGCCCCAAGAGGTAAGGCAGGCTGGGGTAAGCTCATTGCCACGTTCCTCTCTCTGCAATGGGAACTGGAGCCGTGGGAATATTGGGAAGCTGCTCAGTCATTCCTGTTTCAGGCTCTGTCAGTAGAGAGCAATGGAGATTTGCACAGGAGTGGTCTCAGCAGGAGGCACTCGGGGGGCCATGGCCTCCCAGTGGAATATACTGACTCAGTGACAGAACGTGGCATAGGAACCAGGCTTCCTTATACCTTGCTCCTCGTTCTAATAACTCCGTCTGCCCTGAAAGGGAACAGAGCTCCAGTCCCATCTCCGAGCGCTGGACCAGTGTCGCTGTTAACATTAGCCTGACTCCTCTACCCTTTGATTGGAATGTAAGGGTCTGAGACCTTATAGCACGGAGGCAGAAATACTTCCCAATACAGCAGGCCCCTGCAGACTCTGAGAAAGCATCATGCCCATCCCTGGTGAAAATCAGTAGGGACAGAGAGCAGCCAGTTCCAAGCAGGAGCTACTGTAGAGGGGAAGGAGGAAGAACCTGCAGCAAAAGTATCTTATTTTGTTTCCCTTAGAGGGCTCCTGCCAGCCCTTATTTGTGTTGGCTGCTTTAAACCTTGCCTAAGTTACTGCACTGCAGACAATATGACATGATTCAGCTTTGTGCTTAGTTTTACGAAGCCTTGTTGACCGAACAGGAAGGTTTGTGGGGAAGACAATGTCCTGTGACTCCCGCTCCATGGGCTCTGTGCTCTGAACCAGCTGTAACAGACTCCCTGGGTGACCTTCTGGAGACAGGTCACATAGGCAGGGAGTTTCAAGGGACTGGTGAGCTGGGATGCCTTAGGTTGGGGTGTTCCTTTTTGGCACAGCTGCTTAGGAAAACCAGGCCCTTTTAAGGTACCTTAAATTGGGTTCCCCACATCACTAGCTATTTTGAACATCCCAGCCTTCACCTGTCTCTGCCTTGATTCTGCTACTTGATGCTCTCAGCTATAAATGGGATGGGGGGGAGGGGGGTGCTGTACAGCTTACATAGTAGCACAGGTTTTTCTCTGTTCCCTTTATTTCTCAGCTAAGCTACAGAGATGCTAGGTTGATATGCTGTACCCTGGAAATGCTGGACTTGCCAGGGCTTCAGACATGGATAATTGTGCCATGGAAATCAAGGTCTGCTGAGCTTCATGGCGGGCTTGTGCATTGGCTTCAGTGGGGCAGGGAGCCCGGGGCAGGCTGGGCCCCGGCTCAGCCAGGTTCTGAGCCCCTGCTCGAAGCTGTTGGTGTGATGGGGAAGCAAAACATCAGCGGGACTCTAACATGCTGTGCAAAAAACCAAGGGGAAGCTCTGTCCTCCCCTGTGATGGGTTTGGCCAGGATTCCCCAATCTGGGCTGGAAGCAGCTGCCTCTCAGACAGCATCATGGGATCTTTAGAGATCAGTCACTGCCTGGGGTTTCCTCCTCCTTCGTACTGTCACCAAGGCTGCACTTCTTAGGCTGGGGGGGGGGAGGCTCCATGGGTGGCTCTGGGGGTATTAGATGCTGCATGTACTCTGTGACCCACCCAGCAGAGGGCTGGTGACCCTGGTCCCCTTGGCCACCAGAGCTGGGTTCTTTGTCCCCAGGGGGCTGGGGGGGGGGGGGCTCCATGGGTGGCTCTGGGGGTATTAGATGCTGCATGTACTCTGTGACCCACCCAGCAGAGGGCTGGTGACCCTGGTCCCCTTGGCCAGCAGAGCTGGGTTCTTTGTCCCCACCACACTGTGTCGTGGTTTGAGTTTGCCATTTCCAAGAGCTGCAGGACGAACTTTGCTGCATCATCTGAATGGCACGCGCTCCAAAAGCCCCCTCAGAGGTGACCTGTTGATGTCAGCACATCTGGAACAATGTACTGTCCTGCAGCTGGATACATGAGGAGCAGCTGCTTAACGTGAGAGGAAAGTCTGGGTATCATCAAAGAGCTGCCTGGGGCCATAAGGAGCCACCAGTGCCATAGAGCTAATTCCAGAAGCCACTTTGTTTGCCTGTCCCTGACTAGCTTATGGGGAAGCTCCTCTCCTGCCCCCAGAAGAGCAAGGAAAGAGATAGCACAAGGTGCTGGGCAATCAGGGCCTTCAGCGTGCTTGGTCCCCTCGCTTTCCCTAGCATCTGCCCTTTCACGCTCACGGTTCCTTCTTCCCCTCAGAGGGAAAGAGTCAGAGAGCCGTTGTTTGTGTAACTTCTGGGAAAGAGCTCGGACATTGCTCCTGCTGGGAAGGATGGTGCCAGAGCCCAGCTCCTGGCTGCCTGGGAGCACTGGGAGCTTGGGCGAACAGGAGGTGTGAGTAGTGGATCTGGGCAGCATGCCTGTCACCTTCACAGCAGCCATCCTGTGCTGAGGAGACAGTTACCAAAGCAAACAGTAGCCCAGGGATGGCTGTGAGCAGAGCTCACAGTCTGGAGGGGCTGGATGCCTCTCCTTTCTCTGCTACTGTTTTGTTATATGGCCCTGGACAATTTGCTTAGGGTTGTGTCCCTATCTGAGCTCAGCAGGAGTGAGGCCTTCCCTACCTCACCCACTTGGGCCTCAGTCCAATGTAAGGTCTCTCCCCGGACCCAATGGCAGTGAATAAGTAGAGCCTTCCCCTCACACACTAATGCAAGCAGCTGGACTGCCCCAGGAGGGGAAGGAAGCCATGGCTTTCCCAGAGAAGCAGCCACTTGGAGCCCAGAGGAAGCAAGGACTGGGGCTGTATTTCTCTGTTTGACAGCTGCCTCCCCCAGGTCTCTTCCAGATGTCACACAGGGCCCAGTCTGGCAGCTCAATGCAGCCTCCTACTTGGTGTCACTCCTTATCCATGCTGGTGTGATGCCACCACATGACTCTCCACAGCTGTCCTCCCAAATGGCAGCATTAGGAGCTAGATGGGGAGCTAACAGAGTGCAGAACCAGGTCTTCAAGCTATCCATGCCTCAGAACAGGACAGAACCGACACCACAGCCTGTATGCACTGAGAATCTGGGCCTTGGAGATCTCTGCATCATTTATCAGCTTGCTAGCCCTGTATGCCCTCGCTCTATCCACAGTGGAGGCAATGTAAATTGCACTCCTCCTGAGAGGCCCTGGGAGAGTCAGATGGAAAAATAGGCATTTTGTGTCATTATATTTCACAGAAGGAGTCATTCATTCGTCCATTTAAAATGTAGGTGACAAGGTACAAAAGGCATTTAGTATTATAAAGCAGGACGAATCTTTGTGAGATCGGAGATATATGGTATGCAACTCCGTCCCAGCTTAAATCTACTCTTATACTGTAAATTCCAATTACATCATGCTGCCTATTTTAAATACCGTGAACACTGGCTCATTCCTTAAGTATGTTTTATATATTGCCGCATCCATCTGAAATGGATGGGTGACGTGCTTTACGGCACATGTGAAAATATCGTTGTATTTTTCCATCTGGGGCTTTATGGGAACTTTCAGAATATTAATAATAGGGCTCAGAGGAAATGTTGGACTTGACAGCAGTAGCAGAGATTTGTGGCTGTGCAGAGGATGCCAGTGAAAAGTCTGAGAGGCCCCCAAGAAGATGAAGGCCTGTGATTTCACCACACCATCTCGGGAAGCTAATTTTGCATAACGGACAAGACCGTGGACTTCCTCCGATCAGCTCCTCAGGTCATTGGAAGGGGATTCTCTTAAAAGATTTGGGGGGGGGGGTCCTTTGCATTGGAGCAAAGATGAGAAGGGAAATCTTGCTACATAAAGCAGTCACCCAAAGGGCTAATATTCTCTGCGCTATCATTTTGGATAACTTGGGGTTTGACTGAAAGCCACCTCCGTGGGCCTTAGACCTCAGACTTTCAGCCCAGATCTCTGCTGCTTGGATTGGCAGGGCAGCTACAACCCTGGTTCATGTAACCCCAGTGAATTACAGAACTCTCTCCTGCACTTGCCCTAGCAGATAAATCTTGCTCCAGTGTCACTCTCTGACACTTGCATTGACACTCTGTTGGTGACAAGGGGTTATGTCGTTGTTCATGTGGCACTGGCGAGGAGAAGACAGACAGGGCAGGTCCTGGCAGAGCGGACCTCTGAAGCCACCTCAGGGTCTGAGAACACACAGACATTCAAAGCGGGGCTGAAACCCCCAGGGTTGCAAAGGTGAGTGAAACACCTCAGTGACAGGGTAGAACAGCATCTCTCTGGTATTGTCCCACTGCTTCCCCCCAGCAACAGGCATCACTTCAGCCAGGTTGGACTAAGTCTCAACTTCCTTGCTCCCACCCAAGCCTCTGTTTTAGCCAGGCACCAGGCCAGCAAAGGCACCACACCATCTGGCTTCAGCACAAGGGTGGGCTGATGACCCAAACCACCCCCCTCTGCACCAGTAGCTTCCATTTACATTGAGCGGGAAGGTTTAGAGGCAAGAAGCTGGGAGGACCAGTCTGCCATGAGAGAACTCAGTGCAATTGCCAGCTTCTGGGAGCCAACCTGCCCCGTCTGGCCCACCAGTGAGCCAACCATGTCTTATGGGCTGACAGAGTCAAGTAGTGCTGAGAGACCTGAATGAACGAGCAGGATAGTCAGCAGAGCAAGAAGGGCAGCACAGCTTCCAACTTGCACTTCAGTCAAATCTCTGGTAACGAGATGAAGGAGGTAATGACTCTGGATAGTCCCAGAACCTCACCTGGGAACCTGCACCCACGCCGCGGGGAGCCTGTGCAAGCACAGCCCCACCAGGCTAGGGCTTCTCCAGTTTTTTTAAGTGGTCCCAACCTGAGACCACTCCAGTGGAGCTAATTCTTAAGAAATGCAATGTGAAAGGCAGGAGTTGCAACTTGGACTCTCCAAACTTGTGACATCTCTAACCACAGACGTGTGGATTGGAGGCTTTTAAAAATATATCTTTGAGAATGTTTGTCCATATCAGCTGCATGTGTGCTCTCTCTCTCTCTTTCTCTTCTCCTAGCTCACGTGACTGTCCATGTTCTGTGTTTATTAAATCTCTGTGCGACATGCTGTACTCTTCATAAAGAAAAGCCATTTATTTCACAGTGCGTGGGTCCTTTGTGGGGGGAAGCAGTGGGTGGTGTTTATTTTGATGATAGAAAGCTCTGTTCTCTGGAGTTTCTGGATAATGTGATTTGTATGACATAAAAGCACCAGGCGTTTATTTTAATCTCATGTGCCCCGTTCACTGTATAAATAGAGAATTTGCCTTACAAATGTTTTGCAGTTTGTTGCTCAGTGCAGGTTCAATCCTGAATAGTGCTGAGGGTTTTGAAAAATGCTGAGTATCCTCAGCTCCTTGTGACTTTCATGGTGGGTTGGTAGCTCCCTGGCAATGCCACACGGTAAGACTAAACTCTTGCAGAGGGAAGAACCCAGCTTGAGGACTAGGACCTCCTTTGGCTCCAGAGCAGTGAAAGCAAGGAGGGCTTAAATGTGGAGACCAGATCTGCTCCTCACCCCAGTACTCAGCTTCCCACCTGCAGCTCACCTGTAACAATCTGGCATTTCTAACCTGGGTTGCTCCATGTTAGTTAACGAGACCGGGGGCAGGGGCGGTGTGTTTAGTGAGTAGCCAAGGAGACCTGGTTATCGATCTGTCTTTCTGCTCTGACATTGTTCTCCTTTAATAGCTCTGTGAGCCGCAGCTTTCCCAGCTGACTTCAGCCTCTTTATCTATCTCCTGAGGATGCAGCATGGCTTAATGAATGAAAGTTTGGGAAGTGCTCTCAAAGCCTGGAGCTGGATGCCTTTGGCAGTTCTACTCTCATGAGTTTCATCAAGATTTATTGTTTGACTGACCCCCAGAGGCCTCAGCCAACATAAGGGCCCCATTTTGCTGGACACTGCACCGCTTCCATGTAAGAGAATCTGTGCCCCAAGACATTTACTGCAGCACAGTACAGAGATCCCTCATTAGCATCAACCCAGCTAGCCCCAGAGCATTGTCAGCCGTGACACCACAGAGCTCAGCATGTGCTGCCTGCCTGAGCATTTATCCAGCTTCTTATGTCCACGAACAGCCTGCACTGAGCCTCACACTTCCATGCACTGATGCTACCTGGTCCCTGTGACAGCTGTCTTGAGTATGTCCACCCTGCACGTCTGCCATGGCAGTGAGAACACAGCACAACTGAGGTAGCGCAGGGACTCTGCACCAGAGCCAAGAGCTGAGCCCAGGTCTGTGTTTTAACCACAGCCAGGGGCTGAATTCTGGTCCTGCACGGAGGAAGAGCAGAAGTCTTATTCAACATCTGCCACAGAGATCTTCAAGAGAAAGGTCGGCTACCACACAGGAGGGCCAGCTCTACACCCCCCTCCCTTTCGCCATTGCCCTGGCTATTTTTTCTCCTTCCCTGAAAGAACTTGTGACCTCACCGCTGCCACGCAGAGCAGAGAATGAGCCACCTGCCTCCCTGCCCCTGGTTCAAAAGGTCAGCCATGGTATTTGCATGCAGATGCAGCTGCTGTGGAGAGAGTCTCCCAAGGACCTGGCCAAGAGCAGGAAGCAGCACATAGCGTGCAAGTGGCCAGGGAACATAGCTGGGCCGTGAGGTAGAGTCCCAGCACGGGACAGTGGAGGTTCTGTATCCTTGGTTTCTCTCTCTCTTTTACCTCATTCTCTCCATCACCACAGTGGTGGGAAAGCGCTCACAGAAGGAAGCCAATGGGTTTTGCCAGATGGCCGCCCCTCTGACCCCAGCCGTTCCCTGTCTTTAACTCTTCCTTACAAAAACACGGCTCAGGCCAGCCAGTCAATTAATGGTTTCCTCATGTTCCCCATATTCTTGGCCTGATGTGGGAAACCTCCCTCCTTTTGCCGTCTGGCCTCCCTGCGCTGTGTGACTTGACCAAGGGAAGGGGATTGTTTTTCTAGGTATCCATAAAACTGCCTGAAAATGTGAATTATTTATGGGCAGGGTGCAGAATTAATTACAAAAACTGATGCAACCTCTCTCAACCAGCCCTGAAATGAGAACATGCACCATCTCCAACATATTTTAGACAAATCTGAAGGAGAAGGTGGTGTGTGTAGCACGCTTGTATTGAGTCTTCCATGTCCTCTTTAGTCATAACTAGTCCCCATCTATAATAACAGCCTACTGCTGGTACCAGAAGAGGGCCAAGGAGGCTGTGGTTGCAGTCATGTGCTTTGGGAATAGGTTTGCGTTTCCATAGGAGAGTAAGGTATCCAAATCTTTTGGAACTTCAGTAGGAATTAGGTGCCTGCTTTAGTTCATTTAAAAATACTAGCTTTCATAAACTGGTTTCCTACAAAACGTCAGCAAGGTCTGACTGACTTGCCTAACATCATCCCTTGGGCCTTCCTATGTTTGATGGTGTGGGGCACATCTTTCACCTGACAGAGCTGGTGATGAACTTCTAAGCAAAGTTTGAAGGATCTAGGTATGCTTAGTTTAGAGAAAAGGAGATTAAGTGAGAATGATAGAAGCCTTTCAATATTTGAAAGGCCACCATAAAAAAGGATGGAGAAAAATTGTTCTCCCCTACCTTAGACTGCAGGCCATGTAACAATGGCCTAAATCTAGGGAAAAGCTTTCCTGACTGTGAAGACAACAGGACAATGGAACAAGCTGGCCAAGAAAGATACGGAGTCTTCTTTGCTGGAGGTTTTCAAAAGAGGCTAGATAGGCATCTGTCTGGGATGGTCCAGGAACAGGGAATCCTACATCAGCATAGTTTACGTTGATCCTTGAGGTCCCTTCCAGCATAATAAAACCATCCAAAGCTAGAGAGAGATGCCTCTTGGTTTGTGGCAGTGCTCTTGGAGTGTGTCTCCAAGTGTGAACAAACGCCTAGAACACAGGAAGAGCTCAAACTTGGGCTTTTTTGCTTGTTTGTTTTGAACAAGACATCAGCGCTTCCTTCTCCCAGACTCCACCTCTAAAGAGCCACTTAGGTTGCTTCCAATGGACAGAGGACAATGAGAAAAAACATTTGAGGATGAACAGGGGGTAGAAGAAGGCAAAATAAAACTTAGTTGTAATAGGGGAAGAAGTAAAGAACAGAAGGTGAGTCACTTATGAACAACTCAATGTCTACTTATGTACTTCAATGTCTAATTTTAAAAATAATAGGATGGGTGGATGGATAGATAGGATCATATTAAATTTAGGCCAGGTACTGTAATAACTCTCCAGGATTAATATACCAAGCTAAACCTGGTTTATATTAGGATAACACATTCCTCTCCACTCTTTTAAAACCCTTTGAAGCAAGAAAAGACTGGACAGATTGCTGGAGACCAGGATTCACTTTGAGCTCCCTAAATTTTTGATTAAGTCTTTCACAGGAAGCTATTAAAGACATACAGTAGTAATTCCAGGGTAAAAGGCAAGCTTGTGTCATGAATTAAAGCCATCCTTAGAAAGAGGAATAAATGCTGTTCTCAGCACTGAAGTAGCATTGTTCAGGATTAGTTTGGATAATGTACTTATTCATGGACTGGAAAAGGGGTTGAGAATCAAGGTGACAAAATTTGACCAGAATGCAAAAATATTTAGGTTAATAAAGCTTACAAGGACTGTGAGCGCACATTAATATAAAGGGATTAGGCAATGGGACAATAGTGACATTTAGCTAAGAGAAGTACGAGGTATTGCTCATCATGCAAAAGTACTGGTCCAGTCTGATGGATTCTGACATGGGCAGATTTAGGATTTTGAAAAGGGGTGTGCAGATGGCGTGGTGTATCCTCACATATAGCACAACACATCATTGTCTCTCATTAAAAAGAAACTAGAAGCTTTACTAATATTGCCTGGGTTATTTTATTCAGTTCAAGATTGAAACAAAAACAAATAGAACTTTATTGGAATATACACTGGTTTTCTATATCATATTTTATATATAAAAACACAACAAACTACGGAAAATAATCAAAATATGTTGTTTATTAGTCCTGTAGACATTAAAATTAACTAAACATCTTTTTTTCAGATTCATAAAACAAAATCTAGTGTTTTTGAGCATCATGACAGTGTCCAGTGCTTCACTGAAAGTTAATGTTAACCTCAGTTAAAATTTGCACACTTCAGTTAATGTTTTTAGCTACAGTTAAAAACAATATGCAGGGCTGTGAAATAGGAGCTACATTACCAGGACCAGCTAACAGTGAGCAGAACTACAGAAGAAAGGATGGCTTGATTGGTGGAACATCAAGACCGTTAAAAAGGAGAGAGGTCTGTTAACATCTGTGTATTGAAGAGATTAGATTGAATTGGGTAGATTATAATGGGCCAGGAAGTTAATTGACTCACTCAGTGCTGCCTGAATAGAAATGCTGTTGTCATTGCCTGGCACTTGGTTTTAAACTTTATGTCTAGCAGGAATCAAAGTGGGTTGTGAGCAGTTACACCAGAACAGGTGGTACCTTGATGCTCAGGAGGCCATCTCTCTAGTTGAGCCCCACTCCAGCCCATATATAATGGGATCTGTAGAGTGGCCTACTCACGGGGTACTTCCCTCGACTTGCCCACCATGCCTCGAGAAGGAGGGTCCTAGCATGTTACTGGCTCCCTCATGGACACGCTCATGTTGTAGGTGTTCTTGGGGCTCCTCCTCCTTTTCACCCTGTCCATGCACCAACCGAGATCTGGTTGGTTTTGGTATTCTCACCCTCAGGCTACAAAGAGCCAATGTCTCAGATCCACTCTTGAGCTCCAGAGTGCCCAGTCCTTAATCAATGCAGGACCTCTGATTTTGCTGCCGCCCTCACTGAGAGCTTGTTCTCAAACCAAATTTCAACAAATTTCAAATTTCAACAAGCCATTAATTCATGGGTCCTCTTAAATTAACAGAGTCCAAAATTAATTCATGGTCATCAGGAATCAAGTCCCAGCCCCAATTAATTCACGGGCTTTCAAAATCAATACTTCAACTTAACTCACTCCTGCTCAAATCCAACTGTTCACCATTAATCAGTTCATGCCATTGAATCCATATCCTCCTTAAGGAGCCTGAGGCTCTCAAATCAACATTGACTGCTTCTTTATGAAAAATTGAAACCAGAATGACAGTGTTTTTGCCATGCCCAGGTCATGGGCCACAGTGGCTGTCTCACTCACGTGTTCTTCTCTCAGTGCTGGGGTGCCAGGGGCCACAAGGAGTCACACAAGGTGGTTCTAGGTCACCAGGTGGCTGGAAACCTCACCTGCATCCACCTCTGAATTCTGAAATTCTTTTAGCTCCTTAGGAGAGCACTTTGCTCTGCTTAGCCACATCCAGAAGAGCACTCTGCAATATGTGGCACCGCAGGCCCATCTGTGGTGCTGCACACTGCACATTCAGGCATTTTCCACACTGCTACCTTGCAGCGCAGATAAAAAGCAGAAAAAAATTGGCGGGGGGGCATGTGGCGCCACCCACATTTGGAGGCTGACTGTCTGGAGCCATGCTCAGGCTACTGGTGGGCTCCCAGCTGTAGGAGTGCCACAGCTGCAGCTTTCCTAGCCCTCAGGACCCCAGGTAAGGCTTCTGGGGCCAGCACAGTTGCTGGCCTCAGCCTGCGCTACCCCACCCAGAGTAACCTGCCATGCTCCAGAGGGTGCATGGCATGAGTGTTCCCCAGGGAAAACTAGCAGTGGCACAAGGTGTCCTGCTGGTAGTTGTCCTGGGGGGACCAAATGCCTGTAGTCATCTGGACATGGCCCTTGTGAAGAAATCAGTGCTCAGGGCACTTAGCCATATGTGGATTTTTACCAGCCAGGGTTTTCTTCATGGTTTGGCACTTAATCCTATGCACTTTGTGGAGGAAACTACTACAGAGCCAAAAGGAAGTGGGAAATTCTGCAGGTTTTATCCTCAATGGGGGTAAATCAGTCAAGCTAATTTGCTCTCAAAGGTCTGTTTTGAAAGTGATAAGAAATTCAATTATCCCTCTCCCACCACCACCACCATCACCACCCCAGTTGATAAATAAAAATGGGCCAGTCACCAAAACCAATACAAGGAAAGGCTTTGGTACTTGCCATCAGTTTTTGCTCTGCATGTGTGCATGTGTGTGTAGGAGGGAGGCTGCAGGGAAGGGGGGATGGATGACCAGACTAGACCCTCACCGTGCCCCAGTCCACTGAAGTTTTACCACACATTCTTACCATTAAGGACAGTTGTTCCAATCAAGTGAATGGCTCAAAGCCTTACCAAGACCAGTTTAGCTTCACTGGCCACATCCAGATGAGCACAGCCATGTGGTATGTGGTGCTGCAGCCCTGCAGATTGCGCTGCCCAAAAACGGAGTATGGCCCACTGAAGCCACACTCCAGCTGCCAGCCAGGCTCCAAGCTGCAGGAATGCCAAGGTTGCAGCTTCCCCAGATGCCAGAACCTCAGGTAAGGCTGCTGGGCCCCAGCCTCCCCTACCCCACCCGGTGTAACCTGCTGCGCATCAGAGGGTTGGCCAAGATGCCCCTGGAGGCTCCTCAACCATGCATGTTCCACCCCAAGGGCACCCTCTTGTCTTTCCTGCCATGTCTTGTTGATAAAATAAACTGGGAGGCTGCCAATGGGCCTTCACTTAGAGCTGGTCCACTGACCCCCCCCACTCATGCTCACTGGCTTTTGGGCCCTTTGCTGGGCCTTTCTTTAGTACTGTGCTGCATGGGGCACCTCAGGCCTTATGGGCCAATTGCTCTTGGAGGGGGCAAAGCAGGCAGCACAATGTCCTGGGTAGCTCTCTTGTGCAGGAGCTCCTTCCCCTGGCCATTGCCAGACAGAACGTGACCCCTGCCAGCCCCAGCACTGAGCTTATATGTTCCCTGGGTTCTGGCTCCTTCCGGTCAGCTGACCGCCTGCAGGTGCCGGCGAATTACCTTGTTAGCCTGCTACGCAGGCAGTCTGCAGCTGTGGAAGTCTGCCTAGCCTGTCCGGCTCCTTTGCTAGACTGCTTTTGCCCCTAAAGGAGCAGGCACACCTTAGTGCCCTCAACATACCTCCCTGCTTAAGAACCTGACTCACCTGAGCAGGTTTTCACTCTTTATGTTATAGAAGTCTTCTCCACAAGGCTTCATGCAGCTTTCCTTCTGTTTCGTGATAATCCCCAAACAGTGGGGGTGGAGGTTTTCAGGCACTTCCTGCTCACCTTTTCCCCAAGGAAGCAACATATGGAATTTAGCAGGAGCTACCCTGCTACAGGTAGTCCCTCCATATTAACCAGTATCAGTAAGATACCATCTTAAGCTTTGCCCCCAGCTGGTCAAGGTTTCCTGTCCTAAGTCAGCAGGTTTCTCCTATGCTGGCTTCTCTGGCAACTGGTTCAAAATCTGCTAATCCCTGTACTCCACAGGTCCTCTTTTGGTCCTCTGCCTTGGCTTCAGATGACTGAGTCTCCTCCAAGGGGTTTGTCACCTGGTCTATCCCAACTCTCTGGCATGATCCTTGGGGTTTCTTGCCCCATAGCAAGCCCCTTACTGGCTCTCTTTTCCCTTCAACTACAACCTTAGGTCTGGTACTGGGAGGATTATTTTCCTTCCCAGGACCCCTAGCCTCCTCTGTCTCTGGGGATGTAGTCTTCTTTCCTCCTCTGGTCTGACCTGACCAGATAGTTGTGTGCTCTGACTCTCCTCTTCTCAGAGTGGTTCCTAGGACCTCTCATCTCCCTATACCACCCTGTAAGTCTAGAGGTCTTCTCCAAGTTCCCATTGAACTTTCAGGGCTTGCTGGACATATTACTGGTCCCAGAACTCATATTTTCCCCACCCTGTGGGTCTTCCATCAGCCTTCTTATGCACCTTCACATATGCAACACCCCCTACCTTCCCTGCAAATAGCTCTTTCACCGTTCACCATTTTGCGTGACCTGGGTGGTTACTAATATTTATCTGGGGCCTTCTTCCAGTCCTCAGCCTCCTTTCCCACATAGTTACCTTTAGCGGGGAGAGTCCTCTAGTCTCCTTGGATGGGCTTGATCTCTGTACAGTACATAACAGCTTTGCCTTTTCCAAAGTGTCACTGGGCATTTGCTCCACCCTTCTCATCTCTGGACCTCCAGCTCGCTCTCCTACTGTGGCCTTAGTCACTGTCTCTTTTCTGGAGTATGTATCTGACTCAGGCTGTGCCTGGGACTGGCCCGCCCTTGCTCTCTGCCCTCTTGGTCTTGGGCATTTCAACCTCTGAGTGCAGCTGTGGTCAAACTGGTCCCTGCCTCCACTTCTTACTTCAGGCTCTTCTTTCTTCTGTTTAGCTGCCATACCTGCCAGCTCCTCTTCTAACTACTGAATACGGTCTGTCACCACCAATATCTCAGCTGCATGTTGGCTAGTAAATTCTCCCAGCTTCTGTCTCAGTCGGTCCGTTTCTCCTCTGTGTCGGTTGACCAGGTTGCCTCACTTCTGATCAAGACACCCCAACATCACTGACAGGACTTCTTCCCATCTGGGAGGGAATCCTGCCTCTGAGGGTCTATGTGTCCCAGTGCTCCTCCCTCCCTGAGCTGGCCTCTCTCATCTTCTGGGCTCCCTGTGCTCGTACATTCAGGAGATCCCCTGTCCTCCTGGGACTTGTAGCCTTGTGGCCTCTAGCTGCTTCTCAGTCTCAATTAAGAGCTCTTTCAAAGCCTCTATCACCTGGAAGTGGCCCTGGCACCCTGCTTTGGCCACTGCTACCTGTTTTGTTAATGCTGCTCCCAGGAAAGCCACCTTTTCTTGTAGCTGGTCTGTAACTTTCAGGGTTTGCAGCTTCACCTCCATCTCAGCAGGTGTTGTTGGGCATTGGGTGTCTGATGGTTTGTCCTCACAGGTGTTCTGGGTTTTTGCAGCAGCTTGGTCCATTTTCCCATAGTTGCTGATTTTCATGTTTTAGTGACTGGATATGTTCTTTTTTGACCTGCACACATGACTGTAGCTGATCTCTCCATGGGTATAGCAGCCTCTCTGGCCATGCCTGCTTCCAGAAAGGTCTCCAAGGACTGTATCTTTTCACATCTCTTTTGCAATTTCATTCAATTGGTTTCCCCCCACAAATTGCATAGGATTAAGTGCCAAACAATGAAGGAAACCCTGTCATTTCCCCCCTCCCCCTTCCCTCCAGCCCCCTCCTACACATGTGCGCGCGCATGCACACACACACACACACACACACACACACTCACAAACTGATGGCAGGTACCAAAGCCTTTCCTTGTATTGGCTTGGGTGACTGGCCCATTTCATTTATCAACAGGGTTT
>NW_017729002.1:22035276-22059834 GCF_001723915.1 Gavialis gangeticus
TCCAGCTCTTCCTACACATGTGCGCGCGCATGCACACACACACACACACACACACACACACTCACAAACTGATGGCAGGTACCAAAGCCTTTCCTTGTATTGGCTTGGGTGACTGGCCCATTTCATTTATCAACAGGGTTTTTGTTAAATTTAATTTCTTATCACTTTCAGAACAGACCTTTGTGGAAATGAACATTAAAAAAAATTAAATGAAAAATACCTGAGATTGAACAGCAAACACTAAATTGGCACTGGTATGTGCAAGGTAAATTAAATAAATATTACAAAGAATGGCCAACATGGAAGGTATCTTGGGCATTTTTCACATTTTTCAATGGAAAATTTAGAGAGGGAGGTTGAGATTTTTTTTTGAGAGGGAAAACAATTCAGTTTCCAAACCACGCATGTATTTCCTTGGAGCCATAAATAATGGCTGCTGAAAAATGTTATCTGCTGTTTTTGAGAGCGGTTACCTCAACCTTCCCTCCCCCATGTCCTTCATCCAGCCAGTCTCCTGATTAAATTTTTGTCTTCCCTGCAGAAAGAATGAAGAGACCATCAGACAGGAGATCTCTGAGATACATTTTGTCTTTATTCAAGGAGCTTAAAAATGAATTTGCATCATCAGAAGATTGGAGGGCCAAGGGTTGGAGCCAGCTCCAAACATGAGAGGAGCTTCCTTTTGACTTGTTCTCTCACTTGAAATCTTCACATATTCTGAGAAAAGCCAGAGGAGGAGACAAGGTATTTGCATATGTTTTTGGTGAGCAGCAGGTCTGATTTCGAGATAACATCAGAAGTATGGGTAGGGCATATAATATTACTCCCTTCACCAGCTCCACCCCATTCCTAGATCAATATCCCACTGGACTGTAGAGATCAGAGGGAATTTTAGGTCTGGAGTTACTGATGTGGCCAGGGAGGAATGTGTAGATTGGAAGGAGAGATGAAACTGCTGTAAGATTTCCTAATGTCGATTATATCAGGCCCACGCAATGAAAAACATTGGTTATATGAAGCATAGAAGACCATCCAGACTGAAAGTCTTGGAACCCAGACACCTGAAAAATAAAATGGTGTGGGGAGTAGTTGTTCTCCACTTCCCCATTTAGGACGAGACAACTCCTACTAGATCTTTGTGGTAGGCTGAAGGAAAGGGTAATCACCTTCTTTCCATTAGTGCACACAAAAAAGGACAGCTTGAAGAGAGAGAGAAAGTGTGACTTGTCTTTCTCTAGGGAAGATGAGTGACCACAAAAAGTGTCCTCAGATATGAGTATACTACTATACTAGTGTAATTCAGAAGAAAATTGGCCTCACTGTGTTTTCATGGGAGAATAAATAGTTATTGATTAAAGAGACTTGTTTCCTTTGGAGGATTCAGTACTATTTTTCCAGATGAATTCAAGTTCCAGAAAACAAAACTATGGTGAGATTATCTCACTAGCTAGGTAATAAATCTCAAGTTTAAAATTTCAAGTGTGTGCATTCAGTCATTAGACCTGACAGAAAAATGTGGAAAAAATATTAATCATTTTCCAACCTTTGAACTTTTTTCTTCAATTTGCTTATCCAGATTCAACGTCACAACAACAATACTCATTATTTTTACATTTGAAAAAGTAAAGTAAAACAGAAGTGAAATTACAAGGTTCCCATTTTAAAAATCCTCATTTTTCATTCCAATTCAACTTTGTGATGAAATCTTGTCAATTTAGAAATTTTGATTAACTCTAAAATACCTTGAAAAGCTGCAGAAATATTTTTTAAAAGAAATCCTGAAGCAATAATACTTGTCATTGTTCCAGTCTCTTACAAAAGGTGCCCCCACGTTAAAGATCCAGGTTGTAGCTGTATCAGTCTAAAGGAAAAAGCAATCAGGACCTGTGGTAGAGGTGATATCTTTTATTAGACCAGCTAGATTTTTGCAAAAAAAATTGTATAATTGCAAGCTTTAATTGAAAGACTGCAATTAAGGACATTTTTTTGTAAAAATCTATTGGTCTAATAAAAATATCACCTCTACCATGAGTCCTGATTGCCTATGTTAAAGATATTTCCAAGTAATAATCCAAATTTGATCATTTGCATTAGTACTGAAAGAATCAGTGTTGCTATTAGAAAGCATTAGGACAGGGATACTTTCATAGGTGCATAACTGTGCATTCCATAGTTGTAATGGTTTGTTTAATTTACCAGATTGTTTCTCGTTATAACAAAATATTGATTTCCAGTTGAATTAATTTAAGATATAGTGTGCAAATCTTTGATTACTAGCTCTTGCTAACAATCAAAATACTTTTTTTTCAGTCTTTAAACAGAGTTTGTGAAACAGTATCCACCCAGTTTATCTTGGAGTCACTCTTGACTGGACTTTAACTTATAAACCACATTTCTAGAAAACTGCTTTAAAAATCAAAGCAAGGAATAACCTACTTGCCAAACTTGCATGCTCTGCTTGGGGTGCCAGTGCCCCCACCCTATGTTCATCTGCTCTCACACTGTGTTATTCGGCTGCAGAATACTGTGCCCCTGTATGGGCTCGTTCGTCACACAGCAAACTAGTGGACACCCAACTTCATGCGATAATGTGACTTGTGTCAGGCACCTTGCACCTCACTCCACTTCCATGGTTACCAGTCCTCAATAACATTGCTCCCCCTTGTCTCCACTGCAGAAAAGCTAAAGTCAACTTACTAGCCAGACTTCATGATAATCCTACACTGCCAGTGTACTGAGACATATTCCACTCACCAGTAGCTCGGCTCCCCTCAAGATGCCCAGTATGATCCACTCTTTCAAAAACCTTTGGTTTTCCTTACTTACTCAATAACACGAAGAATGGTTAGCACAAGCACCAATCAATCACCACATCATCTCTGACCCTACAGTCAGTCAACAAGGATTTAACTGGCCACACCATTGTAATCATCACCCCTCCATCAGACTCTCTCTTGAATACTCCTGCACCAACATTTCCTTTTTAGACACTATGATAATATGCAAAATGGTAAAATACAAACCACCATATACAAGAAACCCACCAATCAATATACACATCTGCACAGAACCAGCAATCTTCCTAAACACACCAAGAAAGCCATAACATACAGACAAGCTTTCCAATACCACTGAATCTGCACTGAGAAGAATACCCGCGATTGTCACCTTGTAAATCTCAAAAGAGTTTCACCCAACAAGGACACTGCTCCAGAGAAACAGATCCCACTTTTGAAAGAGCCACCTGGATACCATGTGAAGAACTGCTGAAGTACAAAAGGAAAATCCCTACGAATCACACCCCCTTAGTTATGACATACCATCCTTCATAGCAACCTATATGGAAAATCCTCCAACAATTGCAACCCATACTAGAAGAAGACCCAATTCTTAAAGAGATCTTTCTAGAACCACCTATCCTAGCCTTTAAACAGGAAGCGAAACTTGCCAACCTCATCACCAGAAGCAAACTTCCTATGGCCCAAAGCACACTGAATGGATCCAGACCATGCCAGGACAAGAAATGTAAAAACTGCCAACTCATCTCTATGACTCCCACAATAACTACATCCCACAACAGAACCATTACCATTCCTGGGTCTTACACCTGCACCTCCAGAAATGTAATATATATCATCCAGTGCACTAAATGCCCTAATGGAGAATATGTAGGAGAAACCAAACAACAACTGCGTACCAGATTGAACACACACCAAAAATCCATGGAAGACAAAAATATTCAATTACCTGTGAGTGCACTCTTCTCAGAAAACAGCCACTCTCTCTCCAGTCTCTCAGTTCTAATCCCCAAAGGGAACTTACAAAACACCTTTCATGGATGAGCCTACAAACTTCACTTCATAAATCTATTGGATACAAAAAAATCATGGACTAAATATAGACATTGGATTTATTGTGCATTACAACCTGCCTGCCATCCGACAGCCCCAGGTAACCCGTTTGCATTTTACGAGCTACATTCTCTCACCGGTTCAACATTCCCCCCTTTCTCCCTCCACCTATCTGTCTCACACCTATTGTCTCCCATTCCCTCTAATCCTCACTGTCATGCATTTGCAGTTTCACAGGCCCACATTTTGCATTTTGGCTTTTATTCCACCTAGGAGAACACACAAAACACCAGCAGACTCTCCCTATACCTAAAGAAAGGTGTTTGTGCCAGAAAGCTTGCAAAGAACATTTTTTCCAACTATTTAGTTTGTCTAATGAAAGATATCACATTTACCCAAAGAACCTTGTTTGCCTTGTCCTTAGACCAACACAGCTACAACCAACAACCACCCACGCCACTATTGGGCACTTTTCAACTGTTTTCAAATTGGACAAGGTCACTGAGCCTCAGACCTATAGCAATGGGGTCTTTGCAATGATAACAAATGTACTTCAGATCATGTCCCACACTTGACTCATGTCTATTTACAATGCTGCCTGATGGTCCTCAAGCTCTTCACATTGGTGACTGGAACAATATGCCGAAACCACATATGCTAAATCATTGGTTCCCAGTCTCACTGCATGACCCAAATCAGGGTTGCAGGGTGTCCTCAGTAGGGTCGCGAAGGGCTTTCACATACATGCACATGCACATTCACATGTACTGTCCAGGAGTGGTGGGTGGGGCAGGGCCACCATGCACAAAGGGGGCAATGCCCCCCGGGCCGCTGCTGCACTCTGCTTCCAGCAGCCCCCATGGTGCTGAGTCAGGAGGTCCTGTTGGTGGGCAATTTAGGGTTGCAGCAAAAAAAGGTTGGGAACCACTTTGCGAAATATATAAACTATTGGTAAAGGTTAGATTTTTCTTCTACAGCTATAATTATACCAATGCAATCCCAAATATGGACATGGTTAAAACAGTACAAAAGTGTTCATCATAGTATTCTTTATTCCCTTTTCCTTCCAGGCAGCAAACCTCTCAGTATATGCAGTTTTATATTAGTACAACTGTGTTCAGGCTAGGGGTTGTGTGGCTCATGTATGCTGATAGTTAAACAGTGCAGTTAAATTTGTGCAGTCCTTTGGGTCCAATCTTGGAGGCACTTACTAAAAGATGTAATGACACTACTATGTCCTGCTAAGTGAAATCTTGGCTCTGTAGACATCAATAGGACCAAGATTTCAACCACAGATGTCAAGGGGATAATTCAGTAGTAACCTGCTAGAAAGGTATGGGTCATCTTCTGTTTTATTTTAGACAGATTAGTAATGATAGTTACATGATTTCTAGATCATGGCTAATTAATTGTTTAGACTGTTATAGAGTCCAACAGGCTGTATTATCCATGACTTACAAGCATGTATAATACCTACTATTAATCCATTTAAAACCCTCTGTAACATATACTGCTCACAGCTGTAACATGTATAACTTTTATAGTGATCTATAAATGCCCCTTTACCATAGTTTGGGTGACTTTGCATGATCCCTCACCTATTTTTTTGCAATATTAAAAAGACTAGAAGGCAGTTTCCTGTTTGGTTGCTAATTATTCTTTCATAAATTACACAAGAAAGAATGTTGGTTGCAATGATATTATACCAGCTGTGGGCTGATATTCTTTTTATTTTGCTGTGAACTTTTTCTTTCAAGAAACAAACCTCAAACATTTGAAATGTCGAAGTTAGGCTTTGGGAAAAATATAATGATAATAATATTAATAATACTAAGCATTATTATTATTACTTGAGGTTTTTCAAAGTCAAAAGATGAAAGAAGGAGTTTTATTTCCTATAATTGTTTAATTCCAATAAATACAGACCCTTTTAAATTGAAATCTTCCATTGCAGTTTTGGGATCCAAAGTCAAAAGCACTGCCTGAGAAGTGGACTGGCTTGAAATAGAACAGTTTTGCTGCCCAAACAAATGGGCTCTGCTCAAGTATAAATTCTTTGAGTCAGATCCTCAGCTGGTTTACCTCCATGAGCTCTGTAGCTCTGCTGAAACCAATGGAGTTGTGCTCATTTGCATCAGCAGAAATCAGACCTGTGATTTTTAATCATTGGTAGTGCTATTAATGAACATAGAGGTCATTTTAAAGGCATGGGGACAAATCTTCTAGCAATGCAAACTGTCACAACGCCATTAATTTCAATAAAGCTATATCCCATAGCACTTGTGGCCCATTGAGTTAGGTTTTGTTTTCACTCATATGCTGCTGTAAATTTACTGATATAAATGGAGTTATAAGAGTGACTGACTGACATCTCCTGTGTTGTAGGCTAGCCCAAGGTAGAAGCACCGCTGACAGCCAATCCAATTTCAGCCCTATTTTGAGTACTTAAGTGGGACTTCAGTACTTAAGTGCACAAGCTATGCACTAAGTGCACATGGGGGAATTGCATCCCAAGTGAATAAGACCCAAGGCCCTGTGGCTTCTATCTTGATTATATCCCTTTTACATTTAGCTTTGATCTTTGCTCCTACAAGTTCCTAACAGAAGAAAGGTACCTCAGCTAGATAAATAGGCACAGCACCATTGAAGCCAGCTCATCTGTCCCTTTTATATCGTCAAAGCCTCTGACTCTTTGCTGTCCTTGGAACAGCTTCTTACATGCTCTGGAGGAAATTCTTTTTCCTGATTGCCTCATCCCAAGCAGAGCAGGAGAGACTGGAATGAAAGTCAGCAGTGCTAACACCTGGGTTAGGTGAGGAATACAGAGGGGAGGAAGCACCATCAGTCAACTTAAGTACAGAATCCAATCTTAAATTGTCTCATGGAAAGAAAACACTGGGTTAGACAGGCAAGACATATTAGATTTGTGTTATTAAAATAATAATAATAATAATATAATAATAATAAAAAAAGAAAAAGTACATATCTTATATATGTTACACTATGTTCCATAACATTTGTTGGGTTTCTTTTTACATATTCAACAGTATTTCATGGAGACGTCCTGGTCTGTAGCATCTCCCCCATTCTTTTGCTGTGTTGCATTTAGGAAGATATTTACAGGATATGCAAATTATAGCATGCAGGTCTAAAGACAACTGAAGCAGAGAGATGAGGAGGTAGGGCTTCTTGCAGTGTGCTTTGCCCATGTCATACCTTTATGGGTGCCCAAACTTTGCAGTCTTCAGGACAACCTTGCAAGGAGCCTGAAAACAGTACTCAGTTTGCCCATGTGTGTTCATATATCTAAATAAAAAGTAAAGGCACACAGACAGATGAGGTTATTTTAATATGACTTTCATTTTGGATTCCCATCTAAATCTCCTAGAGGTCTGGGAATCTCAACGTTTAGATATGCATGCACCTAAAATTTTAGCAGAACATGAGGAGAAATAACTCTGTGTTTGCCAGCCTCAAAATCCAGGAGCTGATCTGTGCTGTCCTCCCATAACAGGGAGAACGCAGCAGTGAGCTGGATTTCCTGAGGCCAAGGGCTGCATTTGGCCCTTGGGCTGCAGCTGAAAGGACCAACTTACATAATCTACCTGTGATGTTCACCTCTGTGTATAGGGACAGTAAGAAGCCTGTGCACTGGAGTCAGACCTGAGCTTGAGTGGAACTCAGCAGCCCCTTGGTATGAGGCTGCATCTACTCAGGCATTAATTCTTCCCCAAGAGTTCAGCTTGAGTGGTATTCAGTGCATGAGAATGCAAAGACATGCCTGCTACCTCTGAGAAGCACATTCATACACCAGCTGTCAGGAGTGGAAAGAGTCCCTCCTTTTTTGCTTTGCCTTTGCAGTTTCCAAAAATTTTAAAGTTAAACTGCTATTATGATAGTAGCTCACTTTCATGGTTGCCTGGAGGGGGTCTTTGCCCCTCCTCCTGCTGCTACCTGCAGATCAGAGGCAGTAGCACACATGAATGCACATGCATACACATAGACCCTTCCCCAAAGACCTGGAGGAAATAAAAACCATGGCACCAGGTCCTGAGCCAGTGGCCACTAAAGCCAGCAGAAAGACCCCTTCTGATTTCTGTGGGGCCAATGGGGCACATCATAAAACTCCCGGGTCTCCTGCTCCTCTACCTTACAGCTATTCACACTTGTGCAAAACCAATGCAGACTACTACCATTCATGGTCCAGGGTCTCAGCTGGTATAGACCGGCATAGGTCCCACTGGCTTTAATAGGACAGTTTGCATCAACTGGGGATCTGGACTCTTATTTGGTTGTGTTTTGCACTACTATTTCATGCTAATGAAAAAGGTTGCACAAAGGCTGAGGGGGATGGGGGACTGAGCCCTGTAAATCACAGCCAGTTGGAGGACGAGACACTTGGGGTGTGGATGACCCCTGTTTTTTTTTCTTCACTGACAAGTTTCCTAAGAACTCCACTTTTGGGCAAGGAGTTCATCAGTTTCACTAGTGCCCTCCCAGCCACCCAAGGAACACAGGCACCATGAGGGGGCTGGGAGGGATAATTCAGTTTGTTCATGCACTGTTCTTATTTGTCGCATGAACATTTTGCACAGAAAATACCTTTAAAATTTAAGTTCAGTAGTGAGACTGTCAGCCCAAAGCCCCACTGCCAGTCAGCTTGGGGAACGAGAGCCTGCTGTACCATAAGTGTGTTACAGGCCAAAGTCAAAACTATGTTACCCATAAAGGATCTTGTTATTTTTGGCCATTGTTACTATTACTAATTTCAGGCAAACTGTGAGTGATTCCCATATTGCCAGCAACCCGTGGTTTCGTAGCCGGAATTGTCTGAGCACTCAGAGCTATGCATCATTCTCAGGACAGGCGTAGAGACACAGATTCCTGCATAATATTCAATGAGACACCGTCTGGAATACAATTCCTGTCCTCCCCACCCCTAACAACAGTGCAAGATATTGCTCTCACCAGCTCAGGAAGCAATCAGGTACTTGGACCAGCTTTGCTTGTGGATTAGCAAACAGGGCAGGGGACTGAGTGAGGAGTGAAGGGGCCTTGTTGTAGCTGAGACCTGCAACCACTGATACCCATGAAGGTCCCCAACTCCTGCTGAAGTCTGTAGGGATTAGGCTCCTAAATATCTTTGAGGAGCTGAGACACACAGGCTGCTCAGTGTTGTTCTGGTAGAATATTTTAGGCAGTATTTTCTAGAAACTAAGTGGACATTAATTGCAATCTTACAATAACAAACCACATCACAGGCCTTTCAAAAAGCCTGATGGCACCCTGCATTTATATGGATGTACAAGAGATCAGAATCTGGGCCTTGGTACTCAAACTGCATATTCAAACTGAGTGAGTCTGCAAACTGCATGGGACCCAACACACTGAGTTTGGTCTAGATCATACCTATACCAGGAGTCACTTCATGGAAGTCACATGAGCCAGGCTGGTGTAAAACTTGGTGTCAGTGAGAAAGGAGATTCAGTCTCCTGCCATAAAGTCAGGGTCCCACTAAAGGGCATGGTTGCACTGATTGCAAAATGAGAAGAGCTGTCCATGTCCCAGCATTCTCAGGTAACTTCAGGTAATGTGGATGGTGCTGCTACCGGGAACTAGTGCTGCGAAGTAGAAGAGAATGGGACTCAAGCCCACCCCATGGTGGTGGATGAATGTCTATAATGACTGGACGTGTTAAGGGTCAGGGCAGTGGCTGTCTAGACAGCTTCACACATGACTGCAAAGGCAAGTGGGGGGCTGGCAGGATTATGTGCTGGGAGCAAAATGTGTGTCATGCTTATCCAGCACAGTTCAGCCAGGACGCCTCAGCCTGAACCCCACTGAGTCGCTCTCTGGGCTTCCCAGCCCTCTTGCAGGACACTGACCATGCCTTTTTGCACCCCCTTGCCTTTCCAGCATCTGTGGGATGTCCAGCGCATGGAATTCTCAACATCAGTCGTCCAGTGCTGGGTCTACCAGGAGTTCTGCCAATGGACCATAACCCTGAATAACTGGATCTCCACCATGCAGTTCTGACAGTGCCTTAACCCACAGTTCCCCTGCCTGCCAGCCCAGGGCCTTAGATAAGCCTACTAATGAGCCACCATTCTGAACCACAACATTCCTGGACCCCACCCTTACCCAACAACTATACTGGCTACAAAGAAAGGCAGAGGCAGTCCAAGATCTGAAATCAGCATGTCAAGCCAGGTCCTTAGCTGGCATAGATCAGTGTAGATCTGCTGCAGCTACCACAGAGGGAATAGGAAACTCAAAGTGGGCCATTTTCATAGGCTGTGGAAATGGACTGCAGAGCTGAGACTACTGCAATCCTATGAGGCTAACACTGAGCAAGGAGAACAAAGCGTTGAGACTTCACACTCAGACACCAGAAGCAGCAGTGAGAGGCAAGCTCCTCACTGAAAGGGAAAAGAGGTCAGAAATAAGGAGACATACAAACTTGGGAGGTGCCCAGATAGACTCATTTCCTCCATGCTTCTTCACACAATGGGCGCCACCAGCGTCTTCTTCCACTTTGCTCCTCATTAAAGGTTTGTCGTTATTGTGTTATTTTTAATAAACGTTAAGGGAAAAAGCCCACCCATGCACACACACACATGTACATACATGCACAGAGGGAAATCATTGCCAAAATATACACTATAGACAGGAGAGTCCATTCACACTATATATATATACAGAGTCTCTGGGAAGCAGTCTGGAGCATGGGAAAAGGGCAGGGGCTTCCATAAGGGACAGACACAAAACCAATCATGGTTTCACGCACTTCCCCTTCTTCTCCCGCCGCTGCAGTTTCCGGAGGCGCCGGGTCCAAGCATCCCGCCACTGGATGACCAAGCTATTCTTGTCGGCCATTAGTCCTGGCCGGTCAGTGGAGTTTTCACTGATTCCCATGACCAGGTACTTCTTGCTGATCTGAATCTTGGGGCATTTGCATGCCAAGTCTTTCATGTGGATCCACAGGAAGTTGTCACCTCGCTTCACCCGCTCATCGCGGCACTTGTAGACTGAGAGGATGTTGATAGTGAACTTGGCCCAGTTTGCCACGGTCTCCATTTCTAGGACATTCACTTGGACGACTGGGAGAAAAGAGGCAAAGAGAGATGCAGTGACTGAGACAGCAGGAAGGAGTTGGCAATGATACTATTTCCCTGGTTCCTTTAATAAAAGTCTGGCGACAGGCAGACCTTCTTGGCTCAATATTTGTATGATTGTTATAAAGTTCTGGCAACAGGCAAACTTCCTTGGCTTGGTATTTGTACACTTGATTCTACTTTTAGATGGGAGCCCCAACCTTTAATGAAACAATCTGTCTGGTTTCATAGCAGCTTCTGTATGGGCTGATTTAATGATATTTAATGGTTTCTCCTGGCTATAGTACTCGGTGACTCAGGAGTAGGGTTGGTTGAAATGTTTCTGTCAAAACTTTTCTCTTTTTTTTTTGCACTAAAAATGACTTTTTGATTAAAACAATTTTGTGTAGACAATTTTCAGGGAAAAAATTATTTCCAGTAGGCTGTTTTACATCTAAAATGCTCTAATTTAGGACTTGTTTCTACTCAGCATGTTACAGTACCAATGGTCTCTAACCTCCCAGGAGATTACTAAAGGAATCCATGGAAGGGGCATGGTTGGCTTGTCAGGCACTGTGTTGAGTGCCATTCCAGTGGAAATCCTGAGAAACTAAATGGGTTTAGCTGCAAAAAAGTCTGGCTGAATGGTGGGGATAACTTTAGAGAGCCGGACTCTTCTCACTCCAAGCTCACATTCATTCCAGCTACCTCCTCCCCCCACTGCACCCGACTCAAAGCCATCTGACAACCATTTCTATTGCTCTCCACCTTGCCAAAAACATCTTTTCTGCTAGAGCCAAGGGTTCCTGCGGAAGATCAATCAAAAAACTCTCCCCGACAAACCTCCCATCGCTCCTAAGTGTGAATGCACTTGTGTCAGAGTGATTAACAACGTGCAGTCAGGATCCTCTGAGCCCTGGCCTCACAGGGGTGATTTTCATCAGATTTCTCCCAAGCCCCCTCAGAAAACTAGCGCATGGAGAAAATGTTCTTTTTAACATATTTGGCAGACAGAGAAGGACGGAGGGGGAGAGGAGGAGAGGGCACGGAATTTTTTAGAAGGTTTGTTTTCATGAATCTAGTGCTAGTGAAAAGGGCCAGATTGACAGGCCTGGAGGCTTAAGGCCTCTCTGCCCCTGAGGCCAGTACAATACCATGATGGCAGTGCTTGATACCCTGAACTCACCCACCACCAACCCTCAGTACATTTCAGCACTGCTCTGGAAGGAGTGCCTTAGGAAGTGAGAGGTTCACATCGGATCTCTGGGGAAGGAGGGGAAAGGTGGCTTTTTCTGCAAACCCTGCTGTATCTAGAAGAGTGATACCCACAAGCACACTAAAGGCAAAAATCTGAGAAACTGCTGCCCTTGCAGTTACTTCCTGACCATGGATGCAACTCTCAGCCTCAGATGCCTCAGATTATTTAATGCCACAGAGCAACAAATATTCAGATTGGGACCTGCAATTTTACATCCAAGCCATTCATAGTGATCCCCTTTAATACTTAGCACCTACCAAGTAGGTACAAATTCCCATCAGCTAGCTGAAAATTAGCTGAAAGGGAGACTTTTTGTGGGGTATGGACATCAGCTCAACAGAAGACTGTCATTAGCCTCAAAGCAATCATCAGAGAGCAATGACTTTTAGTCTCTGCCGACCTTGGAAGTCTCTTCTGTGAGTGATCAGAGCTCTGGCTAGTTTGAGGGACGTGGTGTGCAGAAGATGGAGAGAATGAGCTGCTGAGAGCATGGGAAGGATGCTCTGATGGGATATGGGCAGGGAGGCATGTACTTGGGAGCACCTTGAGCAAATCAGGAATGGGTGAAACCATCCCAAGCTCACTTTTCTTCACAGCTAAATTGACTCGAATGCAGGGAGGATCTTCTTACCATAATCCTTCTTGCAGTACTTTTTCAGATTGATCTTGTAATTGCCTTTGGCTGGTTTGCAGTACGAGTCACAGTCTGCAGAGGAGAAACAAGGAAAGATTACGCTCTGAGTGATTTTAAAGAAGCTTTGTCTCAGAGACAGCATCACCCCCAGAGAAGAGGAGAAGCCTACAGATAAATATCTGCAGGACCCTAGCTCAGCAGTCATGGTGAATCAAAGAGCAGTAAAACCCAGCATCATTTTGTACTGCAGATTATTTACACACCAAATCCCCCTGATGCTCTCTGGGAGTTGTTTTGAGTAGATTCTCAGTTGGTGTAAATTGATGTAGTTCCTTTGACTTCTGCCGAGGTCTGTCAGTTTATATCAGCTGTGGATTTGGTCTACTGTGAATAATAAAACAGCAGAGCTCAAAATAAATGACAGCAGATGGTGAGAGAAACTGAGAGGCATGGATTTGAAGCTTGTTAGACAGGGACCAACAGGGCTTTTTGTGTATTTGCACAACTCCCAGTATAATGGATTCAGATCGACTCTTTGGGGGATAAGGCAATACAAATACTAAGAACAATGAGGAGGAAAGCAGCCCATGGGTGAGCTCATTTGAGATCTAAAATAAAATAGACGGTGGAGAAACACAGGCCGGCTGCCTGGGGTGGTAGGAGCAGTAAAGGAAAAAGTCCTTGTACTCTCCATAGCCAGACTGGAAGAAGGCAGCTGGTGCTAGTAGGAGCTAGGAGACAGGCAGAGAGAGGCCAGGCAGCAGATCCTCATCTGGTGTGAATTGGCACAGCTCCACCAAAACCAGTAGAGCTTAACTGATTTAGTCCAGCTGAGGGTCTGTGCCCCAGGTCCTTTTGGGTGCGCTGGATACAGTCCCACAGAGGGTGTTAAACACATCAGCCCAATCTCATCTCTCACATATTCCATTGCAGTTAGTGGCATTACACCTGGTTACATTTGGCCCACGAGAAATAGTTTTGAGCTGAGTTCTGAAACAGCTAGAATCTGGTGGAGTTCTCTGTGGAGTTGGATACAGTTGCATTTCTCAAGGAGGCAGGGAACAGCCTCTTTCTGCACATGCTAAACTGCAAAGGGCTGGGATGTAGAGTGGATAGTAGCAGAAACTCCAGGGACAAGAGATGAAGACGTGGACAAGCACTTCATTCAAGCACTGCAGATTTGCAAACATGGGAGATGCAGAAGGAGAAGGGGATCAGAGTCAAAGATACCACTTTCACTAGAGACATGGATCCGAAAGGAAGGTCAGTGCTCAGGGCACACAGAAAGGGATGGATCATTTATGAATATGTTCTGGCTCCTGAGTTCCCTCTCCGGAGCAACAGCCATGTTAAGAACATGCTGTGCTACCAGCAGTGTTGCCCTCACCCACCAGATCACACCTCCTCCACGGTATAAGTAGAGGTGGGTGGCCAGGACAGTAGCTCTGGGCACTGATTTTGAGGGAGTTCAGGAATGGGGGTGGCTGCCACTGGCCCAGCCACCATGACTGCCCCAGCCACTACCACCCCTTCTAGGGTGCAGAAACTGCTTGCTATGCCTCTGCTTCTCCTGGGCTCTGGGTGTGGTGGTAGGTGCTGCTGGAGTTGAGATGGTGGTGTCCTTTGGGCACATGCAGCAATATTCCAGCCCAATATGGGGGCAGGGGCAATCCTGCTCTCAGACAGGCTGTGCTTCCTGACCTGCTCAAGTCCAATCACCTGCATAGGGAGTTAGGATCAGGCCTCTTTGTACCTGTTTCTAAAGTCCCAAATTTGCTTGCAAATCAGAGTAGGGAAGTTTGGGTATGCTCTTCTGCTCTGCAACACCTTTGATCCCAACAATTTCACAAAGAAGCCTCTTCTCTTCCTTCCTTTCTCCTGCCATCTTCCTTTGAACATCTCAATTTGTCTATTTCCAAACATTTTGCTTTGGTCGTATTTTTCTAAGCCCATCTTTCTTTTGCTGTTCTTTCTTCCTTTCTTCCCCTCTCTCAGGTTTTCTGTCCAGCTTGGTAATCTTGGCTCCCTTTCGCCTGGGACAGGGCAAGCAGTCAATGAAGCTGTCTTTGTCTGTGAGCTGCCAGAAGGACTGGGGAAAAGAATAACAACCTCCCTGTGCCAATTTCCAAAAAAACGGAAGAAAACCAGAAACACAAGCTGACCCCAGATTCCACTGCGCTCTCCCTTTCTGCCTGGCTCCCTTTTATTTTGGACTTTGTACCTTCTGCTTCAAATTTGTCATTGATAAAAACAACTCAGCACGAAGCTAATTCCCCAGCAAAAGAGAATAAATGCAGTTCTATAACTCAGCCTGTCCCTGCCCGCTCTGCCTAGGCCTGTGGTGCCCAGGAGCTGCCACTCTTCGTTTGCTTTTCATCCATCTCCTCTCCATTTCCACGTGGAGAAGTGCAGAAACATGCGAAGGCAAACTTTATGACCAGGTCATTTGTGCTGTGCTTCTTGGATCTCTCATCCCCTCTTAGATGAATGTAGCACTGATGACAGATATCTGATTGCCAGCCCTGGAGACTGAAGGGTCACCTAGTCCAACCCTCTTCATGGAAGCAGGTTTTACTATACACAAATACTCCCTGACATGCCTAGCCAGCATCTTCAGTGAACAAAACAGGTACTCGGAACAGGTTCTGTGAAGAGAATAGGTACAACACAGCACAGGCAGCAGCAATGGTATAACTAGGAGTGGGTGAGTGGGAGGCCAAAACAGGAGCAGCAACCCCTCCCCACACACACACACACACACCCCCCGGCATCTTTGCCCAGGGTACCAATATTCCTATTTATGCTCCTGGGCAACAGAATGCCAGATTTTAAGTACAGGTTCAGCAAACATGTCTGGGATGGTTTAGACAGGGATGGATCCTGCCTTGAGCGGAGCAGGGGACTTGTTTTGCCTACTCAAGGTCCCTTGCAGCTATATTTTTCAGTGACACTACATTTCCCTCAAACCCTCCTCTTCCATTTTGGTGCAGCTCAACCATGGCCTTGTGACATCACATCTAGGGGACAGCAGGATTAATTCTCCATGGCCCATTAGAGCCTTCACCTAGTCTAGAAGAAAATTTTGTCCCAGGGCCTAGTGGTCCAGCCACATTGTCAAATTATCATTGTGGGTTTATAGGGCACATGATGTGCACCAGCTCAAAATGATGGAGAACTTAACCCAGAGTGTCCAGTATGTTGAGGCTGCATTGTGCCAGTGTCAAGTCATTGTCCTAAATCACAGGAGACCTACCCACGTGGAGCAGAAGCTCTCCTTCCCACCACCTCCCACTTTCGCCCAGCTATGGAAAATATTGTTTTTCTGCTACTTCCCAATCCAGCTTACTTCCACTCCAGGCTGCCATAACAGTCCTTCAGGTCTTTGGCAGTTGGCATAAACTAGACAAGAAACCATTAGGCTTCCTTAACTTTCATTGGTGGAATAGCCCGGTATTGGAAGTATGCAAAGATGCCTTAAAGCTACAGTTCCCTGACTCTCGGTGCCATAGCCATACATCACGGTCCTTATTTTTAGCTATGATATTAGTTGTCCCTAGATAGTATATGATCAACTTCCAAAGGTTCTCCAATCATTCATTCATCCAGCAGACTGAGTACAGGGGTACGCTTTATCATTTTTCCAGTGATAATAGAGTACAATTTCTGAATTTAGTTCCTGAACATTGAGATTGTTTGGCAATCCCAAAACAGTGATAAAATGTAGCTCTTGGTCAGTGACACTTGGAAAGAACAGGCACTAGGTTAGCCCAAATGGCACAATAATGTTATAAATACTATGCGATCCTTATCTTGACAGTGTTGTTTCATGTATAAAGCTATGAGTGGGATTTTTGAAAGCACTCTGTGTTGGCTCAGTGACACTCATCGAGGTGGATGGTGAAACTCCGATTGCCTTCTGTGGGATCAGAGTCAGTCTTTCTCCAGGTATTTCTGAAAATCCAATCTTCTCTTTAGTTAGCAACGTATGATCTTATTCTCAGGGATTCTAGCCTGTTCTTTACAACTTCTTATTTCACTCATCACTGTAGTATCTGCCCTCAGCAGATCAGCTCAACAAAGGTTCTAACAGGACAGCAGTTACAAGGACTTACAAAAGCCTTTTGGTGCAACTACAGAGGCATGAGCTTAAACCTTGCTCTGCTGCTGACAGCTTCCCCCAAATTAACTCAGCTGTACATGGCTACTTAGTCATTCAGGCTGGGGAGTCCAAGACAGGTGGATACGATGCTAGCTAGGGAACTAGTGTGTCTTCCCCATATCTGCTCAATGGACTATCTAGGCTCAAGGCAGACACATGAGCTGACATGGCACAGAGGTACCCAGGAACAGCTGAACATCTCTATTTCTCATCTCGTGAAATTCTACATCTGCGCTGAGACTTCAAATGCAGCATCCAGGGACCCCCACAAAGTACAGGCTTGAACATAAGAGGATCCAGGGTGAGTCATAGATTCTTATGCTAGTAATTTACTCTGCCTCTGACAGACATGAATTATTATTATCATGTGTGGTGCCCTCAGGCAGAACCAGGACCCCCACTGTGCTCAGTATTGCATGTACTTGCACCTAGGTTAACCCCCTTTAGGGGACCTCTTACAGCAGTAAGCATCAGTTTGTATCAGGGGTCTTCTCCTCAGCACCACAGCTGCTGGCAGTGTTGCAGCCCCAAATCATTGCATCAGGAAGTGACACTGTCCAGGGAGGTACTAAAAAGAAATGCACAAGCAGGAGGGACAGCAGATAGGGGAGAGCCATTCATGTCAAACATTAGTCTCGTAGTGCCATTTTCACAACTGTCTAAGAACCTAGCCATGGTTACAGACATGGCTTGATACCAAACATATCACATGCTTCAACAGTGCTGGAATCAGGTCAGGTAACAACTGTATTGCAACCAAACCCACTGACTTGGCTGTGTGTGGGCGGGGGGGTGACAGGGCCTGTGAGAGACTGGGATGAGTGACAGTTGCTAAAACTGCCAGCCAGCTCAAATTTTCCAGGACTGTCTTGAATTTCAGAGCTGTGTGCTGGTGCCCCCTAAAGAGTCCCTGAAAATGGGACTTTTGTCCCAGCTTTGAAAAACCACTGCTCAATTGGGCAATACTCCTGATCATTCCTGGATGCCAGGCAGGGTCCTGCTGCTGTTAAGAGGATGCAGCACAATGCTGCCTGGCACCATACAAAAACAAATGCAGCTAAGATGCTTCCAAATCAAGGCAGAGCAGGTTACCACTGCGCCCAGACGTAGCTAATCCCCTGCAGCACCTCACTAAGGCCTCTACACCAACCAGAGCCACAAGCAGCATGGACCGTTCTGCTTCTGGAGTTCTGTGAAGCATCAGGGACTGAGTGCTGGATTTTGCTTCCCAAAACTTTGTGGCTTTAAAGCTTGCTAACCCTCCTCCCTGTAAGAAACCTACAGACTATTACTGCACACATGACCCTGAATCTGGGGGAAAGAGGTGTATATGAAATAAGCTGGATGGAATGGGATGGGAGGGAGAGAGGAAGCCTGGCAGCATGAAGGGCCTTTGTAGAAACAGAAGTTGAAGCCAAAGAGCACTGCCAAGGATCTAACATGGGGAGATCTGGCCAGAGAAAGAGCCATAAATCTGAGTCTTTTTTGTATAATAATAATTTTTTTAAGTGCCACAAGATGTAAACTAATCTGCTTAGTTAGAAAAACATGTTTCGGAGGATTTGAACAATTTCTTGAAGAAACCAGGAGGGTTTCAAGGAAAAAAAATGTTTAACAAGATTGGAAATGATTATTAATATTATTATTTTTAAAAGCTCTAAAGTGTTCCCAAAGTTCTGTACATGCCCCCCTGCCCCACATCACGCCTCAGCTCTCAGTTCTCTTCCCAACCACCCCCTCAACAAAGTTACCAAAACATTGTGCAATATAGTGGTCTGGGGGAAGAAGAAGGGGGGGAGGGGGATCATGTCAGGGGTAGGGAGACCAGTTGTGAAAAATGGGTTGTGGGGGAGAGAGTAACATTTTCACAAGTGTCTAAGAACTAAATCTCTATAGGTCTCCAGCAAATCCCACCAGGAAACACTTTGCATCTCTAAGCACCTAAAAATCTTTAAAATACTCCCCTACATCTCATTTTCAAAAAGCAGCCTGGGCCATGTGCAGACTGTGAACTCACTGTGCCCAGCAGCAGTGCTTGCAAGCAGGGTAGCCACATCCATTTGGCACCACAGGCCAGCTAACTGCCAATGGGAAAGGCTAACTGGCACTGGCATTCAGCACTGCACAGAGAGAGTCTTAAGCACTTAGGAGCTTACTCCCATATGCTAACACCTCCACTGGAAACATAATGTGGGTGCCTGAGCTTTGGAAGTTTTAGGCACTATCATGAAATGGGAGGAGGAACACAAGAGGATAGAGGAATGATGGGGCAAGAAATAACCCGAGACCTTCTCTATGCTTAGAAATGGTCCCAGTTTACCCACCAGTGACCAACAACTTGTGCTAGTGCACCACTGCCGTCAACTACGTGTCAAGACAAGACAGGGCTTGAGATAGGAGGTAAAACCCGATTAGCTGAAAGTCTGCTTTATCGCCTCTGGCTACAGAACAGCAGTGGTCCAACCACACTGACTACTATAGGGAATAAGGGGCTGAAATGAGACAGCTCTTGTGTGTGACAAACCTGAAGAATGAGTGGGGGAGGCTGTGGGATGAAATGAAGACAGAGGGATTGAGAGATGGAAATGAGGAAGGGGGGAATGACTGAGGAGGGGTGGGGGCAAGTTGAATGTGGTGGGAGTTAGACAAGAAACTGGGGAGACCAGATGGGAGGTGAAGGACAGGAGAACTGATGCTTTCCCCAGCAGGCATCTATTTTTGGAGAAAGAAAGACAGAAAATAAATTGTTCTGGGTTTCTGCTCATGATTAATATTTTGAAAATGTGATTATGAAAGGCCGGAAATGGTGCTTGCAATTAATACTTTAGGCTTAGTTTGGGGCTTTTTACACTTGGTTTTGTGCTGAGGAACATTTCTGAAATATGCACTTAATTTCTGCCTTGATTTATGTAAGGAACTTAAAAACAACTCACCCAAGTTATTTTTTTCCCTTCCTCGCCTTGCCCGTCTGCTTGGAACACATGGCCTTGATTCCCATGTACAGCACGGCCATTTCTACATTGCTCTCTGGTCATACACCCTGGCCTGAAAGTGGATGTGAGTGAATATCATTTACTGTCTCTCTACTCCACCAGAGTAACATAAATGCAGAATCAGGCTCCATGTAGTCATTTCTGCATTGGTGCTGCCATGAACTTCACTGATAGTGGCCTGTCCCATGCACAGCGATCCAGCCTACACTTCTATTTTGCCTTGCATTAGCAGCTCCAGTGATGCATTCCCATGTGGTACTATTTCACACACTGTTTTGCACTGGTGTATATATGACTGCATTAAGAGCAGGGAACTAAGTCTAGGTCTACCCTATGGATAACATGAGCTACACTGCTAGCAAGACACTCCTAATACAGTCCCAGCTATACTAGCAAAGCTGTACTTGTGCTGTCTGGTTTATTGCAGCCTCCTCCATTCCCACCCCAGGTGACACAGGAGACCCCAGCAAGAGCACAATTCTGCTGGCACAATGGTGTCTACATTATGGGCTTTTGGCAATGCAGTGGTGTTGCACATAGCTATGCTGGCAACAAGTCTGTGACTTGGTCGGATTGAGGACCTGGCTGTGGAAAAGGATGTGGACAATGCGGTAAGCCAGGAGTTACTGAACTGCAGTAAGTGGAGTGTTGTTGGTGTCTGACTAGTGTGAGTAACACTTTGTTACTAAAGATAGTGCTGATGTATGTGAGAACAAGAGGCAAAAAACAGGCAGAAGAATGGAAAATGGGAAGGGGAAAGAGAGCAGATGAAAGGCTGAAGCAGAACTCGTCCAAAGGGGATGTGAAGAAAGGGCTCCCATCAAGTGAACTGTCTTGTGCTGAGAGCCAGGGCTGCATCATACACTTTATATCAATCCTGAAGGGTAACCCTATAAAAGTGTCAAGAGAAGTTGGACACCCATCAGAGGAGTCATTTCACAAGCACCTCTCTCCCTTGCCAGCTCCCAGAGTATTTTTTTCCTCTTTCCTAGCTCCTTTTAAACTTCCCAGACATGGTGTTATATATGCTAAGGGGATTTGGAAAGAGGATCTATTTCAGCTTGAGTGGCTCCCCAGATATTCTCCTGACTGAGCAGGTATCTGCCTATTCATCTTCCCCACTGATACACTCCCCAACTGCCATCCCAGCACAAAGATGACACATATAGCCCATGAGCTCTGGGTTCCCCCAGGGTGGAAAGATCACCTGGCAGGGGTAGGAGATCTACCCATTTGAGAGGAGCTGGGGGGACCTGCTGTTGCCAAAAGTGAAGGAGGACAGGGGCATGCAAAGTTTATGTGGGTGGATGGGTGGGGGGGGCAGCCTTAGCCACAGGAGAGAGGTGCCTTGAGGCAGAAGTCACCTGGAAGTACCTCTCCATCCTGTAACTGGTAGCAATACTGAAAAGGACAAGCCAAACACAGAAAGAAGAGCTGTTTGTTCCCAAATAGACAAATCAAACAGAAAGAGATAGAAGAGCCCATCTCTCCCCTAGGGAACAGAATTACTGAGGCCCCTGCCATGTTCCTCTAGAGAAACCAGGCTGAACCCCTGAAACCAAGCAAGTGTTATTGAACCGACTGCTTCCCTGCCATTCCATCCAGGCTAAGGGTGAAAGACAGGGGGTGCTGGTTCTGTGGCTCCTTCTTTGCTGCCCACCAGTGCCTCACAGGCCCAGCTCTGTTGGTAGATAGGGGGCAAGTGGCCAGTTGATCTCAGAGCAGTACCTCCCCAGTCCACAGGACATTGTTATGCCAGGTGCTGGAGGCAGGGTCTTCATGCTGGAGCTGCCTCTGACCCAGTCCGGAGGCCTGCTGTCATTCAGGATCTGTGCCATGCAAGGAAGGAAGGCAGCTGGGCAGAGCCAGGAGGACTTTGCAAGGATGTCTCTTGGATTCCCTGAACCTCCACGCTCATCTGTGGCACCAAACTTCCCCACAGCCAGGGACACTCCCAAAAAGTCCCTCCTAGGTGGGAAGAAGCACAACCAGTGGGGATGACTTCACCTGGTGATGCCATGCAGCCACTTCAAGGGTGACTTGCAGCAGACTCACAACTATATCTGGGCCAGGTCATCAGCTGGTGGTTACTAGTACAGTTCTAGCAACTCCTCATTGTTGAATCACAAGCCCTGGAAAGACTCCTGAGACTGAGCCACATGAAAGGCACCCACATGAAACAGGTACATTAGAACACAATGGATGTTAGTCACTTAATTCCAGTGGAAACGTGTGTAAGTCCCACCAGGTGCCTCTTCATCTTTAGATACCTCAAAAGTTCTGTAAATCAGGCTTCCTCAGGTCTGTGTATCAGCACACGCCAAACCCCCTCAGCAACATGTACAGATCCCCTTCTACAACGTCACAACACAACCTCTGGGTATCAAACACCCAGACAGGCCCAGCTACTCTGAGGAGTTTTCTTCAGCGTGACAAGTACTTCATCCTCATTACGTTACAGCAGAGCACCTGGGAACTGGAAATTCCCATGGCTGAGTGGATCCACTCCTCCATATTGCAGCTCCCAGGCAGCAACTTTAAACTCCCTGACTTACATCTCACAGCCTGCAGGGAACCTCCAGCACAAATACAAGAGGACACTTCTGCCGCATCCACCTGGACATCTCAGTCATGCAGCACTGTTAGGTCTAAGCAGCTGCATCGCAGCACCCAAGAACCCACAGCTCTGAGAGGTGACTCCACCCTCATCTGCCACATCACACTCCAAGGGAACTCCCAGCACCAAGATACCACTGCACCCCATATGCTGTATCACAGCCCCTAGGAACCCGCTGCATTGAGGAATGATGCATTCCCCCTGCTATATCATAGCCCCCAGGGAATCTCCATCACCAAGACATGACAACCTCCCGTCTGCTATATCGTAGTCCCTGGAAATCCAGCACTTAGACTCAACTGCATCCCCTCTGCTGCACTGCAGCACCACAACTGCACTGAAAGACAACTCTGCCAATTTTGACACACTAGACCACTTCTCCTAGGACTTTCCAGTATGTCCTCTCCATTATATTTCAGTCCTCAGAAACTTGACACTCTATTTTTCTCCTTCTGCTATAGTACAGCCTCTGGGAATACCCAGCCCAAGCCACAAGTTGGATCACTGCCACTGCATTGCGAGTATAGCAACCAAACACACCTCCCGCTGTTCTGTAAATCTCTAGGAATGGCTAAGCCTGGCACCAAAGGCCCCTTAAATGGGCAGGAGCTCCCTACTGGGTCTATTGAGAGCTGCTGCTTATTTTTCATGGACAAAGAAGGAAGAACAAGCTTTTTCTTTAGGGGTACATGCAAGCATGAAACAGTTGATGCTGGGAAGAAGTAGACACAGCGCAGGCACAGCAGGTACCACTGTCTGAGCTGGTGAATGCTGTAGTATGGGCAAGGTGGGGAAGGACCCAAGCAGCTGTTGTCAGCTCCCCCGTACACATGTGTGCTGCCACCCCCCAACACAAGACTGTGGAGTTTTCTTGTGTGTCCAGATCACCACCATCACGCCCAATTTCCATCCCAACTTCTCTCAGTGCTGGCCACAGCACTTGTGGCTTCAGGACCCAGCTGGATGTGGCAATGTGGGAACACAATGAGGGCTTCCCTGAATTCTACACCCTTTGTCAGTGGACTTTCCCTCCCCATGCCTCAGTTTCCTTTTCTCTGCAACAGGGACATGCCAGCTGCCTACCTAGAAAGCATGTGGTGACTATTATTCACTTATCCAAGTGCTTGGATAATGCTGGACTGCACTCTACTCTCACCTGCACTGCTGTGGATTGGGATCGACATCTGAGGAGTTACTGCAAGTTGATCCTGGTGTGGCTGGGAGCAGAACCAGGCCTGTCCATCACTCTGTAAGATGGAGTGTTACCATGATGAAGTCCCTTGCCAGGCAGCACAATGCTCACCTCCCCTTGGGTTTCCCTAGCACTGAGCTAACCCCCACACCAAACCATGACTTTTTCTCCTCCCAAAGAAAGTGTACCTGATGAATCCCTTTAACTCAAGCAGATTGGGTTAGCCTGGGCTGCTCACCTGTGTCACGATATGAAAGCTTTATTGAAACAGAAGGGGAAAAGAAGATTAGAAACAGACTTCAGTAAACTGCTTCTCTTCCTCCCCCCACAAACACATTCCCACGGCCAGCCTCTCTAATTCCTTTTCTTTTTCCAAAGTTCACGCCTTCCCCTTCCTCCCTCAGTCGCCCCTAAACTTTTTTCCACTTAAGCAAGTCTCCCCAGCCCAGCTTGGAACGCTCCACCCCACCAGGAATGATCTGAATGTGTCGTGCTCAGCAGGGGGACCCAGTTTTGTGGCATGCATCCAGGTGGGCATAGAAAGGAAATAGCTGCCATTTGTGTGCAAGTGTGTCTGAGGGAGAGTGCAAGAATGTAGGGGTGTGTGTGTGTGTGTGTGTGTGTGTGTGTGTGTGTGTGTGTGTGTGTATGAGGGAACTTATTGGGTGTGTGAGAGAGATGAAGAGAGAGAGAGAGAGAGAGAGTGTGTGTGCATGCATGCGTGCGCACACTGTGTAGGGACTTATGGGTTTGAGGCTAT
>NW_017729002.1:22064834-22069632 GCF_001723915.1 Gavialis gangeticus
GTGTGTGTGTGTGTGTGTGTGTGTGTGTGTGTGTATGAGGGAACTTATTGGGTGTGTGAGAGAGATGAAGAGAGAGAGAGAGAGAGAGAGTGTGTGTGCATGCATGCGTGCGCACACTGTGTAGGGACTTATGGGTTTGAGGCTATATGGCTAGATTCTGTGTGTGTGTATATGTTCACCTGTGTGCTAAAGGCCTGATTCTCCTCTTACTTCCTTGTTTTACATTAACGCAACTCCAGTTTAACTGTGCAGAAAAACAGGCCCTGAACATATGGGGGAAGAATGGATGGGTCTGTAGGCCTTAGTAGGTACGTATTCTGAGTGACAGAGACTGATAAGGGCCTGTGTGTGGTGCTGTGTGCATGTTAGAATTTATGTAACATGGCTGTGAATAAGCATGTGTGAGATGACATACAAGCATGTGCATGCGATGACATACAAGTTAGGGTATGCCTGAGGAAGAATATGGCTATGAGAGGCCAAGTGAAAGAGGAATTGAAAAACAAGAGACAACAGGTATGCATGAGAAGTGGAGACAGAGTGAAAAGTGTGGAAAAAAGACCAAATACAGCCCTGACATCCTTGGGTGTAAGCTCCATTGACTTTGAAGGAAAAAAGGAGCAGAACTTGGCCCCACATGTACACGTGTGTGTGTGTGAGTGTGTATGTGTAAGTATATGTCTAAATGAGTTAATTTGCACATCTGGTTTACTTCTCCCTGCTTAAAAAAAAGAAGGAATATTTTGTTTTAAGAGAGATGTAACTTAATTAGGTGTTATGGCTGCAAATCCTTTATTGCTGACTTTGAATTTCTTTAAAGCCCTAGTTTGCACTCCACGGGCTTTCCTAATTCTGCTAACAGAGAACGAGATTTTTTTCACTAAACAGAAAATGTTTTATAATAATAATCACTAAAAATGTAAATATAAATATGAATAAATACAAGATCCAAGATATTACGCAGCCAGACTCACATTTGGGGAAACTGAGGTGTGGGGTGGGAGGTCATGGGGAACATGTTCTGAGGGAGAGATATGGGAACCAGGAAAAGCTGGCTGAGAAAAGGAGATCCCTGAAAATCCTAGAGAACAGCCAGGGCTCTGCCTGGGATGGGAGTAGGGGGAGAAAGGTTGGGGGGGAGAGAAGCCAAACACCTGAAAAGCAGGAGGCTCGAAACAATGAAACATTGTTACCAGACACCTCAAAGAATGTGACACACCTGCTGCAGACTCAGAAAGCCTTTCAAGATGAAATCATTGCTTTTATGGACAGGGGATGTGGGGGGATGTTATGTATGGAGCTGGGTAAGCATGTTGGGACTCACTAAATAACTACTCAGAGATGGCGTGAGCAGGAAGAGGGCTCCCTACTCACACACACACACACACACACCCCCTAGGACATGTGTGCCAGGGAGCTCCACCATCCAGAGATCCTTTTCTTCTCCTGCCATCTCCAGGAAAGGATGGCCTCCAAATAGCTTCAGTGGTGGATGAGCTTGCTTCTTGGATGAGATTTTAAATCAATATTTAGGTGGGACAGGGACAAGCAGAGAAGGGGTGCCATGCTTCCAGCCTCCCCTCCAGGCCCCCATTTTAAAAATGCATGGGGTGACTTGGTGGAGTGCCTTTGTAGGGGGGAACCCCATGGCTTTATGGTAGACAATAAGGTTCAGTGGAAAAGGAATGAAGCAGAGGAGCTGATCTGGCCCAAGGGGTATATTAAGTGCACAGCTGGATGAACATACAAGAGCTAAACATGTACAAGTGTGGGCAGTACTGGCCCTCCTGGACATGGCGTGGTGGGATGGGGAAGAGATGCAGCAGGGAGAGTAACCAAGAGGCAGGAGATGAAGGGAAGAGTAAGCTGCCAGCCTCCCACATAGCACCTGGGTGACAGGAACTTTGCTGCAGCCTGTCTACTCTCTGACATCTGCTTTCTGACTCCAGGACTCCAGTGCTGACTCTCACCTATCTCCCAGTTTTCCAATGCAACATCAGTGTAAGCGTAAGGTGGGGTGGGATTCCTTCCAAATGCCCATATACTGTACCGTGCATTACGTCATAAGATCATGGCATCATATGGTTGGGAAGGACCTCAAACGCCATCTAGTCCTGCTCTCTGAACAGATGGAGCATTCAAACCATCCCTGACAGATGCCCACCCAGCTTCTTCATGAAAGCCGCCAATGAAGATGTGCAAGCTGCTCCATTCAGCCCTGTGACCTCCCTGGGAGTAAATCCATTTACACCAGGAGCAAGTATGGCCTCATGAGTGCTGTGATATCTCCCTCACAGAAATCACAAGATCCCCACTGTGTTTCAGCATGATTGTTACATGTAGCTTGAGTTGTAATCACAGGGTGGGACCAGACAGCTCAGCACATGCACACATGCCTGGGTCTCAAGTGCCACAGTCTCTGCCTTTCATCAGAGCAAACTTCATCCAAGAGCCTTAAGAAATCAAGACATGTTTTAATCTGGGTCAGAGTGTCCTATACTTAAGAAATCAATAAAGCAGGGGAGCATGCACCAGCAGCAGTCAAAGTCATGTTTCCCTTCATCCAATTGCCACCAGCTTGGGAGGCAAATGTCTGGGCACTGGGGAAGCATCAGTGAAAAACAAGGGGGATGTTGAAATGTGAAAGACATGTTCTCCCTTGGCATTAAGGGAGAAAAGAGAGGGAAAGAGAGGAGGAGGAGGCTGGGTTCCTGATTTCATTCCCAAAACTCTTTCAGTGCCTGTTGGGAAGGATATCCTGATTCACAAACCAGCAAAAGGAAGTGTGGCCCTCTCAGACTTAAACTAGGATCCTGAGCTGGTTACAAGGTGGCAAGCAGGAAAGACTTCTTGGAGAGGATACATGCATTATCAAACACCCTGACAGCTGGGTTAAGGGCACCTGAGAGGAACTGCACAGGACAAGAATGTCCTAGTATTTTATTTCCTCCATTTTCAACATGAACTAGAGCACTGTCCCCATCTGGAATGTGGCTTCAAGGAACAAGACCTAATGTGGATTTCTGCACCTTACTGGAATGGACTCCAGTTAACAGCAAACTATTTTGCATTAAAGATATTTGAGCTAGAAGCTGGAAATCTTAAAACAACAAACCCACAGATAAAACTACAGGCCACTTAACATAGACCCACTCCACTAAAACAAAGTAAACATTAGGGTCTCCACCAAGACAGCTTTATTTTTATGCAGCTGAAAATATTAGAAACAATTTCTAAGAACATTCCTATTTTTAAAACAGTGTGGAGGAGGGAAGTACTTTGATCAACTGCTCTCAAAGTGTCACTCTGCCTTGGAATAAAGTCTTACAAAAAACCCTTTCTCCCCACCCCCCTTCCCAAAGTGTCTCTTCTTTGATGTTCCTAATTAGGAATCTTAATGGCCAAAAAGCAAAAAGCTTCTGTTTCAGAATGAACTAGGGAGTTGTCTTGAATTTATTTCCCACAATCCTTCTTGCCAAAAAAAATTAAGACCAAACAAATTCTTTCAGATCCCCCACTCTCCTCTTGCCAAAACGAGGGATGAAAAGCAGGAGCCTCTGAAAGGAATGGTATAGGAGCATTGACTGAGAAGGAGCTCATGATGGTGCCAATCTCACCGTTTCTGAGCAGGGGTTGCTGTAAGTAACTGGATGTGTAGTTCTACCAACCTTTGTCTACCCAGATAGAAGGAACAGGTTAGGGCTTCTGCTGTAGGGCTCTTCAGCTATTCCAGTCCCGTCTTAAACTGGGAAGACTAGTGCAAATCTGGCAATCAGAGACACTGTATGGGCAGGAGTGGACAAAATATGGCCCACAGGCCAGATCTGGCCTGCCAGGCACTTTCATTTGGCCTGCACACACCTGCCAATTAACTGCACCCCGCCTAGCTCTTCCACCCACAAAGTTGGGAGTGAGGCACCCACATATATACACCCCCACCGAAACATAACCTATTGTGTCTCGCTCCCACCCGTATGAGTAGAAGGGCCCAGCCCTGCCAGCACAGCTTCTGGGCAGGGCTGCTGCTGCCACTGCTGCAGCCCCTGGGGACCTGCTCTGCTTCCCCAGCATCCTGCTTGCTCCAGGCAGCAGGTAGGGAAGCAGCAGAGGCAGAGCTGCAGCTGGCCGTGGCAGGGAGCGTGGGGCTGGTGGCAGTGCACAGCCCACGCCTGGGGGGCAGCGGGAGCATGAAGCTTGGGTGGGCAGGGTATGGGTGTGAGGGATCATGGTGGGGTGTGCACAACTCCCGCTGGTGGCAGCAGGAGCACCAGCAGGCAGGGGTAGTTGTGCCCAGTGTAGGCGCTGCTGCCCAGCAGCACGTGGCTCCAGCCAGCACTGCATATGGGGGCAAGGAGCACAGCCCTGCCAGGCCACTTCTATCATGGGGACTCTTCACAGCACATGTGCAGCCCCCAGCGCTCACACAGAAACAGAGGGAAGCTCCATGTGCTGGAGCCAGCTGCCTTCCCTGCCCCCTGCCATGCAGGTCCCAGGACTCTGCTCGAAGTGGAGAGAAGCCCTGCCCACTGCTTCCCCCTGTAGGAAGCTGTGCCGGGTATGAACGCCTGTGCCAGGCGCAAGTGCCCCAAATGCCCCCACGTGCTGGTGCTCCTGCTGCTGCTAGCGGTGGCTGTATGCCATGGGGACAGGGAGGGTGTCAGGGGGTCACCACATCCCGCCACAAACCCTCACACCCCACAAAAGCCACACACCCACACCCTGCCCCCACAACTCCCCCAAATATATGTCCTCCCAACATACCCTACTGCCCTCCCACATCTCACCATATACCCCCCCA
>NW_017729002.1:22069834-22075208 GCF_001723915.1 Gavialis gangeticus
CACACACACACACACACACACACCCTTCCCACACCCCACCATACATCCCCCCCACACACACACACACAACCATGAGGACTTTGCAAGGATACCATAGACATGCTCCCCTCACACCCCAACTACACCCCCCCATACACACACCCAGAGCCATGATGAATTTGAAAGGATGTCTCTTGGATTCCCTGAACCTCCATGCTCACCCATGGTACCAAACTTACATACACACAATATACAGGAGTAAGACTTTATTTTTTAGTTATTATGCAATCACCTCTATATACACTACACAAACAAAAATCATGACAAAAATATTTTTTGTAATAAAATTAAATATGTTATAGTAGGCATTTGACTTTTAGTGTACGATCTGGGGTTTTTTCTGGTTCCAAGATGGCAACTCCCCCTCCCAAAAGGAGTATTTTGGGGGGGGCAAGGGGAAGGACTTCTGGTGGCAAAGGTCAGGGGTTATGGAGGGGATCTTCTGGTCCCAACATGATGACCAGGGGGCAGGGCACCTGTAAAGGGGTGGGGCTACCCATGCAGTCCTTGACAGCTCGCCAAAACTCATTAAGTGGCCATCCAGCCAAAATAATCGTGAACCCTTGCTGCATGGAACAATGGGTAAGAGAATTGGGTGTACGACTCTTGTAGTCCCTGTGTCTTCCAGCAGGAGGCACTTTAGGAGATGGTGTTGGAGCATGGACCATGATGCTGTGAGTCAGTGGGGTCAAATGTATGGTCCATGGGCCCTATTCAGAGAACAAAGCTTTCATGTGGCCTGAGGAGCTCCCAGAGAGGCTGGGAAATCAGAGGCAGGGCAAGTGTTGTGGGGCTTGCTGCCAAATCCCAGGCATGGAGCCCCTTTGGGGACATGTGCCAGTGGCAGGGAACAAATGATGACTGCATTAACCTCCATGCTGCTGTCACTGCTCACCCTACCACTACCCCACTATGTCTGGATCTGGCCTGTGAGGAGCCCTTTGGTTTGACACTCTGGATCAAAATTGAGCTTATTACTGTCAGCCTTCCCTTGCAAGGAACACCGCACAGAATAGGCCATTCCCTGTTGTTTGTCCAATTATATGTCACAATACACATGATTTCCAGAGCACTGGCTTAATTCCATAACTGTAGCATGAAATGAAATATTTTCCACATACATTATAAGCTAGTCTAGGAACTTTACATTTCACCTCAGTGCAATACGTCTAGTTTCCTGTTCTATGTACATAACAGGGGCCAGAGCGTCAGCTGGTGTAACTTGGCACTGGTCCATTACAGTGGAAGGAGTGATGCTGTGCTATACCCACTGAGGATCTGGCATGCCATACCAAGCTCAGCTACTCCATAGAAAATGCAGCCACCCCAGAGCACACTGAGGTAGGATTTCCTTGCAGGCGAATAGTCAATCTTTTACAATCAAATAAAAGAGAGTAGGGCAAGATGAGGAGAACCACAGAAATGTGGTAATAAAAATGCCTAAAAGACTGAGGTTGAAGGCCCCACTCTTGAGCCAGGCTGAGAAGGAACAGAGGGGAGCAGGGATTTCATGAACTCACATAGCCGAGAGCCCACGGAAGACGGAGACGAGGAACAACATTCTCACGGCGTTCTTAGCACAAAAGAGTCATTGTGCAGAAGGGCTGAGGCTGGGGACAGCGAACTCCCCACAGGACTGAGACTTGGAGGCTTGTGCTGTTGCGGGGGGCGGAGGGGGGTCACATGTCCAGTTAGAGTAGGAGCAAACCACACAAGAGGTATTGATGGGCTGGGAAAGAATGAGGAGACTGTCATTGTTTTCCAGCCCTAGACTCTACCCTATTGTATCCACACGTTCTACACAGGGTGCCTGGGCAAAAGTTAAGTGCAGGCATGAATTAATAGGGCATACTAATAAAGACCCATAGCAGTAGGAGTCTATTCACACTATGAAAACAGAATCAGTATAAAGCATCCTGGTGGCTTGATAGCATGGAACAACTATGAAGCACAGAATCCCTAACCTCTCACCCTGTCTGGGTTTCAGACTTGCATGATTACAGGCAGTCTCTGGCTCTCAGCTAGTGGTGAGGCAACCCTCAAGAAACAGCTGAGTGACCCAGAGGGACCACATTTGGTGTCATCTTGACACCATAATCCCCATATGTATCATTGATTGGAAGTGAAACGGGGCAGGGTGTCTGTTACTTTCATGCTGAAGGGCACGAGAAGACCAAGGCCTTGAGGGAAGGATGGGAGGAAGAGAAAGGTGTCAGAATTACACGGTTAGAGAGCCTATAAGCAATGTTCCTGGATTGGCCAGGAAAGCTCACTACAAATGGATACACAGTAAGTTTGAGGTTGCTTGGGGCAGTATTGCTATGGAGGTAAACACAAGAAATCCACATGACAGACAAAACAGACAGGCATGAGATGGAAGAATTGTACAGGGCTTGGGACGGAAAAGTGGCCAAGAAAAAGGAGGCTGTTGTGTCACAGGCAAGGCAGAAACCAAGAGATCATTTGACACTTATGCCATAGCATTTGTCCAATCAAAACCTGAAGTGCTACCCCAAAGGCAGGCTGCTGGTCAGCTCAGACTTCTCATTTGAGCCCAGAGCTATATGTGGAGTTTCCAGTATATCTGGTGTAAGCGGCTGACTAAGATGACTGCAGTTCAGTGACAGCTTGACCCTGGAAGCTAATCAGTCAATCAACCACTCTAGGTTTTTATACAATGCTTATTAGACCTCCTCCATTAAAGGCAGTCTACAACAACCCCAGAATACACACACTGCAGTCAGACCTCTGCTCAGGGAGCCCTGCCTCCATACCAGTGAACCCATCAGTCTTACCCTGTCTCTCCTACACTAAAATCAACTTGAAGGTTAGGGTGGCGAGCTACAACATCTCCTCTTCTGTAGCATGCCAGAGCCCTTCTAGGACTAGGTTTCAGAGCTGGGCATCCAGTGGAAAGCATCTGCTGCTTTGGGGAATGGTTCACACATCCAGGTGAACATGCAGTTACAGCTCTCAGCAGCTTTTGCTTTGTTGACCCTGGGGGTGGTCCATCTGTCCAAGAGACCTAGCAGGAGTAGGTGAAGTTTCAGCTCCTTCCCCCCAAACAGAAACCTGGGGGCTGGGATGGACAGTTGCTTCTCTATGCCAAAGCCCCTTCCTGTTACAGGTCCTCCACAACACAGAAGTGAGCCTCCCAGGAAACCCCGAGACATGACGACCTGAGTCTGCCATAAACATGTAGATGATGTTGGGGACAACAGCCTTTTCCTTTCTATAGTGTACTGTCACCCTGCTGCCCTAGTGTTTATGGACACTCAAAAACCAGGTTCAACCAGTCAGCTTAAGCTGGCCAGGAACCTCCACTCAGATCTCTGAGAAAACAACAGCAGCAGCTGTGCCAGGCACCCATGTGGGAGCTGATGGAGGGAAGGTTTCTTGCGTACTTATACAAGAGCCAGGCACAATTTGACCCAGTAAATATATCAGCACACCCTCTTAGTGAAAGCTGATCCATTCCTTTTTCGGCCTGCTTCTAGAGCAGTGGTTCTCAACCTTTTTAGACACAATGCACACGTCCTTAGACTTGAGGCACCCCTCCATAACTTTGTGAATTGAGTGGTACCCCATTTCAAGAAGTAATTGATTTATTACAGTGCTTATCTCATGCAGAGGGATCAGGCCAAGGGGGTGGGGGAATGGCCAAGCAGGGAAGGCCTGAGCCTGCCCCTATCTGCTTATGTCCTCACATCTGGAGCCTGAGCCTTCTCCTATCTGTATACCTCTTCACATTTCCTGCAGCACCCTTCAAAGGATCCCATGGGACCCAGGGTGCCCCAGCATCCTGGTTGAGAGCCACTGATCTAGGAGGTGATCCTTGCCTGTGTTCCTTGCCTGTGAGTCTTGGCAGAATGGCAGACTTTCAAGCTTTCCCTGAAGGAGGCTGATGCAGAGACAAAGAGCACTCAGGGGAAATTGCTTGTGCCTGGAGGAGACTCAAGGAGATTAAAGAAACAATCTCCTAGAAAACCAGTGTGAGAAAGCAATAGGTCCCATAACCCCCCTTTCCAATCCCCTGAAGTGTTAGAGCTGGCACTGGCCAAAGCACAAGCAGATTCCTAGTTGGGTGTTGGGTATTTTTTCATAGTGAAATAAGAAAAAAAAAACAACCCAGAGAACTCTTGTCAAGTTTCTTTGGTTGTTTTCCAAAAATAAATAGGATTTAAAACCTCATTTGCACATTTTATTTTTCGTCAAAGGAAATCTGGCTGCTGGCTCTCCATGACCAAGCCGGGCGTGAGGGGATGATTCAGCATTACAGTCCAGCACACAGTTAGCGAGGGGAGTACTGGGGAGTCCTCAGGGAATGGTTGAGGGGCAGGAGGGAATATATAGACAGACCTAGCTGTACAGTGCCAGGAAAGAAGCCTTCTTGTGCCTTTTGTTTCCTGGAATAAAGAGCACTCACCTGCAGGCTCTTCTGTGCTGGTAACCATGGAGGTTGGGTTGATGGCAGGAATCTCTGGAAAGGAAAAGATGAGATATCTTAAGGAAAAATACTGCCCAATGCTGCCTTCAGGATAAAAAAAATTGTGGCTCCTCCCCTCCTACCACTATTGGAGAGTCCATGGCCAGCAGCTAGCTAGGAAGAACCTAACAGTATGTCCTGCTGGTTTCCTATGCTGCTACTCCAGGAACACAGAAGGTGCTAAAAGGAGGTTACCATCACAAAACATCCTCCTTGTTGTAATTGCCATTGTGCCATAGCAGCCTGAAGGAGCCCTGGAAATTGGAAGGATTTCCTAAGAGATATGCCCTGGGGAAACACTACCACAGAGTGTTTGCAGAAAGGTTAACAAGAGCAGTATCATGCAGAGTTTCTTAAGAGTTTAATGTCAGAGGGGACCATTAAACCAGCTCAGCCAATGTTCCGTATATCACAGACCATGATATTTCAGTCAGACACTCCTGAAGTGAGCACAGTAACTTGGTTTACACTAAGGCATTTTGGTCTTCAGGTTGTGTGCCACAAATGGAGAACAGGTGGGACCAAGATGCCACTAATGACAAGGGTCCCTGCAATGGTAGGGAACTAATTAAGTGAGATGTGCCCAGAGGACAATAGCAGGCAACCCACACTTCATGCTGCAAAGAAAGGCAAAACTCTCTCAAGCTCCCTGCTAGTCGAGCCTGGGGGAAATTTTCTTTCCCAACCCAAATCTGGTGATCAGTGTGATCTTGTGTAGACAAGCAAGGCATACCAGCAGAGTGGCTAAGACAGAGAATTCTCTGTGTAGGTGGACCAGCACTCAGTGGGCTGAATTCTGCTTTCTTATATACTAAAATCTAAAGGAACTCCACTGAAGTCAGTAGCCAA
>NW_017729002.1:22080208-22085461 GCF_001723915.1 Gavialis gangeticus
ACTAATTAAGTGAGATGTGCCCAGAGGACAATAGCAGGCAACCCACACTTCATGCTGCAAAGAAAGGCAAAACTCTCTCAAGCTCCCTGCTAGTCGAGCCTGGGGGAAATTTTCTTTCCCAACCCAAATCTGGTGATCAGTGTGATCTTGTGTAGACAAGCAAGGCATACCAGCAGAGTGGCTAAGACAGACAATTCTCTGTGTAGGTGGACCAGCACTTAGTGGGCTGAATTCTGCTTTCTTATATACTAAAATCTAAAAGAACTCCACTGAAGTCAGCAGCCAAATTCTCAGCTAGAATAATTCTACTTAAATCAGCAGTCATGTTAGGAGGGGAGTTGGCCCTCTGCACTTAAGGCCAAATCTTGTTGTCGTCAAAGAAAATGGAAGTTTTACCCTGACTTCAGGACAACCAGAAACTGGCCTGTACTCTAGAATTGCAGTGATATAACTGCGAGCAGTACCTGACCCAGAATCCACAGAGATAGAGGAAGATAGTATCTTGAACCTCTAGGTTTAATGATCTGAACCATAACTTGGTGTCACTTCTGCCCCTCATGGGATAGAATCAGAAGTGCTCATATGCATGTATTACAGGCCTTATTTTACACATGGCTAGCACGTAAGTGGAAGTAGTAGATCTGTGGTCAGGAGCAAGAGGATCTAGGTCTGTGCTTATGGTTGCCATGAAGATCTGAATAGCTATCTATGGTTGTAGCATTGCCACAGCCAGGAAGTCCTAAATAGGAACAGATTTGTTACAATACATAGTCTCATATCAAGAGTAGAAAATAAACCCAGATCATCCCACATGGCAGTTCAGGGTATCATTGTGCAATAGTGCCTACCTGTGCACAGATATACAATTTCAGCAGTTGCTTCGTGTTGGATCCAACTGTGCTCTCCACTTCCCGGACTGGTAAGCACAGCCCGTGTATATGGGTGGGTGGCAGAGTCTTAGGTGAGAAACCGAATGGAAGGGATGAGGCCAGCGTGGGTGATGTCATGCTCTCTATGAACCTCTACAAGAAAACTCTCTCCCCTGACTGTTACTACCACTGGCTGAGCCCTGGAAGAAATGCTCTCTGCTTTTTTATCTCTTCCTCTTTCCTCCTGGTTCTGCTTTTAGAACAGAAAGACCTTGTCAGGCTTTCACTGATTCTAGGATAATTCTACTACTGTTGCGGTGGGGGAAAAAAGAATTCAGGTAACCTTTAGAGAAGTCACCAGAGCTACCACTGTTCCCTGAAGAGCCAGAAGAGCCACCACTGTGTTCCCTGCAGCATTGAGATCAACTTTGGAGAGAGATGTGTGCTCCAGAGATAAGAAGGCTCCAGTTCTGTTCCCTCCCTGAGGCAAGGAACATGATGGACTCTGACAGCCTTCCCAAGGTTTCCAGTTCCACTACAACCCATTGCTGCCCATGTGGCAGTGAAAGCCTGCATTGGCTGCCCATCCAGACAGCCAGACAACAGCTCCAGTGGGAAAGAGGTAGACTAGTGAAGAAACCTCTCCCACAGAGTTCCCAAATGGTTATTGGAACATTCATGAAAAGTTCTCCAGAGGTACACAGCCTTCTAGGGCATCAATTCTAGTACTGAACCATTTGGGGTTTCCAGTCATCTGCTGATCAAGGACAAGATTACTTAGTTTTAAGAGAAGATAAGCTTGCAGGTCACAGTACTACAGTAATAATACAATACACAAGTCAGTACAATGGCTAATCAACTTTTCACCCACAAAGGCAGTGAAGAGATATAATCCAGAAACATAAGAAGTGCAATACTGGGTCAGACCAATGGTCCCTCTAGCCCAGTATCCTATCTCTGACAGTGGTATGAGTGAATGCTTTAGAGGGAGAGCATTGAACAGGGTACATCTATAACTGCAGTGGTCACTTTTTTGGCCCTGTGGGCCAGCAGAGGAGCATGGGGCCAATCCGTGGGTCAGATTTGCAGGGTTGCTGCCCAGATTAGGCCCTGTGCACCCAGATCCAGTTCCCTGCCACCCAGATTGGGTCTTGTATGCCTAGATCAGCCCTGTGTGCCCAGATCTTGCCTTACACCACTCAGATCAGGCCCCATGCATCCACATTGTATCTCACACTGCCCCAATTGGACCCTACCTCACATTGCCTGGATCCCACTTTGTGCTGTCCACACTGGAGCCTGCATGCCTGAATCCCACCTCGTGCTGCCCAGCCTGAATGCCCAATCTAGCACACAGGGTCATGCTGTCCAGCCTGCAGGGCTCTGCTTGGGTCCAGATATTTGGCAGCAGGGGAGCGACAATTAATGCTGCCATTGCTCCTCTGCAGACAAATTTCTGGACCTTTGGGGAACCCTGCAGCCTGGATGTCATGGCTGTATGGGGCAGATCTGGTATGCAGGACAGGGAGGACAGGGACTGAGAATCCCTGATCTATAGTGATCTATTCTCTATTCAATACTTTCCCCAGCATCCATCATCATTGATTTAGAGACTCCAGGAGATACATCTCTGACTGTACTGTTCAATAGCAAGTAATGGATTTATCATCCATGAATCAGCCTAGTCCCTTTGTAAACCTGACTATTCTATCTGCCTACACCACTTCCTATGGTGGTGAGTTCCACAAGTTAACTGTATGCTGAATAAAAAAGTACTTTCTCTTGTTAGTTTTAAAACTGTCTTCTGCTAATTTCAGTGGGTACCCCTGAGTTCTAGTGTTCTGGGACTTGATGAATCCCTATTCACTGGAACACAGACAAAGTTAGAACTAGGCAGAGCTGACTGTTACTCACTGATGCATGGAGCAACTGGTGAACGACTTTGCTGGTAGCCCTTAGCACAGCGATTGCAGGTGAGTCCCGTCACTCCGTCTTTGCATGGGCACTGCCCCGTGGTCTGGTTGCAGGTTTTACCAGCTGCACCAACAGGGTGACAATCACAAGCTGAACAGAAGAAAGAGGAATATTGTTAAAATAAATGTAATCTATGCACACACTAATACCCACGCTGAACAAGAAAGATCTCAGAAACAAAAACTGATCTGAAATTAATAAAATATTTTTAAAACATTATCAGTTTGGCCAGGATTATTCATCTGCTTTAGATCTTGTTTGTTCAGAAATCAAGCCTGATTTTCCATGTGTGAGTTTGCTGTATGCACCAAACTGTCTGGAAAAGCAATTTGAGACCAAAAGGCTGCTCACATATTGCCTATTCACTAGCTGGTATTTGTGGCATGCGACCAATCACTTAAGTCACATGGCATTGTTTCTGGTTGCTGAGTGGGTGACTGAACTTTTAAACAAGAGAATAATGAATGGTGAATAGTAACTCATGGACAGCACACAGTGAATAGATCTGTGAACAACAGCCACTTCCTGCAACATTTTTTCATACTGAGTTTAAGTGGGTTTTGAGTGATGTACAGGCCTTTTGCTGGTTTTAGGCATACAGATCAATTTAATTTATAATGCGTGCATTTATACAAAATGCTTTACTGCGCAGTAGACTAATCTGCTGTGCAGTACAGCATCACTGTAATCACAAGCTGAGCAACTGCACAGTAAAATCGGTTAACGCACAGTAAATCTGCTACCTGTATCTATTCTCAGTCATTCAGACCAGCAAAGGGCCAGCCTCCTGCCAGGTGGCTGGGAGCTCTGTCACAGTCCCTGGCTGGCCCCTAGAACCCTGGCTTGACTAGGGTGACCACCTTTTCAAAAGAGGAAGGTGAGACACATTTCCATCTTCCTCTCACCGCCACCATTGCCACTACCTCCAGACCAGAGCGAGCAGAGCAGGGGGAAGATGCAGACTGCCTGCTGAGGACTCGGGGCTCCCCACCCTGCTGCCTTTCTCTCAGGGGCCCCACACCAGCTGTGCACCCCATGCCTGCCTGGCAGCAGCAGGCGGCACAACTCCATGCTGCCGCCACCCCTGCCGCTTCCAGGCAGGCAAGAACAGGGTGCCTTGCCATGGTGGCATAGCCAGCGCAGGGCCCTAGGGGCAGGGCAGCAGGTTGAGGAGCCTGAGCCTGCAGCAGACAGCCTGCATCTGCCCCCACCCTACGCACAGATCTGGGGGGGCATGTGCCCCCATGCCCCTGCCCTGGGCACATACTAGCTGCAGAGCTCCAGCCTGACTCCCAGGCCTTTGCTGGCTGCTCCCTGGCCCCTGGGCACTATGCCTCTGCACTGTAAGCACATGTCAGCTCCAGCAGTCCTACAGGCCACTGGCCTGATCCTCAGGACCTGTACCTCCAGCTGCCTAGCCTTTGGGTATCATGCCTCTCTGCTGTGGGTATGTGCCCAGATCTGATGGACCCAGAGTCCCTTGCAAAGGCAGCACCAGTGATGGCAGCATCCCTGACCCTGGGGAGAGCATCCCAAGACCCAAACTGGGCAGCAAAGGAGACCATCAATTGAACTGTGGCCTGGGGCAAGGCTAAGGTGCAGAGACAGCCTGCCCCCTTGGAGACCTCTGCCAGCCTGAGCCTGTTCCCCCTAGAGATCCTTACCAGTCTGAGCCTGGCTCCTCTGAAGATCCTTGTCAGCCTGAGTCTGGAAGCAATGGAAACTCTGCCAGGCTGAGCCCACCCCCCCAGAGACCCTTGCCAGCCTGAGCCAGTGCCCCTGAAACCCCTGCCAGGATGAACCTTCCCCTTGGAGACCCATGCCAGCCTAAGCCCTCACCTCAACCTGGAGACCCATCAACCTGATCCTGCCCCCACTGGAGATCCCTGCCAGGCTGAGTCTGCCCCCACTGGTGACCCCTGGCACCTGGGCAGCTGCATCCAGAGCCTGAAGCTCCCCCTGGCTGCTGCAGGATGTCAGAGCAGGATAGGGGCAGGCCTGGATCTGCTTAATCCTATAAAGAGCAAATCTGCTGCCAACGGTACACATGTAGACACTTTCCCAGAGCTGGCTTTACTACACAGTAAGCCTAAATAGCATTACTTGCAGGTGTAGATGCACCCAACGAGTGCAAAATTAGGTCTGAGGTGTATTCGCAGAGACCTTCAAAGCTCCCATGCTCAAATAGCAGAGTGGAGGCTGCAGTTCAGGACTGAGAAATACTGTTAGGGCTTGTGTGTGAGGCAAAGGATTGCACAGCTAGGGTGCAGGTCACAAATGAGGTGCACAGGCAGAGCTGTGTAGCCAAGCAGAATTGAAAAAGCAGGGGATACTGCCAGTCAAGACAGAAGTGGATACTGCCAGTCAAAGCCAAGGCTGCGATGGAACTCCAGCTAGCTGCAAATATCAA
>NW_017729002.1:22085500-22101304 GCF_001723915.1 Gavialis gangeticus
GCCAGCACAAGTTTGTTGCAGGTAGGTCTTGCTTGACCAATCTCCTTTTACAACCAGGTGACCTATCAACTGGACAAGGGAGAGGAGATTGATGTCATATATCTCGACTTTAAAAAAGCCTTCCATCTGGCATCCCATGATCACCTCTTGGCAAAACTGGCTAACAGCAGCCTCGGCCTCACCACGATCCGCTGGCTGGGGAACTGGCTCCGTGGTAGAACCCAGAGGGTGGTGGTTGATGGAAGTCCATCATCATGGTGCGCTGTGACCAGTGGGGTCCCTCAAGGCTCTGTCCTTGGGCCAACACTATTTAACATCTTTATTAATGATGTGGACATTGGTATTGGAAGCGGACTGGCCAAGGTTTGCCAATGACACCAAACTCTGGGTAAAGCATCCAAACCTGAGGACAGGAGGGTGATCCAGGCAGATCTTGACAGGCTCAGGAAATGGGCGGACGAGAACCTGATGGTGTTCAACACCAAAAAATGCAAGGTTCTCCACCTTGGGAAGAAAAAGCCACAGCATGCTTATAGGCTCGGCAGTGCTACGCTGGCTAGCACTACCAACGAAAAGGACCTGGGCGTCATGATTGACAACAAGATGAACATGAGCTTTCGATGTGATGTTGCAGCTAGTAAAGTGAGCAAAACGCTGGCTTGCATCCATAGATGCTTCTCAAGCAAATCCTGGGACATCATTCTCCCATTGTGCTCGGCCTTGGTGAGGCCGCAGCTGGAGTACTGTGTCCAGTTTTGGGCTCCACAATTCAAAAAGGATGTGGAGAAGCTTGAGAGGGTGCAGAGGAGAGCCACGTGCATGATCAGAGGTCAGGAAAACAGACCTTATGATGAGAGGTTGAGAGCCATGGGACTCTTCAGCCTGAAAAAGTGCAGGTTGAGGAGTAATTTGGTGGCCACCTACAAGTTTATCAGGGGTCCTCACCAGGATCTGAGGGAGCATTTGATCACCAGAGCGCCCCCAAGGATGACAAGGTTGGACAGTCACAAACTCCTGCAAGACTGTTTCAGGCTGGACATAAGAAAGAACTTCTTTACTGTATCAGCCCCAAGGTCTGGAGTAGACTGCCACCAGAGGTGGTTCAAGAGCCTACTTTGAATGCCTTCAAGAGACATTTAAATGTTTATCTTGCTGGGATCCTATGATCCCTGCTGACTTCCTGCCCCTGGGGTAGGGGGCTGGATTCAATGATCTTCCGGGGTCCCTTCCAGCCCTAATGTCTATGAAATCTAAAGTGCCTTGCACAAACTTGGTTAGAGAAGTTTGCCCAACTCCTGTTGCCTCCAACTGCAGCTAAGTCTGTCAGGTTAATTAGTGCTAAATTCAATAACAAAACGTAAATTTTGTTATGTTGGTTTATGAAGAAATTCCCTCCTGGATTCTCCAGAGGGGAAAGAGCCTTGAGCAATGCAAGTGACATCATGGGAATGTCAAGGATGGGTGGAACAAACAAGAGCCTGATGAGCCGGGGCTGGAGCAGAGTGAACGAACCCTCTTCTCAGCCTCAGGAGAAGGCAGGTCCTCTAAGGTCTCCTTTTTCCCACAGGAGAAGCAGTCTCCAGGATGGATGAGACAAGCATGGAAAATAAATTCCCACCTCACTCCAGGCACAGGGAAGGAATTGTTAAGCACTGTATCTGGGCACTAGATGAACTGAAAATGAAGATTTGCCCCTACTGTACACTCCAGTTCATTACAGGGCTTGAGACAGGGCATGACCTCCCTTGGCTGGGTCTTGTCAGGTTAAGCCCCTTGGGGTCTAAGTGTTTGAATCAGCACTTACAGCTGTCTGCAATCATTTAAGGTTTGGACATCAAAACAACCAATTTCTGCCTGCCCCTCCCTACCCCTGGGGGTGACCCAGCTGCATCTGCTTCAGGGGGCAGGCGGGGACGGATTTCCATGGAGCCTGCACCACTGCAGCTGGCCCTGTCAATTAGTCAACTGTAAACAGGCAAGGGGGTGGGGGAGCAGAAGAGAGAGTGTTAAGGCTCATTAAAGGTAACTAATTGAAACCTGGTAAAGAATGGGAGGGAGGGAGTAAAAAAGAAAGGAAGAGAGAAATAAAAAGGTTGGTTTCCAGAAGGAAATTTTTAACTTTGGAAAAAACATGTAAAAGTCAGGCCTCGTTTATGTCAGAAAAGGGAAAAATCATTTACAATGCTCTGTTCATTTTTACTGTTGGGAAAGCAAAACAAGCAGTTGCTGAGGCCAGTGATCCCTGCGCAGTCACAGAGGCAACAAGGTGCGGACCTGTGGGTGGCAGAGTCTGGGTGTCAGTGTGGAATGGAGAGAGTAAAGCCATGCCTGAGATACCATGGGTAATCCCCCAGACCAACCACGCAGTGCCTTGTGCAAATAGGATAGGTTAGGAATAGCTGGAAAGCAGGAGCAGCGTAGCAGGGAATCCTATCTCTTTCTCTCCAGTGAAGGCAAAAGAAGCAGCAGTGGAGCCTGGCTGAGGTATCGGCAACAATGCCAGTCTGATGGGCTGGACGGGAACACGATGACTGGAACACAAGGGAGGTCATAGCGCTTGTGCTGATTAGGCAGGAATCTGTTGATCGAAACCATCACCACCAACCATCCAGGTTGCACATGGTGGAAATTCAGAGTGGGTTGAAAACTTCAGCCTAGTACACTGTTTGGTTCACAGCTGTGCTTAACAATGAGATACATGTCCCTGGACTTACATGAGGATGAGGGATTCTCACTCAGAGGGAACAAATGAACTCAGAGGGAATAAATGAACATGTGCACGTGCACACACACGCACGCTCTTTTATATTGTCCAATCTTACCACCTTTGAAGAGTAACAGGTGAACATGAAGGCTTTACTTAGTTCCTGTGGGAAGAACAGAGTGGGTCTTACCTTCTCACTCCCTTAATGTGAATCTTTCCAGTTTGAAACTGAAATCAGATCTATCCAAATTGGCTTTCACTTCTTTCCCTCTTTCTAAAGCTATGGGATGGATCGGTAGTGGGTCTCTGGTGATGCTTTCCCATACATCAGAGCTCTGAGAAGGATCCTAACTATTCCTTCCCACTTTGCTAATTCTAATCTAGAGGATGGACTCAATTTGTGCTGGATGTCTGAGGGGAGACAGGAAGAGGGACAGAAGTTGATTGTCCTATCAGTCTGCCCAGGGCTGCATCTTCTTAACAGCTAGGGAAGGTATCTTGATTTCCATCAATGTAGTAGTTGAACGTGATTCCAAAGGCAAACAAAAACAACACCTTCTCAAAAAAAAGATGTTATCCTTTCCCTAATTTTCACCAGATGGGATCTTGTCAGAGCACCATGTCACTGCTCCCCAGGCCTTCTTATACACAGAAAGAAACAAGAGCTAGCAGCCTCTAATGTGGAACAGATGCCTTGGTCCTTATCAGATCTTGGCTGGGATTGGAAACGGACGTGTTTCTGACAAGGACGTTTTGGGGGCTCAGCTGTTATAACAAATGGCAGTGGGTGAGGGAGTCTTGGCATGACATGGGGCCTTCAGACTCACTGGGTCTTTCTTCAGCTACAACACACTTTTGGTGCCAGGACTACTGGGGCTATGTAGCTCCTCACTTAGCAACCCAAGGTTTCACTGTCTCTTTTAGAAACCCTCCAAAGTAAAAAATCAGGAGAGAACCTGTAAAGACCTTTGGGGCCATGTCACAGCATGATACTGTCTGGGCCTCTGGAGTTTATTTGCAGTGTGACACTGGCAAGGTCCCTGATGCTGTACTGCTATGTGGGACATCACAGGTATTACCTTCAAGTCAGTCACCTGTGGGAGCCAAGCCTGCAGAAATTGTTAGGTGGGCTGCTCACGGGTGCAGCTAGTTCAGACTCCACTTTGCTCTAAAGCTTGGCATGGTTCCTGTGCCTACAGCATCCTTAGGACATGAGGCTTCATCCTGTGGAGAACTCACTCTGTCACCTTCAGTTGAACCTCACAGGAGTGTTTGCCTTCAGTTCTCTTACTACTTCATCCTGTCTCCATTTTCAAGACATAAGCTTTCCTCCAGACTCCCCACAGAGAAGCCACAGAGTGACAGTATCATTTTTGAGGGTGGAACTCTGGATTATCCCAATGAAACTGGGACATCCTCCAAACCAGCAGGGCTGAAAAATCCCTATGTGTAATGCCACAGAGTTCATGAATCAGGGTTAAGATGCAGTGATGGTAATGTCTCTTAGGAGTGATGGTGGGGGTGGAGGGTGTGTACTTATTAGCAGCCTATCAGTCTAGGGTCTAGAGCGATGTCAACAACTACAGAAGCAAAGCCAGAAAGCTATGTGCTGTATAACTCACCATGCCTATCCCATCACTATTTATTATTAATAACAATATTTTGTGTTTCCCTAAAGCAATGGAGATCTTTTGTTAGAGTAGTATCGGTATCTCAGTTGCTTTAAACAAATCTCAATGATCTTTCCAGCATCTCAGTATAAAATTGTGGTTCTTCTGCAGGGGTACTGAGGCCTATGGATTCTCTGGTGGGCTGAAAGCCTGTTAGACTGGGCATTGGTTTTGTATGTCCCTTGTCATAAGATTTCTAGCTCTGTCTCTTTTCAATTTGTATTTGTCTGACTGATCATTGCCTAATTCTGTTACTGAGATTCTGTTACAAGTAAAGTCCTTGATCGTTGCCATCCATGCTGGAGAAACCAGTCCATCTACTGCTGTCTTTTGAAGGTATACCTTGTGTGACTCAGGTAACAGCTCAATAGTTGCCACCCCTGCCCAATATCAGGGATGGTGTGGTGAGAGTGGGGCAGGGCTTCTGGCAAGCACCAATTTACTTTCCAGCCGGCCCCTGCTCCCCACAGAGCAGCCTGTGGTCCCAAGGAGGTCTAACATGTAACTGATTTAACTATTTACACTTTATTTACAAAACAAGAAAAATAGGAAAGGTTATTTACAAGTGAGCTTAAATGGCATAACCAGAATCATAAAACAGACCAGAATGCATTAGTCAACCCTTGACTCAAGAACCACAGGTAGGGTAACTGGCAGCTTTCAGCCACTACTGAGATACTACCACAAGAAAGCAAGGTGCTCACTCCCAGCAGCTCCAACAGGCTTCCCAATAAGCAACAGACTGCAACAGGTTAAGCTCTTTTGGTCTGCAGCAATCAAATTGTATCAAACCCCAACCCCACAAAGAGGCTGAAGGGTGACCCTCCATGGCAAAGAAAAAGACTAGTAACAGAGTAGGCTTATGCAGCAATCAGCATGACCCAAACACAAAGCTCAGGGACACCATCTGATGACAATCAGCTGCCGAATAAGGGACAGGACTGAGTCCCCTCTGGGGCAGTCAGTGGCAGAGGGTCAGCAGCACAGGCAGCTCTTAGGGGTCATTGCTCTAAACCCCTGCTTCAGATGACTGACCAGGTGCCCCATATGCCTCGCCAATCCTGCTCAAAGCGCCGGCCTGCACCCCAAGCTCCTGGGCACCCTCGTCCTGGCGCTCTACTGTTCCTCAGGATCCCAATGCCTTGCCTGCTGCTGTCCTGCTTCCCCCAGGAAGGGGAGGGGTTTCCTCAACTCACTGGCCCAGGTTCCTGCTCCGCATAAGGATGCCGCCTACACTCCTGGCCGCTGCTTCTTCTCCACAGTGGAGTGGGGGGCCGACTGCCACCCCTAGCCTCTGGGACGCCCGGCACATCCAGGACACTGTGATGGGGCCTTGGGGCACCAGCTCTCTGCCCCAAGCCCTCTGGACGTAGCTCCCTCTCTGCTGCAGGACTGGGCTGACTGTCGCTGCCTTCTTCTCCCAGGGCGTCTGAAGCTCTTCAGAGGGGTCTCTCTGCTTCCTCTGCTGGGTCAGGTCACCCCAGCTCTTCTTAGGCCTCCTGCGTCATTCCCTGGAGTCACTGTCATCAGCCCCCACGCCCGTTCGGCTGCTGCTTTTATCCCCTCCAGCAGTCCCTCCCTGGCTTGCAAACCGGCCAACCTGGGCTCAGGGTGGCTGGCCCCAACTCCCGCCATCCCCCTTCCATGCAAATGAGGGGATTGAAAACCCCTTCTTTCAATTAGCTTCTCCTTCTCCACAGCGCAGGGCTCCCCTGCTCTACCCTTGGGGTCGCTCAGAGTTCACCAGCCTATTTCTAGTCCAGGGTAAGTATCTCAGGTCAATCTGGTGAGGCCATATTGGCAGTCTGTTACACTCGTTTTAACCTAAACCAGTGTAGGCAACCCCTGGCATGGGCACCAGTGTGTGGCATGCAAAGGGATTTTGCTTGGCACGCATGCCTTGGGGCAGATGACATGGAAAGGGCTGGGGCTGCACTGCCACAACAAGGATCTGGCCCTTTGCAGTTTCTCTTCTGTCTACCCCTGGCATGTCAACATCTTACAAGTCAAGCTTGCAGGTGTTTTTGGCATTCTGCCCAAAAATGTTGCTGACCCCTGATTTAGACCCAATTTCTTCCTGTCTAATTTGGGGGTTTCAGGAAAAATGCAACTAGTTGCCTTCTCTGTGTAAATCCTGGATAAAGCTCTTTGAAAGAAGCATTAACTGATTACAAAACTCACATTGTTAAAACCAGTGAATTGTTTGATGAACAGTTTTTGTAATTGCTCCAACAGCTCTATGTGTTTGTCTTCCCAGTTCCAGGCAATATTATTTTCCAACAGTCCCTTAAAAAGTCTATTCACAGCAGAGAAATGTTATCATTACTATTGCTTCTACTACCACCACCACCATTGCTGTGTTAGTAGTGCTCAGAGGCTGTAACTGAGATCAGACATTGCTTGCGCGAATTTGCTATGCATACATGCACTGAAAGACAGTCCCTGCCGTAAACAGTTTACAACCTTGGGCATTGATCCAACAAAGATTCAAGCAAGTGCTTAACTTTACACACCAGGATAAGCGCGCTGACTTCAATGGAGCCACTCATAGTGCATAACATTAAGTACGTACATAAATCTTTGCAAGATTGGGCCCCAAATACACTAAAATCTATGTATATCCACTTAACAACGTGCAGGGAGCATTTCAATGATTGAATCAATTTTACCTGTATCAGCAATTAAGCTAGCTTTGCTTATCCTGCCTTTGAAACAGATAAGGTCCGTCAGATCAACTGTTCACTTCCTTTGTTGTTTGATGTTGGCATTTTCTCTTACCTTGTCAGCTATATGCAGACCCACTGATAGGGCAATCATGGAAGACAGTCATCCTCAACTGCAAGGGACTGCAGAAGATTTCTCTTACCTTGCTCTCAGCAAACATGCCTCAACCTTTTGTTATGCTCTAAGGTGCTCTGTCCCAATAAGGACATCATATGGCATAACTTAATTCCTTTATTTTCTTTTCTGCAAAGATCTTATTTCTCTTTGAAGTGCCTTAGGCAAAGGGCTAATATCAAACACCATGCACCTAAATTTAAATTCCAGGTTCTCCTGTATGATGAGGTTGCTTCTTGCCACACTGCCACAGATTCTGGTTGAAGAACTGACATATCCAATACCATGAGGATCATCTTTGTTTTTAAATCACCTTCTCATGGCATATAGCTAGTGTAGTGGTTCCTATAGCACGTTTCCTCTTCTCTGTTGTTCCTGGCACAGGAGAATGTGGCTGGTGGAAATGGGAGGTTGGCCAGGATCCTCATAAACTGTGCCAATCTCCCAGCTGTACCCTTCTACCATGTGGTGCTTTTAGCATCCAGCATATGCTACAGCAGCCCTCAGTCTAGGGGACCCACCCTGTACATGGATGCCACGATGGAAAGCAGAGCAAAGATGAACTCCATGGTATCTTTGCCCACACACCAAGCTGTGCTGTTTATAATTCAGTTGGATGCCAGGATCTGGCCCAGACAGTTCAAATGATGCATTAAGTCCCTAGCTTAGAGCTTCACTCATCCAGTTTTGTTTGCCAGAAGGCATGTCTTGAACCTAACACTGAGGATATTTTTGCTTCTGAGAGCTTAGCTGCTACTGCTTTGACAGCTTGCACTGGAGAATGCTCATGTTTTATGGCTTTATTTAAATTACAGGGATTAATGCATAACCATTCTTACTTTGGCTTTCCAGTTACAAGTGAATTAAAACTGTACATTGTTCTATAATTTCAACACTCCTATCTGCAATATTACAAAGTTGTTTTATACTCTGTTGTTGGATGTCTCACTAGAATTCCTAGTTTGTCTGTCTTAATTGTCATCCTATATACTGAAATACATTTGGGAATGCTGTGAGGGTGTTGGTCTTTGCTCTTTGTATGTCATTCTGTTCAGTTCCAGAAAATACTTTTGCAAGTATCTTCAGCGTTAGGCATGAAATAAGGTTCTACCACAGGTGCTTCAAACTCTTTAATCAGTGATACCAGTTTTTACAATGAGAAGAAATAGCTACTTATCTCTGAACCGCTATTTCATCTCCTGTGCGTGAAGCAAGCCTTGGCTTCAGGTACCTGCTCAGTTTCCTGAGATAGACAGCTCTGTATTTCCCCTGAAATGACCTTGTATTATACTCCACTGTCCCAGTTTAACACGCTCAGCCATTGTCCTACAATTGTATTTGTTGAGCAGAGCTGAATGCTTCGCAGATGTTTTTTCATACAAAAAGATTTGTATCACTACCTGTTTTTCCTGCATATTTGTGGACGCTCTGGGCCTCGAGTTACATGCCCATCTTTAACACATCACCTATTCTGTTCCCTCTGGCTTTGCAATTGTTTGGCTCTTATTCTCATCCACATTCAGTTATGCTGGTCAGAAAACATTCAGTTCTTAGGCTGAATATTATTTTGGTCTCTGGGATGCTTTATAGCCTCATCTGCAGAAAATAACAGAGGGCTCAAATCCATATTTCAACACCCTTTTATACACCTGAAGCACAGCTAAAGATTGAACATAGGAGCAAATCAGGACTTCTGCCATTGTGAGCACTTGCACTTCCCAGTACCTGCAAGTTTCCAAGTGACAACACAGAGGAGGTGATTTATAAGCAATCTAACTGGGGCATGGTAAGTAAAATGGACCCTGGTGAGGTTCTGCTCTTTTGCCTGTCTCAGCACTCAGCTGAGCTGAAGCAGCTCATTAACTGCACCATTCTCTGCATGAGAATTAGCAGTCTGTTGGTGCTGAACAGATGTTATGGATCCCATGGTGGAAATGGTGTCCATTAAGTTATTATTCATATCCTGGTAGCTGCCAAGGCATCATCCGTTGTGCAGAGCACTGGCCAAACAAATTGTAAGAGGCAACAATTGTTCAAAAGACCTTGCAATATAAATAAACAAGTTACAGAAAAAATGCAGGAAAGGAAGTGTGACAGTCCCCATTTTATATCTCGGGAACCAGACCCAGAGAGATTAGGTGACTGGTCCAAGATCTTGCAGGGAGTTTGTAGCAGGGCCAGACACTGAACACCAATCCTCTGAGTTGTGCTGCAGTGTCCTAACTGCAGAATCAGCCTTCTGCTTAACATATGCAGCTTAGTAGGGGACAGGCTTAGTGCAAATGTTCACCTGGCTTTATCAAACTTCGCAACATTCCAGGGCTGCTGACAAATTCAGCCAGTGCATCAAGATAAGGCCCCCAAAAATGTAGCTGGCAGAAACCTGCCTTTTGCTTGCAGTGAATACTGAGAGCTGGAGTGGCGTTTGCCTCCTGGGGTGGCAAGGGTGGAGGGAAATGTAAAGAGCCCAAATCCTTTGGTTTGGCTGAGCAAGTAGACTCATTTTGTAGAGTTCTCCCAGTGAATCACATGGTGGGGCTCCTCCTTCTCTGTCCCCCCCAATGTATCCTTCCCTGACATAGAAAAGCAGTAGCACCTGCAAGCCATGTTTATAGATTCCTGCCACTTCCTCACCTAGCTGGGATTTCTGTTGTTTCCCCTGAGCCTGAATGAGCAAATAAAGTCCCAGATGAAGCTCCAGGAACATCACCATGTCAGAACCCACTGGGAAAATTCCCCCCATACCTCCTCCCTCTGCCTAGCCTGCAGGCGGCCAGCAGCAGTTTGCCCCAGGCTGCCTCTGAGCTCTGTCCCTAGGACTAAAAGGTAAGTGAATGAACAGGCTCTGAGGAATGGGAGCCCCCACCCCATACATTACAGTCTGTGGTTTGGCTGTAAATTGTAGCAGAATTGCCTCTTAATGGAGACGCTTTACCCTGCCCTAATACTCTGCAATTACTCCCTGTGAGGATATCAGAACAGGACTTGTCCTGACAGACTTCAAGCTGCTGCCTTTTGCTGTGTGGATTAGGAAGTCAAAGCCACCGTGCATTTCATTGGAGGAGACCAGGGCCTCTCTTGCTACTCCACCCTTAACCCTGAAAATAAAGATGCCTGAAAGAAAGCCAGAGGAGGAAATGCACTGAGTCCCTCCCACGACTTAGCAGTGTGTGGAAATAAATCCAACTGGTACTTTGAATTCTCTCTCTCTCACACACACAAATGCATACACACACACACACACACATACACACACCCCTTCCCCCTTCCCACCCCCAGCCCCAGCCTAGTGTCTTCCTGTCTGAAGAGCTTCTCTAGTAGCTCGTGCTCACACATGCATGTAGGGTCAAATAAATAGGGCGTCTGCAAGGGGGAACTTAAATCCCAAGCAAAAAACATAAGCAAGTTAACAACAGCCTCTATTTTCATAGCTCCAGGTTACGGTAATGTCAAGACATTTCCAGCTGAGCCATGGAGGACTGGAAATATTTGGCCAATGTAATTCCACCATTTTAACTTTTTTCATTTTAGTGCTCCTTCTGCTCTCCCCGGTTTGGCCTGGGACCAGTTTGTGTGAGAAAGGCCTTTCTGGTTATCTCACAGGGACAAGATGGAAATGTGATGTACAGGAAACTTCATGTGAGTTCCAACCTGATTTTTGTAGCAAAGAAGCTGGGACAAGCCTCTGACCCATACATAAAGATATGAGTTCTTTTCATAAAATACTATGCAAAACCTGCTTCCGTTCCCAATGCATTCATAGCCATGCAAATCTGAAGGAAGAGAGGTGACACTCTGCCCAGGATCTGCAGTGTGCAGTAAGCTAGCATTGACCAAGGCAATTGACCAAGAGCTGTTGTCACCTCTGTGACAACAGCTGGCAGTACCCAGAGCACTGCAGGGCCAGGAGTTCTCTGGAGTGGGCCATGAGGGCACGTCTACATGGCATTTGGAAGGGCTGCTGTGAAGCACTCTTTCCACATACTCATTCTTGCTCTGAATACACCAAAACCTAGGTGATGAAACTGCCTTCAAGCTGTCCTGTGTGTGCCAATAAGTACAGCTGATACAAAGAGCCTGAAAACAGAGCCAGCCCTGTACTTGGGGCTATACAGTGGCTGCACTGCCTTTCCAAGTGAGTAGTTAGGGTCAGGGAGAGATTGTGCGGAGGGGGTTGTACAGTGGTGCAGTTGCCCTCCCTTTCCCCTCTGCCCTTCTTTGATTCCTGATTCACCCAAAGTTTAAAAATAACCACCTGGCAGTGGCAGCAGCATTTCTATTCAGGCAGCACTGACAGAGTCAATTGACTTCATGGCTCATTATAATCTTCTTGAGTCATTCTGAACATTCTGAAGGATGGCCGGTCTTCTAGATAGGGCTTTAAACTAAGATTAAGGAAACACTGACTGGAGCATGCCCAGGGACCGACATACAAGAAAGCTCCATAGGTCACTAGGACACTAGGGACACTAGGAGATTCACTCTTGCAAGACCTGAGGGAATCGTTCTCCCTTAGCATGATAAGAAATCGATGGTCTCAATTGGAGGACTCAGGTGGCTGTACACTAATGCCAGGAGCATGGGGAACAAGCAGGAGGAACTAGCCTTCCTACTCTTCAGTGGGCATTACAATCTAGCAGGGATTATGAAGACCTGGTGGGACTCCTTAAATGATTGGAGCGTAGCCATAGAGGGCTACCCCTTGCACAGAAGGGACTGAGTTGGGAAGAAAGGTGGAGGTGTAGCTCTCTATGTGGGGAAGCAGTACACCTTCTTGGAGGCCAACATAGGATCCAAAGATGAGCAGCTCAAAACCCTTTGGGTCAAACTGTGGAAGGGGGAGGGAGGGGGGCGCAGCAAGAGAGACTGAACTGTAGGTGTATACTACAGACCACCAAACCAGGGGGAGGAGCTCAATCTGGAATTCTCTCAAGAACTGGCAGAGGCCAAACATGCATGGGACATGGTCATCATGGGCAACTTCAATTATCCAGATATCTCTTAGAAGGAATACTTGGCTAAGCTGGATGGATCACATTGCTTCCTGACCTGTACTGAAGAGTTCTACCTGACTCAGGAGGTGCATAGGCCAACCAGAGGTAACGCTGTCTTAGACTTGGTCTTGGCTAAAGGAGACGAACTGGTGAGCAACTTGAATATAGAGGGTAACCTGGGCAACAGTGAACATGAAACCATCATGTTCACTGTCCATTGCAAGGCAGGCTAATCAGCTAGCAGGGTTGAAGGTTTCGACTTCAAAAAAGTGAATTTCAACAAGCTCAGGGCAATGGTAGGTAGGGGAAGTGCTGCAGGACCAGGGACCAAAGGTGAAAGGAGTGCATGAAGAATGGTCGTTCCTCCAGGACACGATCCTTGAAGAACAAAAGAAAACCATTCCCCTGCAGAGGAAAGGTAGCAGAAGGGCTGGGAAGCCCACTTGGTTCATTAGGGATATCATGGTCCTCTTGAAAAAGAAGAAAGAGGCATACAAATAATGGAAGCTTGAGACAGTCCCCAGGGAGAACTATACAACAATGGCCCGCACTTGTAGGGAGCACATTAGAAAGGCTAAAGTGATGACTGAATTTCAACTAGCAATAGAAATCAAGGACAATAAGAAGTCCTTCTTTAGGTATGTAGGGAACAGGAGGAAAACAAATGGAAGCATGGGTCCATTGCTTAACAACTCAGGTTGGCTGGTTACCGACACTCAAGAGAAAATGGAACACCTAAATGACGATTTTGCTTTGGTATTTCACCAGATCAAAGGGAAAATTATGCTAAATAGGATTCAGAATGGATATGGTGGGAATGACTACCTTCCTATGGTTGACTGGAAGAGGGCCAACATTGTACCCATCTTCAAAAAGGGGAAGAAAGAGGACCCAGGCAACTATAGGCCAATTAGCCTAACCTCTATTCCAGGGAAAAACCTGGAAAAATTCATCAAGGAGTCTATGTGCAAAAGGCTTGCAGAAAGTAGGATTTTGAATGACAGCCAGCATGGCTTCATCATGGACAAGTCTTGTCTCACCAATCTCATCTTCTATGACCAGGTAACTCTCTACCTGGATAAGAAAGAGGAGGTTGACATTGTATACCTAGACTTCCAAAAGGCTTTTGATCTGGTGTCCCATGATGTTATCACAGGAAAACTGGAGAAGGCCAGTGCAGGCTTAAAAATTGGAAGAGGCCAGGTCATTGGAGGAGGCCTGGTCAGTGGAGAAGGCCAACTGCGGGCTTAACTGCTCAACAGTTAGGTGGGTGGGAAGCTGGCTGCAGGGTAGGACCCAGAGATTTCTAATGAACGGATCTGTGTCATCCTGGTGCGAAGTAGCCAGTGGTGTCCCTCAGGGGTCCATGCTTGGTCTAGTGCTTTTCAGCATCTTTATCAATGATTTGGATGTGGGGGTAAAGAGCTCACTAGCCAAGTTCAAGGGCAACACCAAGTTATGGGGGAGCGTGGTCATGCTTAAAGATAGGCTGCAGATATAGGTGGACCTAGACAGGCTGGGAGGTTAGGCGGATCAGAACCAGGTGAAGTTCAACATTGAGAAGCATAAAGTGCTCCATCTGGGGATGAACAATCCCCCACATACTTACAGGCTCGGTGGCACCAAACTGACTAACACCATGACTGAAAGGGACCTAGGGGTAATAATAGACTATAATATGAACATGAGCCGTTAGTGCAATGTTGTAGTCAGCAGGGCAAACAATACTCTGGCATGCATCAACATCTCAAGCAAAACCAAGGAAGTGATTCTTCCACTTTATTCAGCATTGGTGAGACCACATCTGGAGTACTGCGTCTATCTCTGCGTCCTGCACTTCAACAAGGATGTGGAAAAGCTTGAGAGAGTCCAGAGAAGAGCCACCTGTATGATCAGAGACTTGCAAGGCAAGTCACATGAGGAAAGGCTGAGGGACTTGGGTCTCTTCAGCCTAAAAAAGAGAAGGCTGAGAGGGGACTTGGTAGCAGCTCAGCACTATATCAGGGGGTTCAGCAAACAACTGTTCACCAGGGTTCCCTTGGGGAAAACCAGGAGTAATGACCACAAACTCCTGGAAGACTATTTCAGGCTTAACACTAGGAAAAACTTCTTCGCAGTTAGGGTGTCCCGACTGTGGAATAAACTCCCTCCAGAGGTGATGTAATTATCTACCCTGGAAATCTTCAAGAGGAGACAGGACGGTCACCTCTCTGGGGTCACCTGGCCCCAGTTGTCTTTCCTGCCTTGTGGAAGGGGCTAGAGACAATGATCTTCCACAGTCTCTTCCAGTCCCTTACAATCTATGAATCTATCTATGAACTCTTCATTCCACAGGTGTTAATGACTCTTTCTCCTTTTTTAATCGTCTTGATACTCCATTAATCAAGCTATCCTTTTTTCTGCAATTCTGCTGTCTTTTAGTGGCTCCTGGTAATGTAACTCCTATTTTACAGCCTGGCAGACTGTTTTTAACTCTATCTAAAACTCCTGTGTGGAAATAACTTTCAGTGAAACACTGGGTGCATTGGCAAGATGCTCAGGAAGTCTTGATTTAGTTTTATGAATCTGAAAAGAGATGTACATTTCATTGTAATGATTAATGGCTAATGAAACATCATCTTTTGATTATTTTTTACCCAGTTTCTGGTGTTTTGATATATAATATATGATATAGCAAATTAATGCATGTTTCAATAAAGGTATATTTGTTTTTACTTTGATCTTAAAATGAATAATTCAGCCCTAGGCCTTTAGCATATTAGTAAAACTTCTAGTTCCTTTTTAATTGGAGAAAATGATGTGTTGTGTTATATGTGAGAATGCATCACACCATCTGCACCCCCTTTTCAAAATCTTAAATCCATCTTTGGTGTGCACATATTTATGGTGCTCTTGGGCTTGGCAATACTAGCTAGAGTAATCTTGAAGTCAGATTCTGGAGGGATCACTAAGTGGAGGGGAAGACTTTGTGGCTTCTTCCAATGACGGAGGTTAAGACCAGCACAGGCTAGTGCCCATCTGTTTACTGTGTGAGGATGGAGCTCAGGGCTAGAACAGCAGGTGCTGAGGGGTGGAACAAAAGCAGAAATAAAGTCCTACCTCAGTGAGCTTCCAGTATCAACACTTTGAAAGCAGGGGTGTGTATGGGTAAGAGTGAAGCCTGTACATGCGTGACAGAGAGGAGGGAAAGGAAGAGAGGAAAGAATGGCAGGGAGAGCCAGGGGAGATTTCATTGCAGCTACAGTTCCTGCAAATCCCCTCCCTACCCCCCAGAGGAAATGACTCAGGGCTTTTTCAAGAAACCGCAAGCTGACAAATTTGCTGCCTGCCCTGCTGCTTTTATGCTGGATTGCAATATTTAGGGAGTACTTTCCCCTAACAGCTGTTACCTGGGAAATCACATGGTGGTGGCTGAGGTGGGGGGGATCAGAGGCATACTGACCCGTGCCTGGGGACAGCAGAAGTACTCCTAGAAAGTTTCTGAGCTGCATGTAGCCCTCAATGCCAGTGATGCTGGAATGAAGATGTGTGAGTAGAAGACACTGGTTTAATTTCATAGATTTCATAGACATTAGGGCTGGAAGGGACCTCGGAAGAT
>NW_017729002.1:22101747-22122573 GCF_001723915.1 Gavialis gangeticus
GGGGGGGGGGGGTGCACTTGCCCCCACAGCGGTCAGTCAGTGACTGGGGAGGGTCCCCCCACTCGTTGTGCACACCAACGCGGAAGTGCCAGCGACGCTTCTCCTGGCGCCCCCACTCCCTAGCCAGCGCTCTCAGGAGGGGCACCAGTGCTCCCACCTGCCCACCATCCGGCACCTAAGTAGGGAATGCTGCTGTGAGGGGGTGCACCAGTGCTCTCAGGGGGTGTACCTGCACCCCCTTTGCATCACCACTGTTTCTTGCCGTGCAGTGGGATCCATCAACTGTCACCACTCAGTGGCAGCCCAGGGCCCTGGTGCATGAAAGCTATGGCACTAGGATCCTCAAATTCAATGTGAAACCCCTAACATAGAGATCCAAGCAGTCCCTTCCTCCCTACACAGCTGAGAGGGAGGAAGGCACTAGGCTGAATGGTACATCAGGAAGGACTATGCCCAAGCCCTGCAAAGCTAAGGGAGGGGGTCTCTCATGGGTCTCACATGGGAAGTAGGTGCCTGAGTGCTGAGGCCCAGCTGTGCGTCAGGTCTCAGCATGGCATTCCTTGATGCCATGGAAACACTGGGGGCAGGAGGAGCTTGGCTGACCCACTCCCAACTCCTCTCCCCCAAAAATGTGCCCTCAAAAGTGTCACAAGCCTCCAGCACACTCGGCCTCTCTTTGTTCCAGAGCTACTGCATGATGACCACTGCTTGGGTAACATCAAATCTATTGAACATGATGGCCAGGGAGACATGCTATAGCGGTCCAGAAGTGGGGAATGCAGGTACTCACCTGTCCCCCATAGCATTCTGGGAGTCACTCCCACTTCTCCGTAGAGAAGGAAACTGCCCCTTGGCAAAATCAGTGAGCAAACGCTCCATGAATTAATTTCTGGAGATGTGGTGCTCATTTACAGATCATATGCCATACCAATGCACCCCCCCCAGTTCCAACTCCATTCCTGCAGTGATTTCCTGGAGGGGACTCATGCTTTTTTCTGATGCAAGATGTTCAGCGCAATGTGTTCATGGCTAGATGGGGCAGCAGGGGGGTGCTGTTTCCAAGGCCGTTGCCACGGCAAGTCTCTGAAAGGCTAATGGCACTTTGGAGGGAGCACAGAATCCCCAGGCTGGGGGAAAGCTGGCTGCCGAGGTGAGACGCACATGCACGGCGGCCTGCCAACTCAGCTGCTCGGGTTATTAAAAATGATTAGCTCTCCGTTTCCTAATGACCTGGCTGTGAGGCAGGTCTCACCTCCCCGTGCCAGACCTGGCCTCTGCTGTGCTCCTTCTGCCGCTGCTGCTTTTCACTTTATGAGGCGCTTGTTAAAACTGTGAAGTTTCTCTCCTCTCCACATCCACGTTCGGCTAAATCCCTGGGGGAAGGGGGTGGGAGGTGGGGCAGGGAGTAATTTTTCTATATGAGGCCTAGCAGCCTGGATTAGCAGTATGCAGATCCCAAACACATCTTCAATGGACAAGCTACAGTAAGCTACAAATATGTCATACCTAGAAATTATTATGATCTGCTAGGAGGGCACCCTTCACGGGCCAAATGTGTATATTTTAAACTCATTCTGTTGCTACCCAGCAGTCACTGCTTGCAGGCTGATCTTACATCTTACATCAAAAGAGCTTTTTCAGTCTAGTGCTGCTTTTGACCTGCAATGCTTTTAAGAAAAAGCAAACCAAGGCACTGATTCACACAATCCACTCTGGCACCCCAGAGCCAGGTACAGGATGGGAGGGTCACTCCCAGAGCAGATGCTTAGCCACTATCATCTGGCACAGACATCAAGGTCTGAAAATCAGAGAAGCCCCTAGTCTCCCAGGCTAGACACTACCTCTACTACCATCCTGGGAATTAGTAAGTAGCACAAGGCAAACCTCAGAATAGTACAGCCACTTTGGCTTGGATGCATAACCAAAACTCCTTTACAGTGTCCTGCATCTCTGGCATATAGATAACTAGCCTTGAAATACTGAAAAAAAAGCCTGGCTGACAGCTCTATGCTAGGGCATTTCAGCTTCTAGAACCCAGAAGAAAAGAGACAGAAGGAAAATGTGAGCTATCATAGGGGGATTTTTTCTTCCAGATTCATTTTGAAATGTCTCTGTTCTAGTTGTATAGAAAACCTTACTGGCAGCTAGGGGAGAGAATGCTTTTTTCCATTGCTACCTTGAGCACCTAAGGGTGCCTGTAGATGTGCAGAGACACTGCTCCAACGCACTGTAATTACAGCACATTGGAGCAGACTCCTTTAATCGAGTCTGCTGGAGTGTGCTAACTAATACACTCCAGCAGTCTCCATGTCTCATGTATTCAGCAAAATGGCAGCAGGAGCATTTTAATTAAAGCTCTTTGAACGAGCTTTAGTTAAAGTGCTCCCACTGCTATTTTGAAGCATGGGCCGCTGAATACACAAGACACTGGGGGGGGAACTTTCATTAGAGTGGCTGTAATTAACGCCTCTTCCCCCTCCCCCTTCAGCACATGTAAAGATGCTCCAAGTGCTTTCCCAAGGAAACTAATGAAATGTGGCTGGTAGCTGGACGAAGCATTAAGCAGACTGCCCTGAATGTATTGCCCATCTTATGGTAATTGTAGGTAGAAAAGTATTTTATTTTTTTAAATTGAAACAAGAAATGAACTTAAAAAGCTGAAGACCAATCTGATCCCAGAAGCTGGCTAACTTGTGCAGATGAGATAGATACCTTCTGAGCTGTCTCTCCTTAATATGTAAAGCTTTCTGTGCTCACCCACAGGCTTAAGATGTATAATCCATCATTCTTTTGCAATGGATACATACTTCCTTTATTATTACAATGTGCTACATGCCAGAGGGGAAGCCACACTCCTTTCCAAAAGAAGGTCACCATCCTAAATTAGACAAAGAGTTTAGGGGTGAAATCTTGGCTTCAGTGGAGTCAATTGCAAAACCCATTGACTTGAATGGGGCCAGGATCTGAGTCCAGATGAATAATGTTTCTGTTGATGGTCAGGGTGATGCAAGCTGTGTCTTTTGTTATGTGAAGCAAACTTCCCTTCATGGAACTATTGTCACTCATGAGGCTTCATGGAGGAAGTGTGCTTAAGGAGGGATCTGAGTGAAGAAAGAGGCTTAACCTCAGCTTGGTTCCAGAGCACTGCCAAACTCAGAGCTAAAACCAAGGTAAGGAGAGGTCCACATCCCAAAAGAACTGGTGTTTTCCAGGTAGTTCACAGAATCAGGCTGTAATTCTGAATCCAAAATGGTTCTTAGCTGATTCTAGTGGTGGTAAACCAATACCTTTGGCTGCAATTAACAGGAGCAAAATTAACAGGAGCCATGGGTGCTCAACATCTCTTAAAAATCAGGCCATTCCAGTGGCTCTGTACTAGAAAACTTAGATCAGCGTAACCAAAAACAATAAGTGCCAGCAGAACAAACTCCTAAAATGGACACTCTCAGTCAGGCAAACCCATGTGGTAATCTTTTGCTTTAATCTAAATCACTTCTGAGAGCGACTTAAATCCTTTTAAGTGCATCTACATTAGTGGTTGGCTCTGTATCACTAGATCAATTTTAAATCAATTTACTTACCGTAGAGCAAGTTTCCAACACAGACGAGGCTTTATATACTTATATATATGGACCCCTAGAGACTAAGGTGATGGATGCATTAGAAATAAGAAATACAAATTTAGATTAGGGATGGATGTATTCCATCCTGGTTGTCTGTATAACAGAGACTAAAATGCTCCCACTGATGACATGCTCAGTTCCTCTGCAGAAGACACACCTAGTAACCTTCCATTTTATTTGTTTGCCCTCAGATTGCTCTGTCACTTCATCCATTCATTTGAAAAGCTGCAGAGGTATCTGCCTCAGAAGAGAGCCAGCCAGAGGAAGGGAACTGGTGGTGACTGGAATATAGGGAGGGGCAGGAGGAAAAAGGAAGTCCACATGGGAGTAAGCAGCTGCATCAAATAAGAAATAGATTTTATTTTAAAAAGTAGTCCTCATTTAAGGAAGGACACAGTGCAGCCAAGAGATGGATGGGAGAAAGAGGAGGGATGGATGGAGAGGAAAGGGCTTAGGGAAAGAAAATAGGCAGAATGGGTGGCAAAGAGGGGTGTACAGATCCTATGTGGACAGTGTCCCACCCAAAGGCCCTCTCCTTGCCTTACCTTTGCAGGCCTTGCGGTCAGTGATGGATTTGCTCAGGTCCCGGTAGAAACCTTCCTTGCAATAATGGCAGTGGCGGCCCGCGGTGTTGTGCCGACAGTTAAGGCAGACACCTCCGCTCTTCCTCCCGGAGAGTTTGTAGAGCTCCATGTTGAAGCGACAGCGCCGGGCATGCAGGTTACAGTTACAGGCTGCAGGAGGAGGGGAGAGGGAGTGAGGTGACAGAGGAAGGAAACAAACATTCTCCTGCCCCCTCAGACCCAGCGTAAGATCCTTTCACAGGCCACTCAGGTCAAGTTCCAGACTTAGAGCCACTGGAAGAATATGATCTACAGCTCCAACACAGTGACACAAAGAGGCCAAAACAAGGTGCCCACCTGAACCAGGACAGGTGAAGACAAATGAGGCTAAAAGCTCTGATGTCTGCTGCCTCCTCAGTGCCCAGGGATCTCAATCCAGACCCCCAATGAAATAAATGTTGTCAGTCTAAGCAGAACTGAATGGATCAGGGAGACACCCAACCACTCACTCCCACTCTGCACATGACAGCTCAGAAAAAAATAGGTAATGTAATGCGTGCCCACTGCTATTCCTAGGCTGTCTCAGGCATGCACTCAAGACCTACCTGAGGTGCTTACATGGACTCATTTCTAGGATTTGGCAGGCTCTCTGGATCCAGCATGAGACACATTGGAAGGGCAGCGTGGAAGCCAGGTTGGAATGCTACTGTGTACAACGGACTCTTAGAATAAAGGACTAGAATGGTGCTTGCTTTGTAAAAGGTAAAACCAATTATAAACTAAGAAATACACAACAGTGTGGGCATCACCTCTGCCAAAATGTACCTGCAATAAAATTGCTGAGCTGTCCACCTTCAACTACTATGTGTAGGACATCTTGTAACAGTTCGAGCTCAGTGCTATGGAAGCAGTGCTGGCTAGGCTGATGATTTACAGATCAGTAAGCAGGATTTAAATAGCCGGTACAGAAAAACTAAAAGCAATTCAGTCCTTCATCCCTAACTTGAAACAAAGAGTCCAAACATGTGGAAATTTCAGTTAATCTCTGCCAGTGCCTCCTTATTTGTCCTTTTTATTGTTGTCTCTGTATTTACAGGTTACAACTGAGACAAGGAGCAGGAGTAGCCAGCAATCCCAAGAGAAAGGTAGAGACCTCATTCTCTTTTGGAAACCCAAGGGACTGAAGCATCCGGCTGCTGAACTGAACCTTTGAAGTTGGTCCATTGTTGAAGAGAACCATTTAAGGACCAAATTAGGAGGTGATGTGTAAAGTGCTGTAAATGAGAGATGATTTACCCTCAATCTCTCTAGGCCTGCACACACCCACTTATTGATGTGTAAGGGAGGCTGAAATTATATAATTTAGACACCAAGAAAACAGGATATTTAGGTTAGGACCCAAAGACTAACTTACACATTTTCAGACTGTCCCATAAGTCACTTTCCTGGCTGCAGATCTTTCATCCAGCCTGTCAGCAAAAGGGTTATTCTGGCTTAAGCTTCATCAGACTTAGAGGGGCAAGTCTGGTGGTGATCTGAAAGCCGGAGGGCAATATTAGTCCTCCATTAGGTGGATAGGTACGAATCTAAGGACCTGTCATCATTCACCAGAAAGACTTTGCTCCTGACTTCAAAGGGAGCAAGATCAAAATCTAAATCTTGGAAATCTGGTAAGAATTTAAATTAATGCAATTTACAGGTTGCAGGTGGCAGAAGGAAGTTACTCCAGTCTAGAATCCCTTAAACCCACTTCTTGGAGTTTCATGCATTCTTATGTGGGACAGGGAATAAATTTTTCTTCCGTGTTTGTTCTGTGCCTACGACAATGAGACACTGGTCTGGTAGGCACTGCCACAATACAAACAGATTCAAATTCATGCTGATAAAATAACATCAGTGGAGGTCTTGCCTCATACCCTCATCCCAACCTATGCTAGCTCTCCCCAGCCTCTCCTCTCCTTTGCCTTTCTTCAATGAAGCAGAGAACCCAGCCTAATGAAGCTTGAAGCCAGCCAGAAACCCTGTGTCTTGATGAGAAGAATCAACAGTGGCAACCTGGAGCCGAACAGGCCTTTTGCCAAAACACTGATGGAGCCAGCGCCTGGCCCCTCCCAGCCTGCATCTAAGGGATGGAAGGAGCAGGTGTCTGCCCTTGTACGCCCATAGACAGGCTCCCAGCAGGAGCTCCATCTATTAGATAGCTGCTTTCATTGTGAGGGGGATAGGAGGGAACATTCAACTTAGAGGGCCTCTGAGGAAAAAGGGGAAGGAGGAGCTGGGGGCTGGGGGGGTAAGAGCAGGGTTGACAGACAAAAGGAGATGGTGTCCTAAAGCAGTCAACAAGGAGGGGGAACCACCAAGGCCCTAGTGTCTGATGCAGCTCCCCCCATGGAGCCCTTGATCATCCCCTCATTGCCCCATCAGCTCTTTCATGGCTTAATTCCTGGCTGACATACAGGCATTCCTGGTGGGATGGGCAAGGAGCTGGGGGAGGGGAACAATCAGCCGGCTTCAATGTGTTGTCCAGATGTGTAATATCCGCAGCCCCCACCCCAGGCTGGGTGCAGGGGAGATCGCTGCTGAGGAGCAGGGCATGTGGGGGGAGGGAGCTGGGAGGGCAGTTCTGCCATAAATCAGAGACAAGTGCAAAAAGGATGTTAGGGCAGGAGGCTGAGGGGAAAGGCTAGTAGAGCCAGCTAAGCACCTGCCATCCTGCTGCTACATCTCCACTGCTGTTACCAACAGATGGCAGCCACCCACAGCACAGAGCTACCCAAAATAGAAGAAGGAAGCCTCCCTGGCACCAAGCCAAGCAGGGGCATGAGGCGTGGTGGTAACAGGAACTATGTCCCACAGATGGATCAGTAGGGGTAAGGGGGTTCATCCCACCCTGATCATGGCGCCAGAGGCTTGCAACGGAGTGATAAGAATACAGGAAACCCTCGGTATTCACGGTTTCAGATGTTCATGAATCCCGAACCCGCATTTTAAATACACTTTAAACACTTACCGGAGCTCCTTGGGAGCTCTGTGCTCGTTGCTGCCAGGTTCCCGCTGCCACCGCCGGAGCCATGCCTCCCCTCCCCCCAGCTGCCGGGGTCACTGTGTTCATGAACGCAGTGCCTTATTCACAGATTTCGCCATTCGCGGGGATCATGGGTACGCAACATTCCTCCTGTGAAGTACCTATCTTAGCCCCATTCAGGTGTGGAAAGAAAGGCACAGAGAGCTGTGTGACTTGCAGAAGGCCACACAGCAAACTGGTGTTGAAACCAGAAAGAGAAGGGAGGTCTCACATCTGCTAACTGTATCCTCACCACCTGATTACACCATGTTTCCTAATCACAGCCTTGCAGAAGGCAGAGCAGGGTGGCACCTCATAGACAAACTCGGTCAGAGAGACATGAGCTGACAGTATTAGCTTATGAGAACCGTGCCCTACCTTTAAGCACAGCTTATCTTCCCTTCAGTCAGAAACAGTCTCATGCTCCATCAGAGGCAGGGAAAAACCCAGCTCACACCAGCTCACCAGCTTGTCACAGCTGGCCACTACACAGCACCCAAAGAGCCGCTCCCTCAGGCCCTGCCCTGGCTCTACCGAATCAGTAAATGCTGTGTTACTGATTGTATTGGAGGCAGCATTGGGCCCTCCAGGTGCGAGAGAAACCAGGTCTCCATAATTGTTACTTCCTTGACTTCCCTCCCTCCCTCAAGCCTGCTCACAGAGGGCGGCCCCAGCCTTGCCCTTGAAAGGACCACCCGCTTTGTGCCGGAGGGTGGGGGTGGGAAGGCAAAGTTCCTCCTGGCGTTGTTCAGTGCCAGGCCTGAGGGAGTGCAAATGGTGCCAGCTGTGGCCAGGGTGGTGTGGCGGAGAGGAAGAGCCAGGTCTCCAATCTGCTAGCCAGACAGCGCCAGGGGAGGGAGTTGTTGAACTCATTTCATTTAGCGCCCACACCCCACACACACTCCCTTGTTTCTTTTATTAGCCACAGGAACCAAAAAGAAAAAAAAATATCCAAATCCACGTGTGTGAGATAAAAAGGAAAAAGTGCTGCTAGTTCCTGTTTAAAACTCTCGCAAAAAGATAATGGGAACAAGATTTCCTTCGGCTAAACCCAGCACCCTGCCCCTCCCCTGCAGCCCCCTCTTTCTCTGGTAAATTGAGGCTGGGTGAGAGTTTTTCCAGGCATACTGTGAAATTCATTAACATGTCAGCCCAAGATTTAACTGCTGGGCCTGCTTGTCATTTGTGTGAAATTTCCCCTCCTGGCCCCAGCTCCAGCCCCCCACCACTGGCAGTTCCCAGCCTCCATTCCTCACAGCAGCCAACAGAAGAAAGCTGTGGAGGCTTAACCCCCTGAAGATCAAACAGCAGCCTTCCTCCACAGAGTCAATCCCCCACCTCCCACCTTCCCGTTTCTGCTTTCAGTCCCAGCCTCTGCACCATCGAGCAGCAAGGGTGGGAAAAGTGGCTTAGTATCAACCTGAGCCTTCTCCCCAAAGCAGAACTCAACCCACAAAGACACTCTCTGGAGTCTGAAATGACTCAGTAGTGTTTTTACGTCTTCATTACAAGACTGTCAGCCCCAGTTGTTCAAACATCATGAGTCAGGTCCTAAAAGAATCATAAGATTGGCTTCAAGAGCAGGAGATGGACTTCACAATTACACAGTTTAGAGTTGTTTCATTTGCTTTTTGGGTCTTGAGTATTAGAATTCACATTTTCTCCACAACCATGAGGGACAGAAGCTTTGGCTCTCAGGCATCCCATGACTCCAGGACCTGGAGCTTTAACAAAAGCATCAAGTATCACAGGAGTCTTATGGTTAGCAATCACAAGAGTTGGTGATCCTGCTTTTAGTTTTCATTTCTACAGCAGCTGCACAATTCTGCATGTTCGCGTTCTGGTTGGGATCAGGAAAAGGGGCAAAATAAATTGAAACAAGCTCTTCAAAAGAAAGTTAGCTCTACTCTCACAGGCTTACTTCAACTGGAGGGCTCCTCCTGAGAGCCGTTCTGCACCTGGATCTCCATCCTGTACCGTGCTGAATTCCCATAACTCTCACTGAAAGTCAAATCAATGAAGTTTATGCCTTGGCCTTGTGATAGAGTACCTGGCTGGGGCTCAGGCTTTGATATTCATGGCTTTGATAATGAACTCCTGAGTGAGCTTGGATGAGTCATGTCACCTCTTTGTGCCTCATTTTGCAGAGTGGTTTGAGATCTATGCATGAAAAGAGCTGTGGTAACAGATGGATATTATCCAGGTCAACACTTTCCACAAGACACTCCTCCTTAAAGCACCTGACAAGGCCAGAATATGACCATTAAAATTAATGAGGCTGCACATAAGGACTATTGGAGCAGATCCTAATTTTTTGGATTTGCAGAGACCTGAGTCTTCTCTCACTTACACTGATGTAACGGCCTGATTCAAAGCCTTTCTGGTACACCCCTACTGACTAATGAATAAGCAAACCCTCCCTGGCACAATCAATATGTTAACATAACAGGTCTTATCAACCAGTAACAGAGCATCCGGCATCACTCTGGCATGAGGTACCTATGCTAACAAATGGAAATAAGGAAGCAGATGGAAAGCTGTCCCTTACTTGATGGGACAAAAGAACTTCAGGGGGTGCTGCTGAACATGGTGATGATGTTGGCAGCAATGGTCTGACATCACTAGCTGATTCAGTGCTTTGAGACATTCAGTCCACTCAAGGCTTCTGTGGTTCTGCATACATATTGGGGAATCACAGCAATCCTACACACCTAGCCACAACAGGCTGGAAGGGCTGCTCAGGTGTTTGTGGCCTTGAAACTTCATAGCATAGCTAGACAGCACTGGAGAGTCTCCCACTGCACTGATGGTGGCTTGTTATAAAGCACTGCAGTGCAGTTGATTCAATAGTGCCTATCTTCCTCCTATCAGCTGATATGCTGTTTCCACACAACTCCTCATGGGAAAGGAAACCATTGAAAATATTCTTGTTGGAAGTGGATGGGTTTGGAGCCAAGGTGGAAATAAGCTGGGGAAAGGTCATGTAAATAATTGGCTGGTCTTGATGGAATTCCCTTTGCCACCAGTTTAATCAGTGAGAGAGTAACTGGCCCTGGCCTCTTCTCACAATATAAGGAGCAGGAGGAGTGGTTAAAAGCAGTTCCTGACACCAAGCAGGTGACTGGATGATTGCACTCATCTGCATCTCACTGGCAACATCCTAGCCCAGAAGGAGTTTCTGGCTGCCTTTCTGACACCCTGGCCCAATCCGGAAAAGACCCCAGTCACAGGCGGCTGGGAACCTGCCATCCGTACACAAGGACTCAGTGTTTCTGGAGACAATCCTCAGCTTTACTGAACCCAGCCACCTTGACTAGGCAGCTGCCAGCACTCAGTACCAACAAACCCCCATAGATGTGTCCTGGCTTGCATTAGGCCTCTATGCAACCTTGAGTGGATTCTTTGGAGACACCTAATATCTTGACTGGGCTACAGTCCTGAAGGCAGAAACAAATCTTTTCTGGATATTATTTCCCCCGTCTCACCCTCACATCATGAAACAAGTGCTTTCAGGATTCCAGACACAGTGACAGAATCCAGCTACCACATGTGATGACACAAGTTGCCTAATCCATGCTAGCATTTTGGAACTCATGAGTTAAAACACATTTTAAAATTTTGTCTGCTCTCTTAGTATATAGTTATTGCCTTTACTGAAAGTTCCTTCCACCACCATGAGGCTTGAGATTCCTGGACAGTTTTCATGCCCTGAATCACTGCTGGCAGGCTGGGATACTCCACATCATCTTTCCCATGCCCCCACTATAACTTTGTTAAAGAAGATGCCATTTCTCTATGAACTTCCAGGCAGATGCAAATGGAGCCCTGCCTCATCCACTGAAAGTCAAGCACCAGCTGCTAGAGGAGACCTCCAGCAACTCTCTGCTTTTATTCTCTGCCTCTGTGTCCAGATTTGTTGTAAGGTGGAGTTCCTGTTGGTTGAGGAAGGACAAGATGTCACTCCTTCAGGCAGCCATCACTGATCCCAGCATTGCCTGGGAATGAAGATGTAGTCCCTCATTTTCAGGGGTTCAGTGCAATTATTCCTAGGAATCTTTAATCTGGTCCCCAGTAGGGTTATTCAAGGTGCAGTGCTTCATAGCACCTTGTTTTTGTGTCAGAGAGCAGTGATTTAACCTGCCTCCTCTTTCTTTTAAGTAAACAAGTTGTGAGAGAAAGAGGAAACTGCTCCCTTAAGAAGCAGAAGCATTAGGAGCTCAGGACAGTGAGAATCTGCAATCCAGTAGGACTGGGCTGTCATTTGCATTTTAAACTCCCACACCTCCTCAGATGGTGATGGAGTGATAAAGCTGTCTCTCAAAAGGTGCCTACACACAGTGTTCTGTGGTGGGGAGGGGAGGAGGGCACTTTAATTAGAGCCGCTCTGAGAGCCGCTGTAATTAAAGCGCCCACAGTGTCATGTGTATTCAGTTTCCCATGCTTCAACATGGCAGCAGGGGTGCTTTAACTAAAGCTTGGTCAACATGATGCACAGGCTGCTGGAGCGCACTAATTAGGATGCTCCAGCAGACTCAGACCTCTGCTCTGACTTGTGCTATTTGGCACGTGTTGGAGCAGACTCAATTAATTGTCATGTGTATAGTGTAAACCTTGCTCTGGACACATGTAAATCCTGCACACATGTAAACCTTGCTCTGAACTTGTACCCCCAAAAGGCTGCCCCCAGTCAACTGGGCTATTAGTAAGTATCTGCTTATTCAGACTGGGGACCCCAGGTTCCCTAACATGGTGTTAGCTACATCACTTCCTGTGTGTCACTGGCTATGGAACTGGTGTTTTATCCAGTGAACCACCTTGGCTTGAGCAGCCATATTTTGGAAACTCTCAAAATGCCAGACAAACTTCTTCTCACATCAAAAGAAAATGTATTCAAAGCCATGTAGTCTGGGTGAGATGTGTGATGCACAGAAAGGGACAGTTACTAGCAGTCCGGTCACTATTAAATTAAAACCTTGTGTGCCAATAACAGGAGGAAGATAAAGTTATATTCCCACTCTCTTCCCCTATCATTGATCTACGTATTGCAGTCAGCTGCTAGCAGTACACAGAGAAGGAGCAGTGACAGGGCACAACTGCTTGAATCATGAAGGAGACATTTACTATGATTCCAGGATTCAATGAACTTGGCTTTTCAAACTTGCTGGGCATTGTCTTGATATCATTCTCACTGACATCACTGGGAAAACTCAGATGATCATGAATGAGGGCAGAGTTAAAGCTGTTGAATATCTCACTGGGTGTCTATCAGCATATTTAGACATTTAAATATCTTTTAAAATCTCCTCCATGGAGATGGATGGAAATCCTGCATGAGGAGGCCAGGCTTGAAGGTTTCCTGCCATTCAGATTAGGAGAGTCCCAATTTTAAAGGCATGTGGATGGTGGTTAGACTAAGATTAACTAATGCTTCATTCTCTCAGGGCAGACAGCTCCACCTTTAGGAAAGGCAGCATTTAGCAAATATTCCAACACACTCCTCTTCCTTCCTCGGTACCAGTAATCTAGAACAAATCAGACAATCCCAGTCTCCCCTCCTCAGAGGCTTAGGCTTGTACTGATCCCAAGAGCCAATGTGGATGCAGCTCTCTGTCTGTCTCATGTTAATCGCTAATTAAAGGCTTGAATGTTCCCTGCTGTTTGGGGTATTAATAAGAATTTAATTGCACAGTTTGGGGCTAATTACATGGTAACTTGCTTCCTTCCTTATATACTATGCCCAATTAAACAATCACATGATCAATTAAACAATCACAAAATCTATTAATTTGTAATAATAGTCTAATTAAACTTACACTCTCTGAAATGGGGCAATTCTCCTTCCTTCTTCCAAGTGTCTTTGAAAAGTCTCACCCACTCCTGACCTTTCCTGCAGGCCCCTCCACAGGACCTCACGTGATTTCCCCTCCTCCATAGTGCCAGGAACGTTGGCAGTTTGAGCATGCATCTGACGAAGAAAGCCTGCTGCTTATGAAAGCTTATGCTATATATCAGTCTATAAGGTACAAATCTACCATCTTCAGCCTGAGAGAGTACCACCAGAGAGGGCTTCTCCTAGTACTCCTTCAAATGACTCTAGCCACTGCAAACTAAGAGTGGCCCACACATGCACCAAGAATACATTTGGCAGGTGAAGGGCATTAGGCAAAGCAGCCAAGGCTGGGGAAAAATGAGAGAAGAGAGTGCATCCCTCACTCTGTGGATGGCAGAGTCTGTGTTGGCATGGGACAAAGAGAGAGAGCTCCCTACCCTGGGGATGATTCAGCTGAGCTGCACTCAAGGGGAAAGGGCTCCCTGAGTCTGGGAAGTCACTAGGAATAATTAGTTAAAGGAACAGCCTCAGTGAAACCCTAGAATAGCCGTTGCTGCCAAACCCACAATGGATTCAAGCTACGCCCCTGCTTTCGCTGGAGAAGCGCCCAGCTGGGATGCTGGCAGGACATAGTTTCTACTTCCACTCTGTGGGAGGGGGAATCCAGACTAGAAAACCCCTTCACCTCCCACCCTAAATAAGTTTTGTCTCTTATGAAGAAAATCCTACAGCCATGCTTCAGACCATTCTGCAGCTTAGCATGGTATCACTAAAGCAAGCAGTACCTTGCAGGAGCTGGGGGAAGCCTCAGGGTCTATGTAAATGGATACAGGGAAAACTGATTATATATACCTTCTAGAAAAGGTCACATTGAACTTCTGAGATTCAAGAAAGTCTAGGTAACTTTTCCTGCTATTTATTTTGTGAAACTGGGTTCTGGTGAGGACCAAAGCCAATTGCCAAAATCCCATGGGAAATTCTGCTTTTCTTGAGATTTTTCAACTCAGTTGTGCAGGGGTGAGAGGCTGGAAAAGAATCTGACTCTGGAGGATAATCCCATTAGCTAGGGCCCATCTGGCTACTAAACATTTCCAGCACTAAAATCCACCTGAATAATTCCATTTGGTTCTGGTGGGTTGTTAACACTGGGCTTTGCCCTCACACCAGTTACACCAGTTACTTCCCCTTCTTCCCAGCTGACCTGTAATGACAGCCCACTCCTTGGAGAAACTCATCCCTTTCATTCAGTCCTGTTCCTCTGCCACCCTCCTCAAAGCCCACACCTATAGCTATACTGATGGGCCCCAAGCATGGACCTAAAAAGAAGCATTTTAAATGCCCCGAGAGCCTTTCCTGAATTCTCTCTTCAAAGCCACATGCAATTGTGAGCCAACCTGGGGATAAAGGAAGACGGGGGGTTGGAATTGGAGACTGACTATTACAGTGACCAGTTATTGACATTTCTTTCTTGCCCTCTGCCGAAGCCCCACCACAGGGGAGAGTGTGCCTTGCTACAGAAGCTTTTGAGCTAGTCCTTGGCAGCAGCAGGCTCTACCTGCTCTAAAGTTACCTGAGAATCATTGGCAAGGGCTAATCCTATGAGACAGCACCATCCAATGTAGGGACCCTGGGTCCCTGGGAACTGTATAGCAGGACCCAGGCATGATTATCACCCAGCAAAGAGGGGAGGCATCTACGAGTCAGGCCTCAGGGCCTGCTGAAATCCAGACAAGGCCGACAGTGTTCAGCGCAACCTGAAGTTAGTCTGAGGCAACTAGGTATGTTAAAGCTGCAATTGCACTGTGTAGCAGAAATAAAGAATGATACTGGTAGAAGGCCTTTCTTCCACAGAGTTCAAAGCACTTCACAGAGAGGAGTCAGTGCATCATTCTCACTCTACGAACACGGAAACTGAGGCAGGGAGCAATGAAGTGACTCATCCAAGGTCATCCCATAGGTCAGTGACAGAGCTGGGAACAGAACCCATGTCTGTTGAATTCCAGTTCAGTGTCTTGTCAACTGAATTGCACAAACAAGCATGGGGTGGGGAAAAGGAAAGAGGGATGTCTCCTTCTCCTCAGCACTTCCTGGGAAAGAAATTACTTTTGCAACTTTTTCACCACAGGTGGCCATGGGACTCCCACTGAAAGCACTGTGTCCAAGGAACTGAGGGAAGTGGGGAGCTCAGATCTGGATTAGTCTAGCAGTGGCAAGTTTGGGGGTTCTCTTTCTTCTAGCCTTGGAGTAATTGACTCCATGAAGAGGAAGAGGGACAGGAGCCTGAGGTTGACTCCTCATTCTGGGAAGAGGTGGTTATCATAAGGAAGGTGCACACAGCCTGCAAGGAGCATGAGACACAACAATGAGCTACTCTGAAACTGTCAACCAAACAGACTCTGGAATATCTGCCCAGGAGCTAATTCCCTTTAAATTGATCAGGTTCCTTTTTCCCTGCTCAGGGGGAACCATCTTGCATCATCTAAAAAGCAATCTGAAAAAAGGCAGAGTAAGTCACTGAACCACCAAAGGTATAGAAAATGAGGCATGAGTTAACTTTCTGAGTCTGTAAGGGGGCTTTGGCCTGGTCCCAGGTCAGCCTTCCTGCTCAGGATGAGAGAAACATGCCCTATTGGGCATGAACCAACACCAGCCTTCATGTACCATTCCCACCTCAACAGGCCTTCATTGAGTATGTCCCTGCATTTCCTGGTTCCAGACAGGACAGAAAGTTCCACAATATGGCAGGCAAGGCTGTTCAGCTGGTGTTACCCAGAATTAGGATGCTACTGTGATGTGAGAAGAAAGCCTTTTTTCACAAAGTTTCCAGGACCAATACAATAAGTTTCCAACTTAAATCTTTTAAGGGTGCCATTGCCTGCTCACAGTCATTCTCTTAAGGGAAGTCCCCACAGTTTGAAGTCACTATGACAAAGCAAGTCTTTGGCCTGTTCCATAGACAGCAGAACAGAGTGGGCCACCTGGGCCATGGCCCAACCAACTTTTAGCACGCTAATTTAGCTAACTATGCAGTTAAAAATAGCTATACAACTTTAACTGGAATGACAATTGTGCATTTGTGGGTTATATAAATTAACATGCTAAAAGTTGGTTGGGCCACGGCCTAGGTGGCCCACCCTGTTCCGCGGCCTATGGCCTGTTCACACTAGGATATATGGTTCAAGTGCTCCAAAGTGTTTCTTTAAACCAGTTTTTTTTGATAAAACAGCTTTCAGATGAGCTGGAGATATAAGTGATGGGCTGCAGAAAACCTTAATGTTTTTCTCTGAATAGATACAAGACCCCCATAAAGCAGTGTAGGCTACCTACAGCCTGGTTTACATAGCAATTCCAGTCAATTTTGAAGATGGTTTGGATTCCTGAGACAATTTCCCACCTGTAGACAGGTGCCTTGAGACAAAAGATGGGAAAGTAGATGCAGGATTGGTGGGAAAGGAAATGGGCAAGGAAAAGTCCTTGAAAAATGGGCTGGGGCTCTAGTAGTTGCCTGAGAGCAGACACTCATAGACACTGGTGTTACAAGTTGACTAGACTTTTCGCTTCCTGGATCAGCCAGCTATTATGTTGCTTAATCCAAGGTTGATGAAGCTCTGACCCACTTGGTGGTTCCAAGAGAATTTCCCATTTCCCAGGCATTCGCTGGGATCAAAGCTACCCCCAGATATTACCCATTTGCTCCTCGGCAAACAGAACAGATTCTGATCACAAGAGCAAGGCTTCCCTTTTGTATGACATTCAAAAAAGTGCTCCAGCGGTGGCAACAACAATGGGAACAAGAGCTCCAGAATTACCACGGTGTAGATCAATTACTTCCAGCAGCTGCATCCCACTAATCCCCCCCACACAGCCCTTGGTGCTTAGTGTTTTCCAAAGCCTTGCAAGGGGACAGCCTGCTGACTTAGTGACCAGTCTAATTCCAGCAGCAGGGGCCTGAGGAATGTGGCAATCTCCTGTGCGCGTGCGTGCGTGTGTGCATACAACGCCCGTTGTGCCCAATTAATTGTGGGGCGGAGATGGAACCCCAGCAAGAATAATTATCTCTCGTTATTACATGGCAAGTGGAAAGAGCCAGTATACAAACATTCACCTCCCTTTGCCTTCCCTCCGCCCTCCTGCCTCCTCCTCACAGGGTGTCACGGAAGTTAAAAGAAAACAAAAGCTCCAGGCCTATGAAAATGAAGCCAATGCCATCATAATAGAAATCTCTGGAGCCCGGAGATATTACTCCAATCTTTCCGTCTCCAGGGATTATTGAAGGGGCTTCCTTCACTCTTGGCAATTCAGGTTCCTCTGTGATCCACCCCAGGTGGGCTGTTGGCAGGCGAACCAATGCCAGGCAGAAAGCAGGAAAGTGGTGGTGGGTGGATGTGGCGGGGGGGGGTCCCCTCTGGTTCTCCACTGCAGACAGTTTTAATCTGCAAGGAAACTCTTTGAATCCTGCCAAATCACAGAGTCCTGGGAGGGAGCACGCGCAGTGCCCAGCCCCTGTCTCGCTGCTTTTCTTTCCAATTCTTACCAGAAACAAACAGAACGTACTGCTGAGCGAGGTCTGTCTAAGTCACTTGTGGGAAAGTGGAGCGGGTGCCGACATAAAGGGTCCTCGACTGCACGTACTGGGGGTCTGCCTAGACACATTCCAGGGTGTTGGGAGGGAGAGACCAGCCTGGCCTGCTGGCAGAGTAGAAGCAAAGGGAAGGAGAGAACAGGCTAGACTACTTAGTGATTGGACAGAGCTGCTGCTCAGTGATCCACTGCAGCTTCTTTCAGTAGGCATAGTCCTAAGCAATTCCCTAGAAATTACTTTTCCAAGAAAAGCCTCCAAATGGGCCCTGATGCACCTCTGCCTGCTGCACTGACTTATTCTTTTGGTTGGCCTTTACCTGGCATGGGAAACACCATGTATCTGTGTCCAAGAAGGCAGTTTTCCTTAAGCCCTCCTAGGGATACCTGTTCTTCTAGCGTGGTTTAGTACCCACTGAGGTGTTGGGGCTTAATGCCTGTTTTATGGAAATGGGAGGCTCCTCCCTAGCTTGCAGCCATATGGCTGAGGGCAGGCAAAACTTGGGGGCAGCTGAACCCCAAGCCTCTGGGGTTGGGCCTGCATGTAGGATGCCTGCCAAAAGACATTGGAAATATCTGTAGCCCCTGGTGGGGGTGGAGGATGTTTGCCAGTTGTAGGGCCATTTATGGTTCTAGACTGACTCATGGATTTGGACTTGATTTGACTGATTTTGTTTGGAACACGAAAAATTTCTTTAAAAAAAAATGAACTTCTGCCTGCCAGAGTTTGCAAATTGCCTGGAACAGTAATTTTGAAAGAGCTGTGATCTGCAGGTACCTGCCCTGGAGAATGAGATACCCTTGCAACCTTAGGTGGCAGGTATTTTTAAGTGGCCACCTTCTAAGGGCCCTTTAAAACAGGCTGGCTTCTGTCTAAAAAATAAAACTGACTGATGCTTCCTTCTAACCTTCAAACCCTAAACCTTTTTTCTGATGTGCCAAAAATTGTGTACAATTCACATTTCTTTGTTGATTTGTTTCCACATCAGCAAGTCTATGACTCAGCTGGGACCAGAAACTCTCATGCCACCAAAAAAATATATATATATGCTCTGAAGACAGACTGTTCCGGGAAAGTGGTGGGAGTTTGCCGCTGTCAGCATCCAACCCAAAGAAATTCAATGAAGTGGAACCCAAAGAGTCCATCAACACTTCAGTATGATAGGCCAGACTGCCCCTTGCATTACTCTGGGGAAACTACACCCTATTAACCTGAAACCCTGGTTTTGTAACATCCTTCATGACTGCTACCAAAATCTGGGGACTTCTGGCTGTGCTGTGACTAAATGCTGTAAGTGCCATGGTCACAGCACTGCTGCTCTGTCAGTGACACTGAACAGAAGAAGGACAAAGCAGTGGACCCTGCCCAAGAAGCTCCTGAGCCCCACTTCAGCCTGGATTCAGGTAGTCTGGATAAAAGAATGTCCCACATGAGGAAACAGATCCTACTATCCTGCAGACTGCGCTGAGAGCTGCCCCTTGTCCAGCCTACCCTGGCTCTGGGCTGGAGCTGGCTGCCAGCACTCATGGGGCTCAGCCTCCTCTGCCCACAGGCTCTCTCTGACCCTCCATCACAGCTGTGCTGTCTGGTGGGGACAGCTTCTCACAGCTCCTTAAGGCCTGGCCCCAACTAAGGTGGGGTCAGCTCAGCCAGGAAGTCCCAGAAGGGCAGGTGCCTGCGATGGACATGGTGGAGGATTCACATGGGGCTGCTGTGAGGGAAGCCCCACAACCTGGGTTGAGTGAAGGGAACTTCCCCGGCGGGCCCTCTCCCTTTAATTGGTGCTAATTGCTGCGTCTGTTCGTGCTGGCTGGCGAGATGTCATTGTTGAAAAGCACAGAGGGGAAGGCTGGAGGAGCTAATCCGGCTTTCAGCCGCTAAGCCCTTTGGAGGCGTGTGATGGAGGAGCTCTTTCAGGCCCCTTCACAGAGGGCACAAAGCCCAAGAGGGGAAAGGGAGAAAGAGGGGATGGAATCGACAGGAAAAACTACTTTCACACGGCACCTCCCTTAAGCCGCCTTTGTGTACAGGGTTTGTCAGGGGTGTTTTAAAGGGACAACGCTTCACTCCCTCCCCCTCCCAACATTTCTTTTCTCTCATAGTGTTTATCTTTTCAGCCCCATCTGCCAAATGACTGACCCCAGTGGGGAGTGGGATGAGGAAGAGAAATCCCCTGGAAATTTCTGTGGCTCACTGGGAGGGATGGTGGGTGCTGGGTGAGGACCAACCCTGATGGAGAAAGAAATCACTCAGCCTTACTCCCTGCTGGCAGAATCAGGTGGGCGCTCTGCTGCTTTCTGGCACATCCCTGTGTCCCATCAACCAGGCAAACAGTTCACTGATGGACCTGGAAACCCAGCCACTGGGGTATGGAAAAGTGCCTGCAAAGTTCAGCTATTGAGCTGAACCTCTCAACTCTAAGTCTCAGCTATTTAACCCTTTTTTATACTAGCTCCGGCACAGTTGTGTTTGATGGATATTGGTACAAAGGAAATCTAGTCTCTCATGTAGGCAAAACCGGGTTGGGAAATTCCCTGGCACTGTGGAGCTAAACATAGTAATAGGATCTCTGGTGGACAGTCAGGCAGGGAAGACTAAGGGCTTCCTTAGAAAGTTTAGACCTTTTACACTAAAACAGTGATAATGAACCAGCAAGAGACAAACACGGAACCCATGCTGTAGGTGTATAAAAATGAGATCAATATTTTGGAGGCAGGAAGTTTTTAGTGATACTTTTTATTGGACCAGCTGTATAGTTTGGAGAGATGTTAGACAAGCTTTCAACACAAATTGCCCTTCCTCAGGTCTTCATGCCCAAAAGCTCATCTCACATCTCTCCCACCTGTACAGTTGGTCCAGTAAAAAATATTATCAAAAATTCCTGCCTTGCATATATTTCCTAGACATTTTTTGCATGGCTACAACCTCACTCCAACTCTAATTAAAATTCCCACAGCACCTCATGTATTCAGCATCCCACATTTCAAAATGGCAATGGGGTGCTTTAACTAAAGTTTATTTGACAAGCTTTAGTTAAAGTGCCCCCACAGCCATTTTGAAATGCAAGGATGCTGAATACACGAGATGCTGGAGCACTCTGATTGGAACACTCCAGCAGACTTGATTAATCGAGTCTGCTCTGATCTGCTCTAATCAGACCGCGTCGG
>NW_017729002.1:22127573-22141662 GCF_001723915.1 Gavialis gangeticus
ATCCCTCCACCCCTACCCCAGAGCACATGTACCCCTGTGCTCTGTACATGTGCTCTGGGGTAGGGGTGGAGGGATTTTAATTAGAGTGGTACTCAGGAGCCACTCTAATTAAAATTCCCACAGCACCTCATGTATTCAGCATCCCACATTTCAAAATGGCAATGGGGTGCTTTAACTAAAGTTTATTTGACAAGCTTTAGTTAAAGTGCCCCCACAGCCATTTTGAAATGCAAGGATGCTGAATACACGAGATGCTGGAGCACTCTGATTGGAACACTCCAGCAGACTTGATTAATCGAGTCTGCTCTGATCTGCTCTAATCAGACCGCGTCGGAGTATGTGTAAAAGTGCCCAGTGACGCTTTGATTTATTATGGCCTGCAGAAAATGCAAGGAGTTTTCATTAAGGTTGATCAATTTTTCCTAGTTTAAGAACCTATTTCTGACTTTGGTCTACCTGAACTTCCCCCTTGCACTCTGAACCATCCCAGACTGGATCTCCACCTGAGGCTGGGGTGAGGGAAGAGTTCACATTTCTTTGTGTTTTGAAAGTGTTAAAAAAATTGATTCTTTCTGAGAATGGAGAGAAAATATACTAGTTGATACATTTTCAGATTTTCAGAGTCCAGTTTTGAGACACCTTCACAAAATCAGTGTCCTCTTTTGACCTGTTGGTTGTAGGTCCTTATAAAAATACTTATGATATAATGCTTTTAATAGAAAGGTGGGGTTTGACTTGGGAGTTAAGTATAAAAACTAACAAACCTGTCCAATATCCTCTACACTATTAGCCTCTATAGCCAATTAAAGACACGGTTCTTTTCTTTCGCTTTCATACTCCTGTGGAAGTCAGGGCTGCATTCTAGACCTGGGTAGGAATCAATTTTCCTGTTCTGGCAGAGTTATGCCATTTTGACATTTATTTCTCCACCTGGAACTAAAACAAAATACTAAAATCTAAAAAATTATCCTGAAAAAAAATCAGATCAGGTCAGCTGTAACCTAAATTCAATTTAAAAAAACCCCAACTTATTTCAAACCTGAAAGGTTTTGTTTAGAACATGTTGAACTGGGACATTTTAAATATGTCAACACTTTTTTTCATTTTAATTTTGCAAACCCAGTGACTCACCAAAACCCACCCTTCCTCGCACATAACTTTGGTTTCAACAAATCAGCATTTTCAACCAAAAAAAATCTATGGAAAAGTCCCAGCCAACCCTACTGACTTCTGACTTCACTCATACCAGCGTAACACTGGTGTAATCTAATATCCCATACTAAAATAAACCCCTCATTACACCACATAATTAAGAGCAGGATCCAGCCTTGAGCATTTTTTGTGCTGTAAAGTGCCATGTTTGATGTTTATGGCACCATATTAACAGTAAACAATGATAATAAACTTTTCAGGACAGTTTGTCACTTTTGCTACTAGCCAATTCATGGACTAACCCCAGACCTTTGCCACTGGAAGTCCCTCCCCTTGTTGGCCCTCCCCTCCCCCCACAATGCTCCTTTTGGGAGGGGGGTTGCCATCTTAGAACCAGAAAAAACCCAAATCATACACTATAAGTCAAACACCGACTAGAACATACTTTAATTTTATTACAAAAAATATTTGTCATGATTTGTGATTGTTTACTGTACATAGAAGGGATTGCATAATAACTGAAAAATAAAGTGTCACTTTTATAGTGTGTGTGTGTGGTGCAGTGTGGAAGTGTGTGGGGCAGTTGTGAGAGGGTGTGGCTGTGTAGGGGGCATAGGGTATGCTGGGCTGTATGTATATGTCAGTGGGGGATGTGGGGGCAGGGTGTGGGTGTGTGGGGTGTGAGGGAGGGTAGGGGGTGTAGGGACTCCCTCCACACTGCCCCCATGGTGTGCAACCCCCACTACCAACAGCAGCAGCAGGAGGCGGGGAGGTCAGGGCACTTGTGCCTAGTGCAGGTGCCCAATGGGGCATGGCTCCAGCCAGCGCTTCATGTGTGGAAGGAGCAGAGCCTGCCATATCACAGGGGCTCCATGCCATGTGCCTACACTGGGGAAGCCCCGCACTGGAGACTGCTCCTGCTCCCTGCTGCACCAATCTTCACACTCTGCTGGGAGTGGAGGGAGTCCTGCCCCTTGCTTCCCCATGGAGTCCAGCGCAGGGCTTCCCCACTGCGAGTGCAAGCATGTGGCTCAGAGCCCCTGCGATAGAAACAAACAGGCAGGCTCCGTGGGGGTGCGCTCCTCGCCCCCAGCACAACACTGGCCACCTCTATTGCACACTCCACACTTGCAGCAGGGAAGCCCCACACTGGACTCCTTGAAGAAACAGGGGGTGGGGCTCCCTCCACTCCCTGCAGAATGTGGGGACCTGCACAGCAGGGAGCAAGGGAGGCAGGAGGCTCCAGCACGGGGCTACCTCGACTGAGAGTGCTGGAGCTGCAGGCATGCATTGCAGAGCCCCGGCAATAGAGTAGGCTCCACCCCCTCCTTCCACGCAGCGCTGGCCGGAGCTGCACCCCACCAGGCGACTGCTCCAAGCAGAAGTGCCCTGACCTCTCCACCTACTGCTGCATGCCATAGGGAGAATGTGGGGGGGTCCCTACACCCCTGCCTCACATTCACACCCTGTCCAGCTGAACTCCGCACTCCTGCTGCCCCTCTGGGCACAGGCCCTGCGCTGCACTCCCGCTTCTGCCCAGCTGCAACTCCACACCCCCCTACCAGCCCTGCCGCTTCCCTATTTGCTGCCCCAAGCAAGCAGGTTCTGCTGCAGCAGGAGCCCTGCCTGGAAGCTGCTGGCTAGGCAGAGCCCTTCCACCCAAGAGGGTGGGAGCAAGGCCCAATAGGATATGTTGGGGGGCTGTACACATGGAAGCCTCACTCCCATCCTCATGGGTGGAGGGGCTGGGAAGGGTGCAATACTTTGTGGGGTGCCGTGGGCCAGATGAAAGTGCTTGGTGGGCCATATCTGGCCCATGGGCTGTATTTTGCCCAACCCTGATCTACTGCTACCCTGAAACATAATGAAGAAGTAAAAAAAAAATTACTTAAGTTTATCCAACCTCTAAAGTATGTGGGTTTTCTGTTAGTTGTAGGTGTCAACCAAAAGGTGCGTGGGATGGTAGAAGTTCTTAATTTGTCCAAACCTAATCAGTTTCTCTCTTGGAGATCCCAAGAAGCAGAACAGTGAACCAGATCTATCCCTGGCAAGACTCTATTGGCCACTACAGAACCAGGCCAGTGGGAATTATATGGACAGAGAGAATGCTGTCCCACTGCATCTCTCCTTGTTTTCCTGAAAGACTCTTCCCAGCTGTTGGTTGATTACAGTTGGGAGGGGAAGAGGGGAATTCTTACCTAAGCATTCATTGGCCTCTCTGGTGTTGGCCCTCTGCCATGGCCGATCATAATGGAAGGGTTTGCAGCGGTCACACTCAGGGCCCTCAGTGTTGTGCTTGCAGTCACAGACCAGCTTGTCTTCCTTGTCTTTCACGCAACGGGAGGCATGCCCATTACATTTGCATCGGCCTCCGACCTGAAGCTCACCCACTGCATAGTAGTACGGAGATGAACTGGTCCCACCATCCTCCTCATCATTGTCTCGACCTCCCTTATCCCGGAACACATGCGGACGACTGAAGATGACCCGGATGTCTGTGGCTGTCACCCAGTCCTGGAGCACAGGACTGTTGTCAAAGTCTTGGGCAGAGGGTCGTCCATCCAGGGTGCTGAAGGCAATGAGGCCCCCAGTGAGCGGATAGAGGTCTGTCTGCCCATCAGTGCATAGTGCCTCCTGCTCATTCTGTTTGGTGACAGTGGCTTTGTTGGGCTTGCCATAGATCTTACGGCACTGGGAGGAGTAATACTGGTAAGGCACCCAGGTTTTGCCATAATCCATAGATTTAAAAATGGCTGTTGATTCAGGACGAGGGGAGCAAAACTGCAGGCTCACATAAACCACCTCAAACTTCTTGCCCAGGGAGAGAGTAAGGGTGATGTTTTGTGGTGAGTGGTGGAGCATCTCAGAGCGCCAGCAGGTCATGTTGGCAGCAGTGTTCAGATCAGTGAGGTAGGAGGGTGGGTGTGCCTTGCGAGGGTCTGATGCATTGCAGTGGCGAGTGGGGGGCTTCCCGCATGTGCTGGAGGCCTGCACTTCCTTTCCAAATGCAGCATTGACAAACTCAGGGATGCAGCGCCGAGGGGCACCGTTCTCATCATAGCATGGGTCAGGGGGAGTCTGCTGACCTACAAAGGGGTTAACTGTCTGGGTCAGGCCAAACACACAGGCAGTGAGAAGGAGTCTCAAGAGCTGCGGCAGATCCATCCTTCCCAAGGAGAACGCTCCGAGGCACGGCACAGAAGCCAAATCCTCCCTAAACAAAAAGCAAACAAGCAGTGAATCACCCGCTACAACTCATGTGAAACCCTGTTTCAAAGGCAGAAAGGCAGAGGCAAAGCCTGTGTTTGGAGGCTGGCAAGAGGGCAGTGCTGGTGTCAGCTAGCCAGAAATACATGGATCTGATCAATTGATCGTTTGCTATTGGCAGTATTGGTCAGCATGCCGAAGGCTGTGCCTGAAGACCACTCGCCTCAGGGGAGGGCTGTGTGTGGGGGGTGCTTCTAGCTCAACTGTAACTTATTGGGATTCTCTGCAGGGATGAGGGCAGAGTTCTTTGTTTGGGACATTTCATTGATATTTACACCCCTACTCTGGCCCCCAACTTTTTCTCAAGGAGAAAGAACAAAGAGCTAGGAAGACAGACAGGCAGGCAGACAGCATAAGAGACCACGGTCTAAGGAAGAAAGACTGGCCTTATGGTTAAGACAATAGGCTGGGATTCAGGCAACTTTGGATTTTTCCCTAGCTCTGTTACAAACTAGCTCTGGGACATCAGACAAGTCACTGAACCTTTCTGTGCCTCTGTCTCCCATTGATAAAATGGTAATAAAAAGAGTTACATCCTTGGGTGGAAGGTGGGGGGAAGGGTGGGGAATTGCCAGGCTGACATTTCTAGGACTCTTTTTGAGAGCCAGTTATTAAAGGGGCTAGAACACTGCTGAATATTACTAAGAGGAAAAGAAACAGTCAATAAGAGAGAGTGCTAACTAATACATATATTTTGGCCATACTTGTATACTCTATTTTAAGTATATTTATAAATACGGCTCATGAAACTAGGAGCTTCTAGAGTATACATGGTACAGAAAGGAGGAGCTCTTACTTACTGGGAACTGGGAAAGCTGGATGCTACCCCTGGCTCTGCCAGAAGCCTGCTGCACGACATCGGGCAAAGCACTCCTCTCCCACAGACTCCCTCTTGTCTGTGCCTTAGTTTCCTCATCTGTAAAATGGGCATGATAATACTACTCTACATCTCTAAAGTATACTGGAACCTGTACATGAAACATACTCCTTAAGAACTATGCATGGTGTTTATTAATTGATCTGTTATTGCACTCCTTCCTGTCTGAGTGCCTGAAATGCATTTTAAGCATCTCTACACTCATGGACTGTGTCACTCTATGCTCAATGGCTTGTCAAGGCAGTAGAGGCTTGGTTGACACTACAAAGTTTTGGCATCAGCAATTTGAGTGCATCCAACCCTAATGCACCTCAACAGCAGTAGGACCCTCCTTTTTGCCACTTCTCCTGAGTGGAGCAAGGCTTCTGCTGCCATCCATAGCTGGCAAAAGGCATGTGTAGGTCATTCTTCTGCTGGCTGCCATGGTCCCTTCTGCAGTTGGTGCTTTCCCAGGGTGTGGTTCACACTCTGGTAGTCAGCTGTTGTAAGGGAGGTGTGTGAACGCTCCAGAAGTACATACATGGCTGTGTGTGCATGTTGGCAGCTACTGTTCCCTGCCAAAATAGCTGCATTGAGCAGATCAGAGTGGACAAAGCCAAAGTCTTTTTGAATTGAACAGAAAGGGAGTTAGCTCATCAGCACTCCCATGGATGAGGCAGCTCAGGCTCCACAGCAGCAGCCTGGGTGCAATAAGAAGACCCAGCATGCTTTGCACGCTCTGCCCAGTTCAGCACTCCCCTGGCATCACACCAGCATCGACCTTCAATTATTCCAGCCCATCAGGTGTCTCTCTCTCTCCCTGTCCCCCAGAACAATGAGTTGCTACCTCACAGGGTAAGAATCCTGAGATTTAGTTAGCCCCTAATGCCCCCAGTAGGGAGCCAGGCAGCTTCCAAACTGTGCATCCCACTTCAAAGGCTGAGGGGGAGGTGTGAACATCCTGGGGAAGATCAGAGCCCAACAGACAGCCATCCTCTGAGAGTGCAGGACTTGTTTCCACCTACTGCAAAGCCAGGGCCAGAGTTTATTCTCTGAAAGGGACTTTCATAAAAAAAATCCCTCCCCCAATACCTTTCTCCTGCCTTTGATACGCCTGAGAGTTGTCCATAATTAGGCCAGTCCTACGCTCAACCTTTTGCCAGTCTTGAAGTACTGTCAGCGAGGGGTGGGATTTCACTACATTTTTATACAGGCAAAATCCCTGGTGTAGCTGCAGTTATACTGACAAAATAGTGCTTCTTTTTATGGAGTTCATGGATCTGTCATAAGCTGTAATGGCAAAATCAGGGATTTATCCTGAAAAGCTGTGTCTGCATAGGAATACAAGCATGCAGGAATGAAGTCAGGAAAGCCAAAGCACAATTGGAGTTGCAGTTAGCAAGGGATGTGAAGGGTAACAAGAAGTCTTTTTACAAGCATGTCAGTAGCAAGAGGAGGATCAAGGAATGTGTGGGTCCCTTACTGAACTGGGGAGGCAACCTTGTGATAGAGAATGCAGAAAAAGCTGAAGTGCTCAATGCCTTTTTTGCTTTCGCCCTCAAAGGCAAGGTCAGCTCTCAGACTACTGCACTGGACAGCACAGTTTGGGGAGGAGGTGAGCCCTCAGTAATGAAAGAACTGTTTAGGGACCAAGAAAAGCTAGATGTGAACAAGTCCATGGGGCTAGATGGGATGCACCTGAGGCTGCTGAAGGAGTTGGCTGATGTAAATGTAGAGCCATTGGCCATCATCTTTGAAAACTCACGGCAATCAGGAGAGGTCTCATATGATTGGAAAAGGGCAAACATAGTTCCCCTATTTAAGAAAGGGAAAAAGAAGAATCCAGGGAACTACAGACCAGTCAGCCTCACCTCAGTCCCTGGAAAAATCATGGAGCAGATCCTCAAGAAATCCATTTCTAAGCACGTGGAGGAGAAAAAGGTGATTAGGAACAGTCAGCATGCATTCACCAAGGGTAAGGCATGCCTGACCAACCTGATTGCCTTCTGTGATGAGATGACTGGCTCTGTGAATGTAGGGAGACTGGTGGATGAGGTGTACCTTGATTTTAGCAAGGCTTTTGACACACTCTCCCACAACATTCTCACAGGCAAGCTAAGAAAGTACAGGGTGGAGGAATGGACTGTAAAGTGGATAGAAAACTGATTGGAGCATCAGGCTCAAAGGGTAGTAATCAATGACTCAGTGTCTTGTTGGCAGTCAGTATCAAGTGGGTCAGTCCTTGGGCCAGTTTTGTTCAATGTCTTCATCAATGACCTGGAAGACAGCATAGAGTTCACCCTCAGCAAGTCTGCAGATGACACCAAGCTGCGGGGACTAGTAGATATACTGGAGGGTAGGGCTAGGGTTCAGAGTGATTTAGACACATTGGAGAACAGGGCAAAAAGAAATCTCATGAGGTTCAACAAGGACAAGGACAAGTGCAAAATCCTGCACTTAAGATGGAAGAATCCCATCCACTGGTACAGGCTGGGGGCTGACTGGGTGGGCAGCAGCTCTGCAGAAAAGGACGTGGGGGTTACAGTGGGGGTTATAAGCTGAATCTGAGCTAGCAGTGTGCCCTTGTTGCCAAGCAGGCTAATGGCATGCTGGGCTGCATTGGAAGGTGTGCTGCCAGTAGGTCAAGGGAAGTGATGATTCCCCTCCATTCAGCACTGGTAAGGCCAGATCTGGAGTACTGTGTTCAGTTTTCGGGCCCCCACTACAGAAAGGATGTAGAGATAGTGGTGAAAGTCCAGCAGAGGGTGACAAAAATGGTGAAGGGGCTGGGGGGACATGACTTATGAGGAGAGGCTAAGGGAACTGGGTTTATTTAGTCTAGAGAAGAGGAGACAGGGGGGATTTTAATAGCAGCCTTCAGCTACCTGAAGCAGAGTTTGAAAAAGGATGGAGCTAGACTGTTCTCAGTGATGGCAGATGACAGAACAAGGAGCAATGGTCTCAAGTTGCTGGAAGGGAAGTTTAGGTTAGATATTAGAAAGAGTTTTCTCACTAAGAGGGTAGTAAAACACTGGAACAGGTTACCCGGAGAGGTGGTGGAAAGAATCTCCATCACTGGAGGCTTTCAAGACCCAGCTAGACAAAATTTTGGCTGGGATGATCTAGTTGGGGGATGGTCCAGCTTTGAGCAGGGGGTTGGACTAGATGACATCCTAAGGTCCCTTCTAACCCTAATTTTCTATGATTCTATGACTTACTAAGGAGTCACCGCATAGCTGAAGCTCCAGTTTTCTGTAGTATGTTAATTATTATCTGGGCTTTTTTAAAACATGGCAGGCAGACTCCAAGGCTTAGAAACTCTGCTAAAATCTTCTAGTGTTGCTACTTCTTGTTTAGCTGCATCACTTAGCAGGGTGGGGGGGTCCTAGTAAAGACAAGGCTCCATGTTCCTGTTGGTGTTTAAATTATAGTGTGGTCTAACTCTCATCTAGCAAGGAGATGAAAATGCCAACAGATGCCAGCCCTCCCAAAGGAGGTAAAGGAATGAAAATCCTGTTTTGTTTTGTTTTTTGAGTGAGCATAAACAAGCACACATGGACAGTGACATTTTGTGAACAGGAACTGCCTTTCCAGGATTATGGTTAGTGACCATTAAACAGACCACCACAGCTCTGGGTACTGCTGCTGCCTACAATCTGTATGGCATTCCCTGTTATTCTCTGGAACCACTGGACAGAATCAACAACTCTTTCTATTCCCCTGAGGTTACTGGGCAGAGGGATTTGGGATGGAAAAATCCATGTCCCCCAAGCTGAAAAGAACAAAATCCATTGGAAACAAACATCCCAGCTACTAAGAGGATATGACCACCAGGACCCATTCTATATTGGTTACACTGGCACAAATCTAGACTAAATTATTAAATTATTCTGGCTTTACACTTATGTAACCGAAATCAACAGCAGGTGTCGACAAAAGAAAGAGAGAGAAATCTCAGTGCTAAGAGTTGGATTCTTCCACCCAATAGCCCCAAACAACATGGTCTTTATGATGATAGGTCATTCCACTCCTCCATCGTTATCACTTGAAGAAGTAGTGCTGACTTTAAAGGTGTAGCAAGAGGATTTTTGTATCTAGGCTGTCTAAAAGGAGACTGTCTCATGAAATATTGGGACAAGAAGTAACCATGGCACATCCCCATACCTGGAAAGATGGTACTGTGCCAGGGAACTTACTGCTCACTTCTGTCAAACTTGGACTCTTTCCTCTGAAAAGAAGTTTCATGGAAAATTAAATGAACTCAGCAGTCCATGCCAGCTGGGTGAGATGAGTATGTGTTTGCAATAACAGGGACTGAAACAGGGATTCTCTTTTGGCAGATTCATTAAGTACAGCCCAAGACAGACATCCCAGCATGCCCTTAGCTGGCTGGGGTACACTATCCATTGACGAATCTTTACACCAGCCTGGAGAAGAAACCAAATCTCCATCTTGCCAATTCCATGGGAGTTTTAGAGTTTCTAATACTAAACATATTAGTATTTATCCCTTCATTCTAGCCTGGAGATGCAGTAGAGCTTCTCTCCTTATTTCTAGCTTGTATAACTTATTGCACAGCTCACCTAGGTTCTTACCTCTTTCTGAAGAATCAAGGACTGGCTTGTGCCTGACCTACTGTATTGGATGGACAAACCTGGTTCTAACACAGCAAGTCTGCTGCTCCTAAGTTAGAGACAGCCCCTTCACCTTCTCTGAGACACTGTTCCTGGCTTCAGTCACTTACTCCCTCTGAAGAAGGCAGCCAGGCTGAGAGCCAATTTCAAGTCATTTGGGATATTTCCTTTGAAGGAAGGAGCTGTCAGTTTGGAAGACAGCTTGTTCTTTTTACCGCCAAAACCACTAGTAGTCTAAGAAGCTCTTCCCTTTCCATCCATGGCACAACCATGCAATTGACTACTTTGGAAAAACAGTCCAGGTGCAAGAATACCAACCAGACCTGCCCAGGGAAGGAGAGGCAGCAGGGAAAGGGGTCCCACCACCAGGCTAGGGTCCCCACCAGACTCATTCCTGGACTTGTCATCTATTTACTATCTCTTTAAAAGACAGGCCATTAGTAGAGGTCTTCATCCTTGAGTCTCTAGTTTCTATTAAGTTATTTTTTATAGCTGTTGGGTGAAGGAGGGGTAATGCAAGAAATCCTTCCAGGTAATGCCCCAGCACATGACTGGGGGCTTGTCAACTGATGCATATTAAGACTTAGTATTTCTATTGGGCCATCCCAGTGGAGATCCCAAAGCATTCATGAACTCAGCATAGGACTGGTCTGTATCCTTAAACATGTTTTACAGGCATGGTAACTGAGATGCAAAGAAATCAAACCTCTGCTTTGAAAGAGGCCTCCTGGCAGTCTGTAACTGAGTTGAGAGAGAGAGGGATGTCTCCTTGCTCTAACTATGAAGATTAATGAGAGGCAGTTAGCTATGTTAGTAGATGACAACTGTCTATGAAGACTAATGAGGCCCTAAACAACTTGGCTGAAATCACCAGGAAAGTCTGAAGCATGGCCTAAACCAAGAACCAGAATACCAAACTCTGGAGAGAACTGTTTCTACATCCCAGTCTCATAGAAGAAAATGTTCACTGGAGGTGGGGTGAGGCAGAACCAAGTTCCCAGCACAGCCTGTTGGGGGCTGGGAGGAACAGACTGTCACAAATTCTCTCAGGTAGCAAGGAAAAGAAGAAACGTCTTTTCATTTTGGATTTGGTTGGGAGACAGGGCTTTGGACGGGAAGATGGATTAAGCCAATAACCCATGAAGTCCCTAACTTGGGTCAGGAGCTAAAAAATGTCAGATGTTTCTGGTGCCCTTTTCCCTTCCTCCAGCTTCACCCTTCAGAGAGACTGTGACAGCATTTGCTGCTGGTATACATTGCCACACAGATCCACCACTGTATTACCAGTCACTAAGAGATTTATAGCTCTGGAGGTCAGAAGAGACCACAAGGAACATCTAGTATGACTTCTTGTAACACCTCACGATGGAAAAACTGACCATGTTCTAACCTGGCCCTGAAGGCCAAACTCCTGTGGACAATTTTACTGCATAACTCACAATCAGTCCACATGCGACAATCAGTCCATACACCAGTATATGTCCACTGCAGAGCACAGCAAGAAAGGAAATTGAACTGTGTCAGCTGTATGTAAGGAGGCAGCAGTGGTGAGCAATGACAGGCTGAAGGGAAGTGGAGAGATGACCAGGTCCCTTGCCTGCTCCTTTCTAGGGCATTTTAACATTTGTGGTTTCATTTTTGTTTGTAATTTTTAAAAGTTGAAGCATGTTTGTAAAGAAAACATCATTTCAGGGGAAAGGTTGCTGGAGTGTTCTGCAAAACCCTTCCAACCTTGAGTCCTTTCAAGTGAAGTTTTAGTCTGACTGTATGAAACTAATGCTTTCCTCAGCAAACACACTCATCACTGCAGGACTGCCCTGAAGAAATGCTGGAGACGTGCAAGCCAGCCACATGGCATAGAACTGAGAAGGCTTGTGCCCCAAAATTCCTGTACATTAAATATCCAGGCTTCTAATCTCCTATTGTTAGGTTCTTCAAGCCAATGTATTTGTCTGTCTGCCCCATGCACATGTGTGTGCATGCGTGTGTGCATGCACTCTCACACATACATACATACACTGGACCCTAATGCAACTCAACAAAGCTCATTTTGTCAGTATGACATCCTGATGAGCAATTTACCAGGTCTCAGTGAGCCAATAATTTACACTGATGTACCCAGGTTGGTATTGCTACAGTGCAAATGCAAACATGCTACGTGAGGGGAAGCCCCTAGTCTCTCTACACTTTTTCTCCCCTAATTCACTGAATGCTTTATCAAGCATTTCCTGGTGCTGCTGCCCTTATGTTTAGGGAGCTGGCTGCTGGTCTCTCTAAACGGCCAAGTGCATCTCATTTTAGCCTGCTTGTTACTGAATCTAAGTAGTGGAGGCCTAAGTTGCAGCTGCATGGGGATCAAACACCAAGAGCACAGTGGAAGAGAAGGAACACACTAACACTGCCTGTAATAAATATGACAGGCAGTCCTAGATGTACAGCAGGGTGGCTGGTCAACCAAATGATTTCGAGGGGGAAATGCCTGGTACGTGCCAGAGATAAGAACTGCAATACATTCTGTAGCATATCAGTAACCCACAGCTGCTTGGTCTCTTTTATAACCAGCCTTGGCCAACATAATCAGTCTCCCCCTACTTAAAACAGAGCATCAATTACACTAGGCTCATACCTCCCTTTAAATACCACCTATTCATATCATGACTTGAATTGTCCTGCCCAACACTGGAATTGTCTGTTACCTGAGGGAGGGAGTTGTGTTCCCTTCAGGCTGCACCATCAGCTGCCTGGCAGTTCTACACATGTCCAGAGCCCTGCTGAGATTCAGATAAGAGGAGGAGAGAAAAGCCCCAGCAGAGAGAGAGTCCTTGACCCCACTGATCTCCTATCTGAAGCTCTGATGGGAGGGGCACGATGCTGTGGTTGCTCCTGTTCTGTCCAGTGTGCACTGGGAACTGTCCAGCAGAAAAGCACACAAGATCAGTGCTGAATCCTAATCTGAGGACACTGGAGAGTGCCATCAGCTGCTCCTCCACTTCCTCCACACTGCTGGGAGACCTTCCCTTTTGCAGATACCACACCACAGCACCTGGACATGTGAGTGACCCCCCACATGCCTCCATCCTGCCCAGTAGCAGAGAAGCCCTGTGGTAACTCGCAGTGCTGGCAGACAGCTGTGAATGGAAGATAGTTAGCACAAACCACTTCTTATTGGTCTCTGTGCATTGTGCTGCTCCTTTTCTCTTCCTGCATACTAGCCAGGCAGCCACCACTGCAGTGTGAGCATGCAATGCCCATCTGTGTTTTCAGGCCACTGGTACTGACCTGCCTGGAGGAAAGGTCCTTTGACACTGAGTGGCCTGGAGAAAGTCCAGAGCTTGCAAAGAGTCTCTGCCTCTTCTACCTGACTGTCATCTCCCCTGCTGTAATCATGCTCTTTCCTTTATGCTGTCCCAATTTGAGATGCTCACTGATCATGATTCAACACTCAGTTAAATCTGTTTCCAGACTAAAGGTCCTCCTTGCCCTACTGACCCCTCAGTCTAGCCAGCTTAGGGAACACCACTCCCTGTCACAACCGCACACAAAGGGATGATGTAACCAGCACTGCATCTGGCTGCCACTGAAACCCCAGACTGCCTGCCCAGGCATTCATCCACAGTGGGGTTAACAGGGGCAACAGCTAGTATGAGTCCAGAGAGAAGGACTCAAACTCAGTCCCCCTGGAGTCATAGCAAGATGCCCAAACCAGTCACTGCATCCCATACCCACACTAAAGGGAACCTGCTTAAAAAATAGAGCACCAACATTTGCTTCATTTCTCCAGATGTGCATCACTCTGACTCACAGAGAGACCCCTACTCCCAGCGCACCTTTTATTCCACAGAAAGCACTCCCTACAAAATCCCATTAAGACTTTGCCCTGTTAATCTGTGGACCACAGCCTAATCACGCGCAGCTGGCACTGCTATCCCAGAGGGGAACACACCCAACCCACATACAGAGTCAAGCCTTCCATCTGATGGGGACAGACTCCAAGACACACACAGAGTTCTTCCCATTGTGCCAGTAGGAGACACTCTCATATATGGATCAGCCATTCATGCCAAAAAGAGAAACCCAGAAGATACAGAATACTGTCTGCACAGTTCCACCAACAGACCCCACTACACAAAGCTCCTTCAACTATCCTCTGAGGAACCCCAGCACAAACACATACACATAT
>NW_017729002.1:22146662-22151414 GCF_001723915.1 Gavialis gangeticus
CCACCAACAGACCCCACTACACAAAGCTCCTTCAACTATCCTCTGAGGAACCCCAGCACAAACACATACACATATACAGATGCTTAAATAATGATGATAGTAATAGTAACAACAACGACAATCTGAATAGATTCTAATAGAAAATTCCTCTACATTATTACCGTGTCCCCAAATGACATTATCAGAATTACCAAATATTGTATTATAAGTCCAAGTAATTGTGACTAACTGGATGATTTCATGAAAACAAGGCATGAAGGATGGTCTTGCGTGTAAAGCACAAGTTCCTGAGTGATCCTGGGCAGGTCACTTAGCCTCCTTGTAGTGTGAGTTCCTCTCTGTAAAATGGAGATAATCCTCCCTTCCTTGAGGCTGTTTTGTCTCACTATTGCAAGTGCTTTGGGACAGGGACTGTTTGTACAGCACCTAGCACAGCGAGGTCTTAATCTCAGATAGGCTCTTTAGCAGCACCCATAATATTATTAGAAAAAGGACTAGTGAGAACATTTGGAAGATAGAACCCATTAGCAAACACAGTTAGCATTGTGCACACTCCTGTGAAAAACACCTTCACAAGGACATGAGCATCTCCTTCTGACATGCAATATCACTGCAAAACCAGAAGCTTGCTCTCCAGTTCCACATGGAAAGTATTATGTCTCTTTACCTCAAGAGAGCAAGGGGCCATGTATTTGCTAAGTAACATAACTGATATAGCCCTGGATGGGACCCACTTCAAAAAAATTTCTCTGAGGAGATGAGAGAGAGAGTATACAAAGAATTGCTAGAAAGCCTGATCTGCTGCTGAGCTAATTCTACTGGGAGAAACAGAGCACCCGCATCTCCCACTGATGTCAGTGGGAGCTGCACTCACTCTTTTTGGAGGTCTTCAAAAGGAGACTGGATGCACACCTTGCTGGGGTTATTTGACCCCAGCGGTCTTTCCTGCCCAGAGCAGGGGGGGCTGTACCTGATGATCTCACGAGGTCTCTTTCAGCCCTGAACTTTGTGAATATGTGTGTGAATCTTGCCCGGAATAAATTCTGCTCAGAAGAGTAAAATTAGGAGGCCGTTAAATATTGTGCCTGATAATTACACAGATGCACAAAAGTTCAGGGCTAGAAGGGACCTCATGAGATCATCAAGTCCAGCACCCCTGCTTTAGGCAGGAAAGACTGCTCAGGTCAAATAACCCCAGCAAGGTATGCATCCAATCTTCTTTTGAAGATTTCCAGGGTAGGTGCCTGCACCACGCTTGCTGGGAGTCACTCATGTAATCAGGATCAAGCCTAAAATTCCTGCAAGATCAGATGACTGAGAGTTCCCAGAATCAGGTCCTTGGTTTTTAAAGGGTTTTAGGGTAACTCTAGCAATCTGCTGGCAAAACCCCACCCTTAGCCTGTTAGACCAAATTTGGACATCACATAAGCAAGCAACAGAATTGCTGCTCGTGTTCTGTTAGCATTTGGGAATCTGGCTTCCACTCTGATTCTCCTGGCTGAGTTGGCACAGCACTGGAAAATACAGAGGCATGTCCCAGAGACAGACATGAGCAACAATGGATTAGTGACAGCCACAAGAGATACAGCACTAGAAACCAGCTACTACTCATAACAGGGCCAGCTGGTGTAACCTGGCATTGAGCCATTGCCTTGCATGGAGCTCTGCCTTTTTACACCAGTTGAGGATATGACCCAATATGGACATGTTACTCAGAGCAGTGTGAAAGCCCAGACTGTGGTTGGTCCTTGCTGCGGATCTTAAGGGGCACAAAGAGCCATTCACCCATTTTCTCATTAGCACAGCAGCAGCCCCTATTGTACAGCGAGGGACTGCCTTCTGCTAGGGTTAATGCTGTCAGGAGCTGAGCTCAGCCCCAGGCCTGACCTTGGCCCTGGGGCAGCAGAGTGGCTCTCAAGGAGGCAAACTTTTCTTGCCCTTTTCTCTTGTTTTATCTGCTGTCTGACTCATGCTGAGTAAACATTTTCTCTCCCTTCCACAGGGACAGATGTTTCTGGGACTCCCTTCTCAGGGGCCTACCAGGCTGGGAAATCTGGGAGAGTGCGAGCAGAGCCTCAGGGGTTTTGTGCTGAAACTCTGGCTGCAATTTTGGTGGCTGCTTCTGCCGATCAGTCATGTGTCAGCTGACGACCCAGCCTTTGCAGAGTAATGTATCAAAGTTACAGAGGCACCATATGAATGGAAATCATTATTGTCATCATCCCAGAGGGAGGGACCACACACATGCACACACGCTCCACACTGAACTCACCCCATTTTCCCACTGAAAGAGATCTGGGCCCTGTGGTCTCCATGGGCCTCACCTCTGTATTAAAGATGAGGGCAGCTGCAATCTGCTCCATTTTATGCATATTCAGCGTGACCCAAGGGCTCCTGGCAGGTTGCCAAAGAGGCCTTTGATAGGAGGGGAAAACTGGGCACTCTGCCCCCTCCCCCCTCGATTAAAGTGTCAAAGGGAAGCTGGTGCTTGTGCACAGTGCAAAGTGCCCGAGTCTGATCTTTCTTACACTGCTGTAAGCTGAGAGTAATAACACTGAAATAAGTACAGCAACACTGGTGCAGCAGTACTCTCAGGGCATAGCCAGGCCCATATACATTAACCAACACTTCCCAAGGAAATTGCACAGCTCTTGAGCTGATCAGACCCTCCTTGGTTTAGGGGCATAAGGCTGCTTCCCAGAGTTACCTGGATCTAGTACGTGCCTTTCCTTGTCTAGTGCCCAGACTGTGCAGCTGATGGAGACCCACAGAAGAAGTGAGTGTGATCTGACTCAGGTCCTCTGACAGAAGCTGAAAACACAATGTTAACCCTTATTAGGAAACAGCAACCAGAGTAAAACACTAAGGCATCTTGCCAGGGGCTGAATTCCTGCCAGCAGTTCCATCTGGTTATTTCTTGAATTGCTCTCCTAAGCTACTGGATACCATTGCTGCAGAATGTTAAACAGTGACCATGATCCACCCCAGAGGTGGCTGCTTTTTAGCAATAGGTGATTTTTCATACTATTTTCTTTGTGAAGCTTTTTTTTCTTTTTGAAGGATTTCAGGTTTAAATGGTATCATTATTTTTTATATTTTAAAAGTTCTCATTTAAATAATTCCAGGACTACTACATGTAGTACCCAAGCCCCACTCAGTCTCTTCAAACCACTTTATAAACACTAGCTACAGATTTCCTGGCATTGCATGTTGTGAGAGAATTAATGGGGGTAGTTTTTCAGCCTGGCCTTAAGTGGGATTTCCTTTTCACACCCACAGTTATGGGGCCACAAATACCTGAAGGGGTGTTTTGAGCCATTTAGACTTGTGTGTAAGAAGATGATGTGCATGGATAGCTGGACAGACACCAGGAGCTGCAAGTGCTAAGATGCCTACTTGTAAATGCCTTGTTCCATGGGTTAAACTGTCAAAGGTGGCTACAGTGGATGAAGTAACAAAAAACAAAAGCACCGTGCTGGCATCTGCAAAGAGCCCCAGGTGGTACACAAAACAGAGCAGTGCAGAAGAGGCCATTTCCAAAGGCAACTGCAAGGGTTAAATGTAATAACACCTGGCATCAGTCATCAGAAGATCTGAACCTAAGACTTGCATCACTCAAGCACAAATCTCTGGTGTTTAAGTGAAGGAGTAATTCCAATAGCTGACTGCAGTAGTAGACTGTATCTTTTATGTAAGCCAGTCACTACAGAAAGATACAATGTATGACTGGCTAGTCTAGTACATGTGCCAAAAGGCAGGGTTGGTGCTTACCATCTTTTGAAAATGTGGCCATATAGGATTTACCCCAAGGTAGTAGTTGATTGTTGACCACAACAGCCAAGACTGCAACTGAATTAGCAAACTGAAGTCAGCTCCTGGGGTCAGAGGTGTTGCAGACAGAGAAGTTAGCAGGGACTCTCAGAGTTTAGAACGGGATTGCCATCCTCTTCTGTGGGCTAGGATCATTCCTTAATCCTCTTATATAGTGACAATGATGGCAACACAGTGAAGATAAAAGAGCAATGAAATGGCTCTTTTTCTCTGGACAGCTGCAGAATATGCAGCTGATTTTCAAGTTCCCCCTCACCCAGCAGTTCTCTAGGAAAACACTTTCCCTTATTTGGAATTAGTTTGGAAATGGAAAGTCTGGTTTCCCCTCCTGTAAAACTCCTTTGCTGGCCTCACACACACAGGGATTAACTCCAGGATGAGGGCACAAGTCTGCCTGACATGAGCTCTGAGAGAGTTGCCCTTTGCTCCTCAAGGAGGCCTGGGATTGGATGGCGAGGTTGCAGTATGTGGTGCTTGGGTAGAACACAGCCAGGACCTATCCCGTCCCACATGCAGTCACTGACACTCACCAAAGTGGCACCATCTAAGCACAGGGGACTCACTCCAGATGCTTCCTGAACAGGGCTTGTGGATCAGAGCACGTGTGACAGAGAACAACCATACAGAAAGAGCCATGCAGCCAAGGAAGAAGAAGAACAACAACGGAACAACAGAAGAACATGAAGAAAGAGCCATGCAGCCAAGGTCCACCTACACATGACATGTATTGACACAATCCTAACACCCAGCACACTGCTGTGTTTAACTCCTGCTGATCACATTGTGCCCCATTAGCTTTATAGATTGCTTTGGGTAAGGGTTGGTTTTACTTGCTGAAGATGGCATCAGCATAACTGTAACTCTCCGCTTCCTAGTTCGGAGACCTGCCCTTTCACTGGTTGTCTGCTGCTTGCTACTTAT
>NW_017729002.1:22156414-22161957 GCF_001723915.1 Gavialis gangeticus
CACAGTCACCTACCAGACTCATCGATCCAGACCCTGCTGCACTGTGCCCATCTCTGCTTCAGCCAATTACAAATCTCAGCACTTCCTAGGTACACAATCATGGAACCTAGCACCCTACAGTCACACGTCCCTCATTCCTAGTTAGAGATCATGATGCTCCATCATCACCTCCAAGTGATTTGGTCAGATGCCACCCACCCACTGTCACTTCCTATTTACACTGTAATAAATCACAGCACTCTGCAGGTACCACCAGAGATGACCAAATGTTTCCTTTTAAGTAATATTATCCCATTGCAAAGGGATCCTAACTACAGAGGATGCGTATATTATTTATAGGGACTTGCCCTGCAGCATCACTGATTGACTTAAGCCTGTGAATTTTTGCCAGCTGTCCATTCTGACTACTCAGTGCTGATCATTATGTTCATGATCAGGATGGCTCCTCTGCCTCATATGGTATTGACACTGCACTCTGATTGGATGGCTTACACTTTTTGTCCAGGAGAATGGAAGTAGGATAGATGAGAATTTAGGTCTGTATTGCTGGAGGGGGACAAAATGGACTGGGGTAAGGAGTGAGGCAAACTCCCACAGGGGGATTGGGGCTGTCAGGAGAGGCACAAGAGGTTTGGAGATGATTTAGAGGCCAAAGCCTGGAGGGAGGGCCAGCCCAGGCATAAGGACAAGTGGTATCAAAGCCACAGCTACATATTCCACTGCTGTAGGTGAGTGGCCTCCTGAGCCGAAAGCAGAGTAGCTGGCTCTGCACAGTACCATGGGTAGCTAATGGGCACTGGCACTTGGGAGTGCTAATTAGTTCACTTGTGGATGTGGCTACACTGCTTCTAGTTTGGGAGAGCCTGTGTGGAGCAAGCATCAGGGCACACTGGAGAGTGCCAGCACCAGACCATAAGTATGTCATGTAGCTATGGCCTTAGGTAGGACTATCATATAAATAAATACCTGGAGCCTTCATGATACCACTGCAGAGGGTGTGTGCCTCTTCCTTCTGGTTTACATTCAACGCCCATGGTAATTACTGCACCAGCCCATTAAGTTCATTACCGCTAATTACTTACCATTGACAAGATCACCTTGTAGGATCTGTCAGAGCATGCAAGTCATTCTCCACTCAGACCAGGAAAATGGGGGTTCCACTGGCAGCACAGGCGGGGGTGGGGGGGACCAGTGCTCACACAGTGAGGAGATGAGACAAAACCAGCTCCAACCCGAAGTCAGGTCCAGCCCCACTGTGTTCTTCAAGCAGTCCATGCCTCCTTCCTCACATAGTGCCTCATGCATCTAGCCTCAAGTGAGATGCAGCTGGGAATCAGGAAGGAGCTGGGGGCTTAAGAAAGCTGTACCTGACCATGAATTCCTGCGGTGTGATTCCTGTGATAGGATGCATCTTGATTTTGCCTGATAGTGATAATCAGGCTCTATAATGAGGAAGGTCCTTGCTTCTACCCTGCCACAAGGCTTGTTCGCACTATTGAAACATGCCAGATCCCTTGCAGCTTTATTACTGCAGCAGGGCTCCCCCTGCCCCGCCTTTAACAGGAGGCTTCTCTAACACACAGCTCCACTTCTTTTCCACCAGGAGCACTGCTTTCTGCAGAATAAGCCCCTTGGTCCTCCCACTTCAGCTCTGGCTCCCTTGCACATTTAGCCCGGTGCCAGCTGTGGAATGTTCCTGCCCCCATCCGACAAGCGGAATGTGCCAAGCCCCAACTCAGCTCCGGACACAGATAAATCATTCCATGTGTCGCCTGGATAAAAACACAACTGAGAAATATTTAAAATGAAAGAAAAAACCCCACACAGCCAGCAGTGGGACAAGGCTCTGGTTTGATGGGAGGTGGTAATGCAGAAAACATTTAAACCAAACAAGCAGGAGCAGTTGTATGCATGAGACACCACCAACAATGTGGCTAAAAGAATAGCTAGAGAGGCGTTAAGATATTACGATGATGAGGACCAGAGAGAGAGAGAGCTAATAGTGTTTCCAGCACACTCTTGGGAGTGTGTTAATGGAATTATCCGCACACACGAGACAACTGCTAATGGCATATGCACAGTATAGCTGTTTCATATGTCAATTGTGCTAATGAGGTGACTCTCATTTCCCTGTGTGCTGTGGCCTTTTACCCATTTTCATTTTCAATACATGACCCAGTAAGAAATGTTCATGCACATATTAGCTTTTGCTCCTGTATCTGGGGACACTCTGCTGAGCCTTACTGCAGAGATGATCCTAAGATTACCAGTGTATCTGATGCAAAATGGACACACATGTGCATGCCACACTAAGTTGGAGGACATCCAAAGAATCCCATATAACAGGCATCCAAAGTGTTGGATACCACAGGACATGGCTGCAGACTGATGACACAGTATTACATAAGCTGATGAAACCATGCTGGCATTGCTGAAGTGTTAGTACAGGTAAAACTGAACACTACAGTTTAAATGTTATGTGCCAAGGTCTGATCTCCATTACAGAATAAAACATAAACACCTCCATTCAAATCAATGGAATTGCCTGCCTTTAAATTGGCATTCTCAGGACAGAATCTGGCTCAGCCCCTTAGAACTCAACCCAAATTAATTTCAGTCCTGAAATGATAGGAGCCAAAAACTGTCTTCATCAAAGAACCAAAATTTCTTCTGTTATCAAACACAGTAGAGGACCAAACAAGCAAGTACGTGGTATGCCAATGTGGTAAGAGTTTGTCAATAAACGGTTGCTTAAAAATTGTTCCCGTCCTCAGCTAAAATCTGTTTTGATGACTCTTAAGTAATACTCCTCAGAGAAAGAAGCACCCAGAGTACATACATGACAGTAAGTCAAGGTTAGCTCACTGAAGCCCTGACAACACTACCCTGTAAGGGACAGTTAGGTATGATTTATATGCAGTAAGTCACCATAAACACTGCAAAATGGATTTCTTTCACTGCCGCACTTGTTTGTTGTATTCACTGACTGATTCTTCCCTCCAACACTTATTTGGTTTCCTCCACTAATAACACTCAAAGCCCAACAGCAGCTCATGAAGACATCTGTAGCCACTGTTCTTTCAGGAGCCAAGAACAGGGATAGCCCGGTGTCCCGATGTTAAAGCACGTATTAATGTCTACTAGTGCTCAACTTGTTACTTTACACAACTTTAATCCTGTCCCAGCCGTCCTAAACCCCTTCACACATTCCTGCCGCATTGTTCCACTCAGTCACGTGCTCTCAGGAATATCACTTGGTATGCAGAGGGCTTTATTACGACTGATCTGATCCCAAAACCCAGGACTGTGGGATTCTCACACTTCTGCTGCATGACTCCCATTGTTTTTGCCTTATCCTATCCCATATGGGGCTAAAGTGATCTGGTTTCCATATTGCCCCCTGTTGCCTTTTCAGAACATGCCAGGGACAGATGTTTGAAATAGACAAGGTGAACATTTAAACTGGTATTCGAAGATGACAGTGTTTGGCTGGCTCTAACAGGTATCTCATGTATGGTACAGAATAGTGTATGACAACCATCCTGAAAACACTTTTTGCTCTGACACAGGGTTGATCTGAATTTTCACTTTGGTTATTGGTAATGTCCCTTTGCATTACGTTGTCCGTCACTGCCTGAGCACCAGCCAGGTCTGTGAGAGTCAGAATATGTTTGATGGGCTGTCAGGTACCCTTTTAACATTGAACAAAGCAGAATATGGAAAAATCCATTGCCTTTACACACGGGCGTCTAGTGCCCTGTACAGAGCTCAAGGAAGGGCAGTTGGGGGTACAGTATAACCATTTCCTCATGGAGCCCTGCTGAAAGGGTAGAAGATGGGGGTGACAGGAGACAGAGGTAGAGAATGAAAGCAAAATGAACCCTGAGTACTCTAAGCTACTTGGCTCATGGAGTAATGCAGAACTCTCTGAGGATGCAGTCGTGTGGGCCCTGCTCCAAGATCTGCATTGCCCTCAGGCCCTAGACTCTACGCTCCAAGGGCCACACTCACTCCAGCCCTGGAACCCCTGCTCAGCAACATGCGCCCCCTCAGGCTTCAGCATGCAAACCTCTGCTGGGACACTTGTATCCCTCCATGCCCTGGAACCTCTGCTTACAACTTGGCACCAGAGATCGCTTAAGCGGTGAGTGGTTCTCAGCCTTTGTTCTACCAGGCCCCATTTATAAACATTGATGACCAGTCCCAACCCATTGCCCCCCACCCCCAGCCCCACAATGTGTGAGGTGGGGGAGGGAAGTATGGGGGACCACCCAGCAGCCCTTGGAGGGGCAGGCTGGAGCTCTGCCAGCCTGCAAGGGAAAAGCCACCGTTTCCCACATTTTTCTCCTTTAAAGGAGACTCCATTTTTAAAGTTTGTTGATATATTTTTAAAAAGTTTGTCTGCAACCCTTTCATATGATCTCGGGACCCACAGGTTGAGAAACACTGGCTTAGAGATCTGCTCAGAGATTTAGGACCAGTAGTTCCCCAGGTCCCCAAACCCAAATCCTAACTGGGAAACTTACATCCCTTCAGAGCACAAAATAGCAGTGTGGAAACCAGTGTCCCCAGGAAGTCTCATTCAGAAACTTGTAGCCCATCTGAGTGCACAGTACCCCCCTCCCCAGAGACCCCTGCATCAAGACCTGTACCTTCCCCACCTTGCTCTGCGTCCCCCACTTTTTTTACGTTTCCTCCCCACACCCGAACACCCAGGAGGGGCCCAGCCCCACCACTCACCTAACAGAACTGCTCAACATAACTGTCATAAAAGTATGGCAGCTCCCTCTGTTTTATACATGGAACATTGCACAGCAAAAGGCAATCCAGCTGGACGCTTTGGCGTTCGGATTCAAAACTTATTCCCTGCCTCAATGCATCTCTGGACCCTCTTGGTCGACATTACTTTAGAAAGCAAAGAGCAGTGCAGCTGGACTGAGGAACAACCCAGAGTTCCTCCAAGTGCCCAGGTGACAAGACCTGGTCTCCACCCCCGCCCCGCCATGGGTCTGATGAGAATAATGAGGAGTGCAAGCCCGTGGGCATACACCTCTCCTCTCCATTTCATCCTGGGCAAGAGCAGGGTACTTTGTGGTGACAAGGGCACAGGTGCCAGTGAAGGGACGGTCCCTTGCAAGGGCTGCAAGGGAGCCTCAACCAGGTCGGGTTCTGGGAGCCGGCGGGGCTGGCCGGGGAGGTCCTCCCAGTCCCTGGGGAGGCTGAGAAATGCCAGGGCATAGCACCCACTACCCGTCTCCCACTGGCTCTCCCTCACATTTCACCTGCCACGGCTGGCAGGGGAGCCGCCTGCCTCCCCGATTTCTTATCTCAGGACAAGGCGTCCCGTGCCGCTGCCTGGTGCCCAGGGGAGGTGACTGAAAAGGCGGGAAAAGCCCTAGGAGCCGAGGCACGACCCCCGCCGCCCCCCGCGCCCCTCTCCGGGGGCCGCTCCGGCTTCCCGCTGCCGAGGGCTGGCACCTGCTCCGGGGCAGAGGCCGGCAGCCGAGCCCGGCTCCCCGGCTCCTGCACAGCGCCGAGCACCG
>NW_017729002.1:22162221-22181943 GCF_001723915.1 Gavialis gangeticus
CATGCATTCACATGCCCGGGGCAGGGGGTCAGTGCAGCCCCGCCGAGGGCAAAGCGCCCGGCAGGGCAGGACAGGGCAGGGCAGGGCAGGGCGGCCGCCGCCTCGGTGCATCCCCGCGGCTCCCGCAGGATCCCGCCGAATGGAAACTGTTAAAAAAGTTCCATCTGCTGGGATCCGGCCGAAGCTGTGAAAAGATTAAACAGGAAATAAAGGGAAGGGGGGCGACAGGGAGAGGAAAGAAAACAGGCGAGCAGCGAAAGACAGAGCTGGAAAGGCAAATAAAAAGCCCAGCGAGCGCTATTTAACTTGGAGCCGGCAGGACCGGGCGCCGGGCAGGGCGTGTGTCCGCGGCCCGGGCCGGCCCCAGTCCCGGAGCGCCCCGGCTGCCGGGAGCAGGGACCAGGGACACGGGCCGCAGGGCGCCACATCTCCGCAATAAGAAACGTTGTCGAAAGCAACTTACTGTGACGAGCGCAGGTACAAGAGCCTCCCGTAACGCCCGCGCCGGGAGCGATGCCGCGGGCGGTAATCCCCGAGCCCCAAACCCCTCTAACGGAGACAGGAACCGGGGGAAAAAATCGGGGGCGTTTCTGCTGGACTCGCTGCTTGCAAAAACTGGCATAAGCCACCCTCTGCCCAAGCCCCCACGGGAGGTAACTGCCGCCCTCCGCGCGATCCTCGAGTCTCAGGGCTGCTCGAGCGGCTCCACTCCTCCTCCCTCCTGCATCTCACTGAGCTGCCCAAGGTCTGCTGCTGGGAGGGACGGAGGGGAGGAAAAAAAGGGGGGGGAGGGAGGGGAAAAAATAGGCAAGAGTGGAGAAACTGAGCCCCGGCTGCTGCCTTGAAGCGGAGTAAAAAGGTTTCAATAAATCCAGGGGTTGAAAAGAAGGGAAAAGTCAACTCCCCGAGGAAATCAGAAGCAGATTTCAAGACATTTAATCACATGCAGGGAGGTGTGCGTGCGTGTGTGCGCGCTGTGCCGCCCGCCCTCGCTCTGCCTCCCCCAGCCCTCCCTCTGCTCGCCCTGCGCCGCAGTTGGGGACGGGAGTCCCTGGCAGGGGGTGCCTAAGCCATCCCCAGCCAAAGCAAAGCGGGGGGGGGGCTAGGAATGGAAGGGGGAGGCAGGAAGGGAACAATGTCAAACGTGTACTCGGAGGGAGAGAAAGCCAGACAGGCTGGGAGGGGGTGAGGAAAGCAGGGATGCAGAGGAAGAAAGGAAGGAAGGAAGGGCACATGCTATTTCTAGGAAAGGAGTGGGGCTGGAGTGAAAATTTTGGAGCCCCAGGTAGGGTGGCAGGAGAAGTGCTAGTTCAGGGGCTAAGACGTGCCCATGCCTCCCCTCACACTCTCTAAGGTTTGGGGGGAGGGGGGAATGAACACAGGAAAATGCTTCACGGGCAGTTAGGTTCTTAGAGATGCTAGGAAATTGGAAAAGGAGGGGTGGGGTTGGCTTGCAGTGAGATTCAGGGGTTGGAGAGGAGGGAGGGAAAATGTCAGTGATGGTCAGGGCTCTGGGAGCAAGGGTGTGGGGCCCGCACTTCCTAAAGGGGCGCTGGGTGGGAGAGGAAGGGGAGCCCGTCTTGCTGACCTGTTGGGCTCTGTTGTCATCCTGCACCTCACACCTGTGGCAGTCCCTAGAGAGCTCCATCAGGTTGAGGAGGCCCCCTGGCTCTGGATGCAGGCTAAGCATGCTGCAATCGCTTGAGCTCATTTCACACCACCTGAAATAGCCTTGGCGGCCCCAGTTGAAATACTTGAGCATATTTGAACAAACCACTTACAGTGGCAGGACACTGGCAGTGCCCTTGCTCCCCTGCTTCACCTGTGGCAAGTTAAAGACTGTCTTTGATGTTTTCAGCATTGTGTGAGAGGGGTGTTTCCAAAGGCTTTAAGGAAAGACACCTGTCAGAGGAGGGCTCAGACAGGGATGATCCTGCCTGGAGGTGGGGTAGATTCCTGAGGTCCATTCCAGCCCCACTGCTCTAGGAGTCTCTGATTCTCAATAGAGGGGCATCCACTTACACCAACAGCTAATTTAACCCTTCATTAGGCTGTGTGAATAGTCTCATTAACATATGCAAATAGCAGCAGCCAACATTAAGTGCACATTTGAATGGCATGGAGCTCAGACATGTGGATCCCAAGGGCAGCCATTAGCTAGTGTGAAACTGTAGGGAGTGATTTGTTTTTAAGTTTGACTACATTTTAAAGGATCCTTCCCCTTTCTGACATTGTCAAGCCATGAGGCTGTCAGGAATATCCCAAGCAGATCTGGTATTTTGCTGGGACCATCAGACAGTTTGGAGAACAAGAGTCCTCCACTAGCAAGCAAGCAGTCTGGAAGGCTGAATGCTGCTGTCCTGTGGAAGGGAAAGCATAAGTATCCTCAGTCCTACCTGCTTCTTAACATGGAGATGTAGGATTGATCACCCGGGGTCACTCATGAAGTCAAAGGAATAGCTGCCTTCTCACATCTGCTCCCTTCTCATTCCCAGCATCTCAGCTGCCTTCAGGTAACTCAATCTATATACAGCCAATGCAGTTATTCCAGGGATTAACTTTGCCCCATATTTGATCAGAAGGGGAGCCTGGGATTTCAGTTCCAGGAATGAAATTCACTGTCCCAATGATCCCTCTAGCAGATCCACATCCAGGTTTTATTCCATCCCCCCAACTAGTCCCCAGGTCACCTGTGAAATTAATCCAGGATTCCTATGCAGGAAAAGGTGAAACTAATTTAATCAGCATTAGTGTGAGGAAAAGGAGATCAATGGAAAACCTGGATCTGGATCATTTATTTATTAGGGCTTGTAGATGGAAGTCTTACTATCAGTGGTAGAACTCACAGCTCTTCCCTGTCCCACTGCCGGTCCCAGCTTTGCCCAGATGGCTCTAGGGAACTGCTACATCCCCAAAAGCCAGGTGCAGGCCTGTCACATGACATGGTATATGGGTAGCATGAGTAGGAGTTAGTGCATTCAAGATGCCAGAGCACTGCTGGAACTGCCAGCTCCCTGGGTTATATGCACATATAATTTGCTTCAGTGTACAGAAGCCTCCCACAACTCTGCACATCTCACCCCACCACCCACTATAAGTTCATCTCCGTCAGACTGTTTCCAAAACCACCCTGGATAAGCCATGCTAAATTCACATGCAGTAGTAGCCACCTAGTGGATTCCTCAGAACAAGTAAACTGAAGCAGCTACAGTGCTAACAGCGGAAGAAGGAGCACTGGGCTTCCCTTATGTCCTCAGCCAAAGAAATGTTTTTTGGAAAGCTAACTGGAATAGTGAAGGGTTGTATCTGCAGGTATGTCATCCATCCCAGCAGCAGATACATGACCATGGGTAAATACAGGCAGAATTGTCAGTGGGGGTGGGGGGCCAGGGGGGTTCTGAGAACTGAAAAGATGAGTTTCAAGGCACTGTGCTGCCCTAGTCTAGACCAGCCTTCTCTTTCTTCTCACTTGGCTTATCCCATGGTTCCTAGAGGCAGGAGCCAGTGGGTCTTTCACCAGTATCAGGTATATGCCCATAAAAGTCAGTGAACTCTCATCTGCCTTCCCAGCTTGGTTTTCATCACACTGTGATGAAGCAAGTACATCAGACATTCAGTGAAATACAGGCTAGGAAAACAAGGCATGCAGTTTGTTCCACATGGAGGTGCTAAAGATAAAGATCTTGATGAAAACCTACAGAGTTCCCATTACATTCCAAAAGCAGGTAGGAGGAGCATAGATACAGCACTCCCATCAAAGGCTGAAATCATGATAGAGGTGTGAGTGTGAAGGGGGACATTCTTGATGAGGCTGAAACCACAATGCAGGATCAGAAACAAAAGGATGCCCAGGGTAAGGTGGAGGCATCAGCGAGACATTCTGATGGACCCAAAGGATGAAAATTCTCCCCCCAGACCTGGGATGATAATGACTGCAGCTCTTTTCTAGTGCAAAGGTGGGTTCTGCTCAGAACATGTATTGAGGCTGAGCAACAGAGATGGGCAGTGCTGAGACACTAGACACCTCTGTTGAAAGCCTTCTATTTTTTTTCTTAGAGTTTTCTTCCCCCAGAACCATGTGAGAAGAGAAAAGGAGGGAAAACAGGGGCCAGATACACTGGAGGGACCAAGTGAAAAATTTAAGACTCAACCTAGAATTAAAGCCGCATCCCATGACAGGCTCTAGAGCAGCAGTTCTTGTTAAGTAAGCAGTCCATGTTGATGCCACCCATGTTACTGTCATGCCTGGTCCGTGGTGTTTGCAGACTATGGCAAATGGCTTAAGCGCTAGGCTGGACTGCCTGAGAGATGTTAATAAGGACCCAGGGATTCCCACAGAAAGCAAACTATAGAACAGTGAATCCTCAGTGGTTCTGCAGGCCTGCTGATGATAGTGTCATCACTCAGGCCTTCATGATACACCCTGAGGTTTCACTTCACGTGCCCACTAACCCCAGCCTCCCATGGGAATAGTTCCCCAGGCAGCAAAGGGGGTGGGGTACAGGAGGGAGCATGGCACTTGGGTTCTACTCATCTTCATGTCTGCAGTTAGCTCACTGCTCACTAGCTCTGAGGCCCAGTTCTGAGCATGCACCTAGTTGGCACTTTGCTCTCCAATGCGTGTGTTAGAGTTGGAGACCAGGAGCAAAGACTGCATGTGGTCTGTGAGCATCTCATGTATTGAAGACTGCTGGAAGGATCAACTACCCCTGCAGGGCCAGGGCAGGGCCTGGGCTGACAGCATGATGGACAAGAGCAGAGAGCTCAGAGACCTGCACCGAGCCTGTAGTGAACAAATTTGTCCTGTGTTCTCTGTGCAATGAGCATGGGCACAATCATCCTCTGTTGCCACCAGTACAACATACCAGACACCCCTGCCATGCAGAACCTGCACAAGCCCCAGCTGCACCATTACCAGATAGATACCTTCACACACTCCACCTGCAAAATATGGTACCTGCCGTTACCAAAGGAGGGAAACACATGATTCGTCAGTGAGCAAAAGTGACATCCCCAGTTCAGAAACAAGCTGTCTTCTGCTCCCCGTGTCCTTGATTCCCTCAACCTGTGTGTCCAGCCCTGCCATCAGGATCGTTGCCACAGATCTCCAACTGGGCATGTGGGGACAGCAGAGGAGGGGGCAGTGAATGGTGCAGGAACGCTGGTAAACAAATGAGAGCCAGTGGAACAGCTGCTAGGAGTTCAGCACCTCTGCCCTGCCCTGACATGGCTTGGGGACTGCAGTCAACTTGGTGATACTGTGAACTTACCCCATGAGTCAAGCATCCCCAGAAGTTACACCTCTAGTCCTGGGAGCTTTTCTGGCAGCAAAGCTGACTCCGGTGCTGCATTTGGCCTCTAGAAAGTGATTACTGAACTTTGTTGTTCTCCCTAAACCCTCAACCACCCTCCCATATCCCCCTGGGAATATGACTGACAGCAGGGGGTAGGGGGCAACCAATACAGCAACAAATGGGTTGGGTGAGTGAGGTTTCACAGGCCCAGGGCCAAATGTTGTCAGAAGGGGAAGCAGAGTGAAAAGCTGGAAAAGGCTTTTTCTTGTGAAGGGCCTGAGGGAATGCACTCTGCATGGGAGCCTCTTTGCTCAAGGCTCTAAGGAGCTCAGCACAAGGGGAAGCCTGTGGAATAGGCCTTTCAGACCAGTACCAGCCTCAAGCTTTAGAAGTAAGGAAGAGAGAAGAGCAGGGACATGGGGAAACAAGTGGAAAGGAGGGGGACAAGAACCAAATGCAGAAATGTCAAGGGACAAAGATAGAGAAAGGGCAAAGAGGGGCTGGGGTGTATCCTCCGGCCAGGGAGGAGCTGGTCTGCAAAGCATCCCAAAGCCGGGAGGTTCAGGGAGCAGGGGGTGCTGCCACTGCAGACAAGGGATATTACATGAGCTTAGCTTGCCCTCTGCTGGCCTCACCAGGGATCTTTTTCCATAAAGTGCACTAACCTCAGCAGCAAAATGATTTGGCCCACAGCTTGCAGCTTCTAAGCGAGCCCTTGCCTGTGAGACCCTTCCACACCACATACAACCACAGGATAGTTTGCTTTCCACAGGTGCGTGTTGCTTTAGGCTGACAGGGAAAGCAAACAAGGATGCTGCCTGCAGCTTTCTACATGGATCCTACCCACCCCCAGGCAGCACCGAACGCTCCCCTCCCTCACCCAATCACATACACAAAAGCTGGAAGGAATGAATCAGATTGCCTCTGTGCTCTGAATGCCAACAGACACATGGGGGTTATAACAGTTTCCCAAGCTCCTCACATGCAGCTCGAGTGAGAACATCTCAGCTGACAGGCCCTTTGAGACATGGAGGCCTCCCAACCAGTCAGAGCCTAAACCCCACAGAGCCTCATGGATCAATGGCAATATTCAAACAAGTCCAACCCCAAGGGTGACTCCTGTCTGCCAGATCCAGCACTGCCAAGTACAGCTTCTAGTTAACAGAACAAAGATTACTGACAGGCAGGAACTTATTGACAGGCAACACCCAGCCCTTGCTCCTCCCTCCTATGCTGGCTCTCCTGCATTCCCCAGTACATCTCAAACATCATGAGAGTGATGCCAACCATGTCGCTCAGGCAGTTTCCCTTTCACCTTGCCAGGCCAATAGGAAACATCTTAGAAAATCTGCTGAGTAGTTTCTTTCTTTAAGGAGTTCAAGTGTTTACTCTCTGGGCTGGGAAAGCAATACATTTGTTGTACTCACAGAACATGTTGCCTTTCCTATCTTCTAGTCCCAGTAGGATGGTGGGTCAATATCACTTAGTAGTCAAGTCATCAGCCTGGGAGCATGCCTTAATCAAGGCCTCTGCCAGTGCTGGGGATGCTGCTGAGTGAAGATTGCCTTCACAGGAACAAGGCCACTAGCCTGGAGATGATTTTGCTTCTACTAGAACCAGGAAGGCTTCACATTTCGATCATGCATTTTACATCTATAGATTTCACTTCTGATTTATGCCTGTTTGAGCCAAAAGAGAACTGGCCCTAAAATATTCATCACCAGGGATCCTGGTTTTCTCTGTTTAAAAATGACAAATTCTCTGATTAAAATGAAACCTCGCAAATTCTGATTAAACCCCCCAAAATTTATGTTTTTCTGCAATTAAAATGAGATGCCACTATCTATACAGGTATCAGTTGAACACAATGTTTTATTGATATATCTACAATTTTAAAGCAGTTTGGAAGCCTACCAGTGCCTCAATCAATCACTATAATAAAATAAATTCTAAATACCTATAAATTTTGGCATTTGATTTTTGGTTTTTTTATCATGGAAAATCAGAGCTCCCCCTGCCCTCTTTGCTCACCAGGCCATGGGTCCAGCTATGGCTGAGCCCTGGGTGCTGCCCATAGGAGATGGTGGCTGCTGCAGTGGAGCAGTGTGAAGCTTGGCTCCCCCTCCCCCACGGGTGGCACAGCCAGAGCAGAGCCCTTGGAGGCCGGCTGCCTGCTGCAGGCTTAGGGCTCCCCACCCTGCTTCCCTCCCCACAGGGCCTCTGTGGCTCAGTGGGTGGGATCTGGTGCAGCAGGACAGAGTGGGGGAGGGAAGCCTGTGCCTCTGCCAGGAGCCCCACGCTACCATAGTGAGGTGGTCCCTGCCAACTTGGCAGCAGTGGGGGGTGGTAGTGAGAAGCTGTGTCCCTCACTGCTGCTGGGTGGGCAGGGAGTGCCTGGCCATGGAGGTGCAGGGCTTGCAGTGGCAGCACAAGCCTCCCCATCCTGCCCCGCTCTGTCCTGCTGCTCTGGATCCCACACACTGGGCTGCAGATGCCCTGGAGGAGGGCAGCAGGGCAGGGAGCCCAGGGTTGCAGTGGACAACCCACCCCCCTACCTGCCCCATGCAAAAATCTGGGGGGCACATGCCCCCCACTCCTCCCCAGGAGTGCATACAGAGGTAGGGAGCCAGTCCCCCCAACCCTGGACAGGCCGCCTACAGCCCTGTCCCACTCCCTGCCTGGGCCCTGCAACCACACATGACCCTGGGCCCCAGCCCCAGGCCCAACTCCTTCCTTCCCCTCCCTCCCTCCCTATATAGGATGCAATCCCCACTTCCCCTCAGACTTACCTGCGGGAGCTGCTCTCTGGGCTGCCTGGCAGTCCTGTGCGTGTGTATATGCACGCATACACATGGTTTCCCCTTCCTGACAGTCCTCCTCCCACTCCCCCCAGCCCTTTGCAGGCCAGAACTCTGCCAGCCTGCAAGAGGAAACCCACCATTTCCCACATTTTTCTCCTTTAAAGAAGAAGATTTGGGTTTTTCTCCTTAAAAAGAGAAAAGCTGGGTTTTTCTCCTTAAAATGAGAAAGCCTGCATTTTACCGTGTTTTTCCATTGTGAATGGAAAACTTGGATCCCTGTTCATCACACAGGTACTGCTACCTCCTACACACACTTTGGACAGGAAGGCTCAGCTTGTTCATTCGGTTTTGCCATCCTCCCTTTAGCATTCTTCTGCACTGCTGTGGGGCACAGGCAGAGAAGAGAAGTGACTCCATCATGAAAAAACAAGTTACAGACAAAAAGCTGAATATTGGTCTCAGAGGTATAAAAAAAAGGAAGAATCCAAGTGAAACCACTAGCGGGAGCGCAATGGGTGTGAGAGAAACTGTAATCCACCCAAGGGACACTCTGATCTTTAGCAGCACAGCTAGGATGGGGTGAGCAGGGCAGCAGTCCCAGGCATGGACTATGAGGGTGCACCAGAATCCACCCATTGGGAGTCTTTGCCATACGAACCAGGCAACACAGCACTGCACCAAGAAGTGTATCTCAGGAATGGGGGACAAGCAGAAGCCTTTGCAAAAGCAGGCCCAGCCCTGCACCCAAGCAGTATCTATCAGGGTAAGAAGCAATCAGGGCGCCAGGACATCCAACCATGTCCAAGCAAGTCCAACCATGGAGCTTCTACCACCAGAGCCGACATTGCTACAGCAGCAGCAGAGGCAGCAGTAGTCCAGGCAGATACAAGGAAGACTTCCCTTCCCCTCACCCATGTCCCTTCCCCTTCCCCAATCAACAGCCGTGGACATACCCTCTGCTACCCCCCCGCCCAATTCCCCAGTGCTCAATGAGCTTGCTACGCCTCTTGCCTCTGTTTACTGCTTGCTGTTTCCCTGGAAGTATCCAGGTGACAGGACAGGACAGGAACTGACAGCACAGAAAGAAGGGAACACAGGTGTCCTCTGATCAGGTAGAAAGATTCTGGGCTGTTTGTGTACAGGGTTGTTTTCAGCTGCTATCAGTCAATGTTAACAACATCCAGAAGCACGCTCTGGCCACAGAGGGCACTGTCAGAGGACCACAGTGCTTCTCTGCATAATAGTTTGTAAGAACTTTGGTTTCTTTTAGCCGGGGAAATCAATAAAGGTCTCAGTGAAGGAAGTTTGTGACTATGTTTTCAGGTTTGTGGGAAAACACACAAATCCTTCCCCCTTCCCCTATTTTTATAAGCAAATGACCTATAAAATAGGTCCCTAAAAAACTATTTACATATGCAAATATAAACATAAGCACAGTTTTACATATTTTATATAGGATTTTGACCTCCAGCTATAAGAATTAGGCTCTTAGGGCCTGATCTTCTTTTAAACTCAGGTGCCTTTATGTCACATTTGGCTTTTTGAATTTTATTAGGATAAATCCTGAAGATTCATTAACAGGTCAATTAACTTTTATCCCATCCCCAATCTCTGACTGCCAGCGCAGCACAGCCTTATAGTCATTAAAGCATGAGCTTGCTACTGGTGCCCATCACTAGCAGCATGGCATTGGCCAGGCACTTGCTTTCAGTGCAACAGCTACCTCAGGTCAGTATATTCCAGTCACCCCATGGGCACCAACCCAGCTTCAGAGACAGCAACTGCACTGAGGGGAAAAAAATCTCTTGAGCTGCACAGAACAGATGGACTTGCTGAATGAGGAGATGACGACCTGGAACTGCGGCTCATAACTGTGTGCCCCGTAACAGGACCGTCTGTCCTTCTAAGAGGGAGCAGTTAGCTTTGTTGAGAGAGCCCGGCTCCAAGCCATTTCAAGGAGGAGGAAGTGTCCCACTGCAAGGTTAAAATCCCAGGGAAGGCAGCAGAAGAGGAAGTAAGCTGTGGGCAGGACCGTTTGCTGCATGGAAGGGCCAGGCTGCTGTGCTGGGGCCAGAGCCAAAGGGGCTTCCCTCCCAGTGCCCAGGACAAGACAGCAGGATTTTCCTTTGCTTGCTTTATTTGTTTAAAAGCCTGTGTTTTAGTTGGGAGGACTGGCTCAGGAGCTCCTAATGGAGAAACATCAACCTGCAAAAGCCAGCAGACTAGGCAACCTGCTTACACCCCAATACCAAGAGACTAGGTATGTGACCTCACTGGTGTGAAATGACTGGAAGAGTTCTGCTCAGAGCCTGGTCCAATGCCCATTGAAATCAATGGGAATCTATCTTGCTAGAGGTCCTGACTGAGCTGGGAATGAGTTAAGTGGCCAGGAGATGGTGATATTGTTCCACATCTACTTGATTAAGGAGCGTTAGGAAAGAACAAGCAAAGCAGTCCCTGAGATCTCTGCCTTCCTCTCTGCTCCATCTTTCCCCCACTGTATGTTACAGCCACTTGGTTTTCCAGTCAGCAGAACACGAGGGTCTTTTTACAGCTTTGGCAGTGATAGGGAAAGGGCTCCTTCAGTTCAAGAGCATCGTACATGCTATGTTTAATTCACGAAAACCTGTCACCTGAAGACAGCCACAATTAAACTGGCATTTTAGCCAAAGAAACTGCTGTATAAATTATTAAAAGGAAATTGTACTGCAACCTCTCTCCCCCACAGACACATGCACAGTGCCCAAGGACCACAGGAGCAGACATTCGTGGAAAGGCACACAACTCACACTCTGCCAGCCCCCTCTAGTGGCTGAGTCACTACAAGTTAAAAACCTACTACTGCTGTTAGCTGAAGGAGTTACCTGGTTAGCTCTAGAGCCAGTTTTCTGCTACAGGCTCCTGTGTTCACATACTGATAACGATCCAGGCAGGGTTACATGTACACTCATGTAAAAGGCTCTTTTAGATGTTGTGCTAGATCAGGGTATGGATGCTCCTGTATGGAGCAGAGGGTCAGGATGGGATTGCACACACTCATCACTGTGTGGAAAGCTGGCTGTGGGGCCACAGCAGGGAGCACACCTTTGGGGAAGCTGTGGCACAAGTGGCCAACAGCAAGATCTCTAGGTGCCCAGCTCTTGTTTAAAACCAAACTCTCAAAGTGCCCACTGCCCACAAACCTACTGGGCTGACACAAGGGACCTCAGTCGAGGGATCAGTAGGCTGTTGTCTCACATGTTGCTTCCATGGAAGGAGAGATACTAATTAGGCTGAAGCCTGGATATTGCACTACAGTACAGACAAAGGGTGTCTCCAGAGCTGTCACAGCAGTAGTCACATCTGAGCTAGTTTTAAACTAGCGAGTTCAGGGACTGGTAGGACTGCAGTTGTGGCAGGAGCTCAGTGGGGGCTGCAAAACCCAAATGAGAAGCAAGATAAATGAGCTCTGTAATACCCCAGGAAGACTGCCACCAGTATGTCAGCTGGCTAGTTTAAAACTAGCTCAGGTATATTAACACTGCACTCCACTAACGACTGTGTAGATGTACCTGGAGGGGCTCAGCTGCTGGGTTAAAGTGCTTCTAATTTGGCCTGAGTTTAGAGTGAAGGTCTTACTTAGTTGTTTTTTAATCTAGATCAATTCAGTTGACTGTGGCTGGAGTTTTCAGAGTAAGTCTATAGGATTTAAATCATATCCAACCATGGTACCCTCGCTGAATGGCTATCAGGATTCATAAAAAACATCCTGAAACCACTTGTCACTCAATGAGTAAGTTTTCTATAAGACACCACATACTTCCTGGACTTAATCCAGAACATTACCCACTTCCCTGAGAAGGCCATACTTACAACCACGGATGTCACCAGCCTGTTTGCTAACATCTCACGCCATGAAGGCACAGCTGCCTGCCTGAAATACCTTCAAGAACATGGAGTAGACTCAGATTTGCAACAATATGTTCCATAAATCATTTATTTCATCCTCACCCACAACTTCACTTTCAAAAATCATCACTTCCTCCAAACCATGGCCAAAAAGATGGCCCCTCACTGTGCCAACCTCTTCATGAACCACCTGGAAGAAAAACTTCCATAACACTACACAGTCAAATTTGCACTGCACCTGTGTTACATAGATGCTATTTTTATTATCTGGACTGAATGCCTGGACTCATTTACTGACTTCCATCACAGGTTTAACAACTATCACCCCTCAATCAAACTTTCTCTGGAATAACATCAACTTTCTAGATACTACAATCCATATCCAGGATGGCAACCTACAAACCAAATAAATACAGAAAAACCACAGACCACCATACCTATGTCCACAAGATTAGCAATCATCCCAAGCATACAAAAAGATGTAATCTACAGCCAGCCCCTCCCATACCACCACATCTGCTCTGAGAAGAACGCTCATGATGCTCATCTGACCAGCCTAAAATCTGCCCTTATACAACAAGGATACTCCAGTACAGAAATACACCATCCCCACCATAACCTGCCACAATGCACAAAGAAACCCCCCTGCAACCATGCACCCCTAGTGGTCATCTATGCCCCAATACTGGAACCAATCAGAAGAATCACCAAACTACAGTCTGTACTTGACAAAGATCACCTTGAGAGAAATATTCCGAGCCCTCCCCTGCCCCCACCCCGGCTTTCAAACAGCCTTCTAACCTTGCCCAACTCATCATTAGAAGCAAACTCTCTCCTGCCCAACAGACATCAAGTGGGAAACAGCTTTGCCTTGGCAAGAAACACTTAACCTGTCAACCTACTTCCACTGCCACTGTTATCAACACTCTCTATAAAAGAAAACCCCATCAAAATGCATGGCTCCTATGCATGCCTTTCCCAAACTGTGATATACCTGATCCAATGCACCAAGTGCTTCATGGCAACTATGGGCCTTGTTACACGGTAATTTTTAGGTGACTTTTGGAGCTCTTAACCCCTGGATTGGCTGCACATTAACACCTTTAAGTATCTTAAGCACTGGTTTAAAATTACACCACTCCATGGCAGGATTATCTCTAATCCGCATAACCTTACTTCTCTTCCATTAAGGTGTGGCCACTCCCCACAACTGTTCCATCCAAGTTGAAGTCTTCCAGTATCCCAGGATGCAATGGCCCATCTTGAGCCGGGATGAACAGGGACGCCAGAGCACAGCAGGGCTGGGCACAGTGCCTCTGCCCCACTGGGCAGAGCAAGCGCTACAACTTTGGAGCTCACTTACTCTACCTGGTGGGAGCAGTGAGCTGATCCTGCTCCTAGTTCCTAGTCCTGCCTCTGCTCACTAAGCCTCTAGTGACAAGTCATAGTTGTGCAGGTGAAGGACAGTCAGAGAAGGATTTTTACCTTAAGGTGTAACTGCTGAACTAAGCCGATCAACACTAAGCTGATTAACATTTGGGCAGCCTACAGCATAAGGTGTAACAAGCCCTTATGTAAGTGAAACTAAACTGCAACTACACACCAGAATGAACTCTCATAGAAAAAAAATTTAAAGGACAGAGACACACACATCATTAGGAGCACATTTCTCACAGAACCACCACTCCCTCTCTGACCTCACTATTCTCGTGCTCAAGGGAAATCTACCCAACACCTTTAAAAGGCAAACTTGGAAACAAAAATTCATAAGCTGGTTGTACACTAAGAACCAAGGACTAAACAATGATCTCTGTTTTATGGCATATTATCTTTCACCTAACTCCTGAATTCTTTCCACACAGGAAAGGTGAGAATGACTTTCCTCCATCTTGATAGGCTTGGATCTCCCAGTAATCAGCTTCTTTTCTTCTGCTAATTGTGTCTGCTACCCCAGGGAATTTCTCTCACTCCCTCCTGCAGGTTTTCACTATGCTATGCCTGACTTCTTGTGATCAGACCTGAGGCAAAACATCTTATAATCAAAGCTTTTCTAATGTTATCCCAACTACATAGTTGGTCCAATAAAAGATATCATCCTAAGAAATCCTTGCATCTCACGTAATTGCTGGACCATCATGGCTATACCATCACTCTTATACAACCTTAACTCCCTTGGACTTTCTTCCATATGATGAAGCATAATGCAGTCAGATCGGCACCCTCTAAAAGACAGCACTGGGCAGATTAAAGAGAAACGTCCCCCTATCCCTGGAGCCTTTGGAAAAGGCAAAGTAAACCAGGGCACGTGGTCAAATGGAGCCACATTAGAGACATTTCCCATGGTCAGCACCATGGGGAGCTTGGGCCACACCTGAAATATACTTTGGGTAGGGCTCTCCTGTCCCTGGAATCAACACAGGCAAATCTCCTCAAAGTTACCTCAGGGCAAAATCCATGTGAGAAATACATCTGCGCAGAATCATGCAATGCCAACTTTTGCAAACATTTGGGTAGTCCTAGCCTAGGAATCGCTGCACTTGCCTGGAGCTGGTTGCATCCCTGCTGTGCTATGCACTGGGTCACTGCCCCATGTGGGTGCAGCATGCAGCAGAAAGAAGGGTGGTGTAGCTGCACAGGCTCATTGGCCCTTTCACTGCTATTCTACACTGCTCCTGCTCATCCGTCAGTGCTCTGTACTGTTTGTCTAGCTCGATCTAGACAAATTACAGAGGTGGGTGGATGAGAATAGGATGGAATTCAACACATACAAGTGGAAGGTGATGCATCTAGGGAGAAGGAACCAGCAACACACCTATAGGCTGGGGAACACCCTTCTTGTCAAAACAGTGGCAGAAAGGGATCTTGGAGTCATTGTTGACTCCAGGATGAACATGAGCCGCCAATGCAAGGAAGCGGTCAGTAAGGCTAACCGCACCTTGTCGTGCATCTACAGATGTATCACAGGCAAGTCCAGGGAGGTGATCCTTCACCTCTGTGGCGTTGGTCAAGCCACAGTTGGAGTACTGCATCCAGTTCTGGGCACCACACTTCAAGAGGGATGTGGCTAGCATTGAGAGGGTCCACAGGAGGGCCACTCACATGGTCAAGTGGCAGCGGGGCAGGCCCTACGAAGAGAGGCTAAAGGGCCTAAACCTATTTATCCCCCACAAGAGAAGGCTGAGAGGGGATCTGGTGGCCATTTACAAACTCACCAGGGGGGACCAGTGTGAACTGGGGAGGGGGCTCTGTTCCCCCGGGCACCACCTGGGGTTACTAGGAATAACAGCCACAAACTGTTAGAGAGAAGGTTCAGGCTGGACATCAGGAGATGTTACTTTACAGTTAGGGCTGCCAGGCTTTGGAATGGGCTCCCAAGTGAGGTGGTGCTCTCTCCTACCTTGGGGGTCTTCAAGAGGAGACTGGACAGATTTTTGGCTGGGGCCATATGATCCCAGCACCATTCCTGCCCAGGGCAGGGGGTTGGACGTGATAATCTGTTTAGGTCCCGACCCTAAGCACTATGATACTATGATATTATGTTTGAGTTCTCACTGTTCCTGTCACTTGTCAAGGCACCCACCTACCCCTATGATGAGTACAATTTATGAATCTAGACAGACAGATAAATCATTTTGGAATAATAATGCCATAGTTAGACATGGCAGCAGCTACAACAGCAGCTGTGAGATCCCCAAACTATCATCTGACATCTGACCACAGCCTAAAAACAAACTCCATCAAAAGCAGATAATGCTGCAGCTCTTCTTCACATTCAGACACCTCCAGCAAATGCTAGGATTAACTTCAGCCAGAAGAATAGGCACATAGCTGCTAACATTTCTTAAGTCTCCTATAGGTGTGCCCCATCTCACTGTCAACAAGATGGTACCAAATGTCTCCTCAGATGGAGCCATATGGACACTAAATTGTCCTTATACACATCTGACCTGGAAATGCGCCCGATTGGAAAGAATCTTCTATGTAGCTGGTGAAAATCTCAGCCAGATAAATACGAGAGGAGACCAGGGAAGTCTTACAGGGGCACACAGAAGAAGCATGACGCATACACAGAGATGTTAGAGACAAAGAAGAGAAGGAGAAGGAAAAAAGGAGGAAGACAAAAAGGAGTAAGAGTGAAATGGGAGAGACTTAGAAAAGTAGAGGATGGAGAAAGATGCCAGGGGAAGGGGGAGAGATGGGATAACAGGTAACAAGGGAATGCAAGGGGAACAGAAATGAAAGAAGAATGGAAGAGGGGAAAGAGAAAGTTTTGTAACAGGCATAAATTCATTCCAGACAATGTCCAAGAAGCCCTGGCAGCACAGTCTGAAACAAACCCAGCCTTTGATTTTATTAGTTTATATGTTGCTTGGGACAATGATTCACGCGCCTTGGCTGGCTCAGATTTTCCCTTGTGAAGAGGGGACCACAAGATGAATTCTGTGTGCGGAAACTATTCCCTCAATTGTTAGGTAGGCTTCTCCATACCATGCAGCGGTCCCTGGAGAGGGGTCTCCTGTTCTGCCCAAGGTCTCCACAAATGTACACACAAGCTCAGTTTCTCATCTCGCTCTCTCTCAGTTTAATTTTCTCTGTCTCTTAAAGGGACAGGAGGCCAAGATGGAAATTTTAAAGTTTGGGCTGGAAATTTTTTCATAAAAAATGCTGATTTTTCTGGCTAAAACTTTTATTTTGACTGAAAATCCATTTTTCATCAATAAATTATGAGCAGTCCTAATATGAACCTCAGAAATTACAATGTTAACAGCATAAACATCTATCTTCTAAACTAAAAGCTAACTTTCCTAGCTGGTATCCATAACAGATTTCTTAACTTCTTCTGCTGATGAGCCCCAAAGGCAAATAACCCCAAATAACCCATGCTCTCCTAGTGGAGATTACAGGAACCTCCAAGCCAACAGATAGAATCTGACCTATAGAAACATTTAAGAACAAACCTAATAATACAAACAATGTAAAGTTCATTTTAAAATGCCATAGGGTTCCAAGTTGCATCTGTTGCACAGGTTACACTCTAGCAGGCAGGAGAAATCAATGAGAAGAAAATGGTTTGTGAAATAAACAACAGGCTGAGTTTTGGGGGAAGGGGGTTAGAGAGGCGCCCACATCACGAAACTCACCATTCACACCAGCAGTCCCAAGTGTGAGCAGAGCCTGACTTAGATAACTGAGAAACATCTACACCATTACCCCAGTATAACCCAGCCAGGACACTCCCAAGCATGCCCCACCCTCCTACTACTGCCTGTATGTGCCAAACCTGGATATTATGACATCCCTGCGGTCACTCTGGAGACTTTTGTCTCCAGTGTCATTGAGTGTGGCTAATAAACATCCCCCCAGAATATATTCCAGATGACAGCAGCCCATAAAAGACACCTCGAAGAAGAGGGACTGATTTTTTCACCATGAGAGTGAAATGAGGAGAAAAAATGGTGTTAGTCACTCCACAGAAGCCTGCAGAGCAGCTGCAAGGGGGCCGCACAGTCCAGGCTTGAGAGCTGGAGTAGCACAGCTAAGGGAGCTGGAACGTGAGCCCAGGTAGGGCTTGGTAAAAAAAGACCAGCAGCAGGAAGCCTAGCAAAGAAGGGCTTGGGCAGAGCCAAAAGCAGAGGTGTACCTGGTAAGATCTGTACTTTGGACATGGTAGCCTCCAATTCACATGCCAAACAATAAGGTGAAACCATTAATTCTACAGCAAAAAAAGCAGCTGGGGAGGCAGACAAGAGGGTTAACCCCCTGGATACCAGCTGTATCAACACCGGCAATGGCATCTTCCAGCAAGGAAGGGAGCAGGTGTGAGACTGGAAACAGGGCACATTCCCCTGTGGTTGGAAGCCTTGAGCCCTCCTGCCTCCATTTCACCCCTCTTTACTCAGTGCTCAGGACTCACCCCCTACCCCTCAGTTACGCTGCTACACAAATTAACAATGTTGAACTTGAAGAGAATTGAGAGGTTGCAGAAATGAGGAAGGAACTTGTGAGTCTGAGAAGCCAGGTAGGACATAGCCCTTGGATGGAGAAAAAGAAGCTGGATTCTGCGGTAGATCATCACTGCTCTGGTCGGGGGCAAAGCAGAGCGGGTAGGTCAGCAGCACCATCCATAGGCAGAGCAGAAGTTCCAGCAACCCAGAGGCAAAAAGGATGATAATGGGAAGAGAAGAGGGGATGAATGGTGAGACCAATTGCCAAGGGAAAGAACTATTAGCAGTAGCAGAGCATAGAAAATTTTCTCTCACTGGATATTAATAAACTAGATCCCCAAAAAGGGAAATGTAATTGAAATACAGATATGTGCATGCATTCACCGGAGACTCAGAAGAGAAACTGAGTCCCAGACTTGGAGATTGGGTAGACCAACCCTCCTACATGGCACTATTGTTGGCAACCTCATCAGTGTCACTATGGACCACATGGTCACAGAGTCTGAATTACCCTGATCAGTGTTGAGCAGAATGGAAGAAGCACTTCCTGTGACTTGCATACATGAAGAGCTCTGACAGATCGGGTGTCATTTAACCCAGCTGAAAAAAAAGTAGCAATTCCTTCTGGATGTCCCCTTCCGCCATGGTGCTTTGTGCATGCTATTTATTGCTTTGGTGAATGCTCTTAACGGTATGCACTGATCACACAGCTTTTAAAAAAACAGGATATTTAACTTCAACATTTTCAATGCCAGCAAGTTGATATGCAGTTTCCTTCCTGCTTTTGACCAGACATTTTGACCAGGCTCAACCCTGCATGAACTTCTCAACCTAGGAAGCAGGCATTACTGATCAGCTGGAGTCTAGCAGGCTGAGCAAAGGTATTTTCTCCATATAATCACCACTATAGACGAGAATTTTAATGTACAAACTGGGGATACGGACCTTTGGGGAAAGTAAGAACTACAAAAGAATCTCTAACACACAGGTCCTGGGACCAGAGGAGACCTAACTCATCAGACAGTTTCCTGATTGTGCCAAAACAGAATTTATAGGCCAAATTTTACCTGTGTGAATCCAAATGAAATCAGTGCACTTACTCAGTATGTACACTCTGGTAAACGAGAACAAGAATTTGACCCTGTGTCTCCAATGTTGCCATGACATCGCTGAACAGGATGCCAACCTCCTTATGAGTATCTGCAAATACCCAAAAGTGCAGCAGTTCTTTGAATAAGATAATGGAGCTCTTTTCTTCATCACCAAACCCACAGCAAAACCAGTCTCCTGCACTTTTCTACTGTTAGTTGAGCTTCTAGAAGTCAATGTGCCCAAGTTACATATAAAAGAGAAGGGGTAGACAATTATTTTGGGCAGAGGGCCGCTTACTGAGTTTGGGCAAGCTGTCAAAGGCTGCATGGGCAGCCTCACCCCTTGACAGGTGCCCCTCCCCCTGGTTGCCATCTTGGGACTGGAAGTCCCACCCCCTAACCCCTGACCTTTGCCACTAGAAGTCCCTCCCCTTGCCCCTTGAGCTACTCCTTTCAGCAATGGGTTTTGCCATCTCAGAACCAGAAAAATACCAAATTATATTCTAAAAAAACAAACATCTACAGCATTCATTAATTTGATTTCAAAAAATATTTTAGCCCTGGTTTACATGTGTTTGTGTAGTGTATACAGAGGTGACCGCACAGTAACCTAAAATGAAGACATCTCAGAAGCTGAATCCAGTTAGAAAATCAGGGATGTGCATCTGGCAGAGGAGGAAGAAGAAAAGATCTCCAAAAACTT
>NW_017729002.1:22186943-22187192 GCF_001723915.1 Gavialis gangeticus
GGGTATGTGGGGTGACGGAGCATGTGGGTGTGGGTGGGTAGAAGGGGTTTGTGGGGGACTGTATGTTGGGGAAGGGTGGCTAGGGCGTGTGAGGGGGTGTGGGTGTGGGGGTCTGTGTGTATGGCAGTGCAAGGGGTGGAATGCATGTCTATGGTGAGGTGTGCATGTAGGACTTGCCCTATGAACATGCAGACACACTCTGCCCCTACCTGCACAAACACACACACACACACACACACACACACACAC
>NW_017729002.1:22187243-22189666 GCF_001723915.1 Gavialis gangeticus
ACACACACACACACGCTCTCTCTGCCCCTGCCTGCACATGCACACACACCCTGTACTGGTGCAGCCCCATGCTCCCCAGCATGAATGACGCATGCCCCCAGAGGCTCAGGGGGCATGGCGACCACCCACAGGTGGTGACGGCAGTAGCAGCAGCGGGGCATGGCGGTGGCAAGTGGGGAGCTTCTGCAGGCAGCCATGGCAGTGTTGATGGCGGAAGGCGGGGGACATGGCAAGCACCAGCCAGTGGTCAGTGACCACCCACAGACACCGCCTGCAGTACTGGCAGCGAGGTGGAGGGGTGGCGAGTGACGACTGCCCACAGGTGCCACTGGCAGCATTGGCAATGGCCAATCACAAGGGGTGCACCGCCAATTTCAGGGGGTGGAGATGCACCCGTGTGCACCCCCTCCACATCACCAATGCTCCCCAGTTCGGCCATGCAGCAGGGAGCCAGGTGGTGCTGAAGCAGGGCGGGAGCAGGAAGCAGGGAAATGGTGGGGGTAGGGGGGTGGACTCCTGCCTTCCGCTGCTGGCTCCCCCTAAGTCCTACTGCCCTTGGCTCTTGTTGTCTATGACAGGCAGCCAGGAGCAGATAAATATTTTCTAAATTTTTTAGGGGTCCCACAGGTCAGATAGAATGGCCTGGCATCCAGCCCAAGGGCTGTATTTTGCCCACCCCGGGGAAGAGTATAAGATTATTACAGACAGAAAATCAGAAAGGCCAAGACACAATTTGAGATGCAACTAGCAAGAAAAGGAAAAGGCAATAAAAATAATACAATAAGTATGTCAGAAGTAAGAGGAAGACTAAGGAAAGTGTAGGTCCATCTATATTGCAGAAGGCAATCTAGTTATAGATCAGCGTGAAGTATTTAATGCTTTTCCCCCCTTCAGTCTTCACAAATAAAGTTCTTTAACAGATGACAATTGCAGTCAGCAACAAGTATAGTACAGAGCATAAACATCTTAGATTAGTGGAAGAACCAGGCAGGGATTAGAGAAGCTGGATGTTTTCATGTCATCAGGGCTGGACAGGATACACTCTACGGTACTGAAGGAATTGGCTGAAGAAATTTCTGAACCATTGACAATCATCTTTGATAAGTCATAGAAGGCAGGTGAGGTCCCAGATGACTGGAAATGTGCAAATTTAGTGCCCATCATTAAGAAAGAGGAGAAGGAGGATACAGGAAATTACATACTAGTCAGTCTGACCTTGATATGGATTCGTGAAGAGCAAGTCATTCCTGATCAACTTGATTTCCTTCGATGACAAGGTGGCATGCTCTGTGAAAATGGGGAGAGCACTGTATGTGATATACCTTGATGATAGAAAGGCTTTTGACACTGTCTTCCATGACATTCTCATTAGTAAGCAATGGAAATAAAAACTAGATGGATGTATCAAGCTGGTTGGAACTGCAGTCACTTTGGAGGGTAGAGCTAGGATTCAGAATAGCCATGATAAACTGGAGAAGTGGTATGAAATCAAATTAATGAAATTCAATAAGGACAAGTGCAAAGTCCTGCACTTGAGGCAGAACAGTCACATGCACAAATACAGACTGGGGCTTGACTGATTGTAGTACTGTATAAAAAGACCTGGGGGTTACAGTGAACAATTCTAATATTATAAAAGCTGAGACGCTGCCGTCTGTGTGTCTGTCTGTCCATAATGCTCCGGGCCACCTGTGCAAGTGCTGCCTGGAGCTGACAGACAGACAGACGGAAGCGTCTCGGCTTTTATAATATTAGAATTGTTCACTGTAGAGAACAATTCAGAGGTGGAGGCAGAGGTGGAGATGGAGGCAGAAATGGAGGCAGAGGTGGTCGGGGCCAGGATGTGCTCCCCACTGTGGGAAGCGGCACGGCAAGAGGCCTGGGGTGTGAGGCAGGGCACACCCCTGCACAGGGTGGCAGCACGGTGCGCAGCCATGCTGAGGCCATGGCATGTGGCACGGGGGGGCATGGCACATGGCTCCAGGGTGCCACATGGGGAGTGGGTATGAGGCACACAGAAGGGGCATGGCGGGGGTGTGTGGCACGCGGCAGCAGGATGCTGCACGGGCAGCGCAGGCAGGCAGCCACTGCAGCACATAGCCATGGGGTGGAGCATTCCCACTCCCCTCCCCGCGCACCACACCCCAAAGCCGTGCCCCACAACACGTGGCAGCAGCCAACAGGTGCTCCCCCCGCCCTAGCCACTCCCCACACCACGACCTGCAGTCACGTGCCACCCCCCTATGCCACACCTCAGGGCCATTCCCAACACCACAAGGCACAGCCAGCAGGTGCTCCCCGCATCATGCCCTGCACCCCACCCCATGCGCCCCCTGCCACATGGCTGGCAGGTGTTCCCCACTCCCCTGCACTGTGGCTGCTCCCTGCGCCACTCCCTGCAGTCAGACACCATGCCCCGAGCA
>NW_017729002.1:22194666-22195738 GCF_001723915.1 Gavialis gangeticus
CCCCAAAGCCGTGCCCCACAACACGTGGCAGCAGCCAACAGGTGCTCCCCCCGCCCTAGCCACTCCCCACACCACGACCTGCAGTCACGTGCCACCCCCCTATGCCACACCTCAGGGCCATTCCCAACACCACAAGGCACAGCCAGCAGGTGCTCCCCGCATCATGCCCTGCACCCCACCCCATGCGCCCCCTGCCACATGGCTGGCAGGTGTTCCCCACTCCCCTGCACTGTGGCTGCTCCCTGCGCCACTCCCTGCAGTCAGACACCATGCCCCGAGCACACCCTGTGCCACACCCTGGGGCCACTCCCCATGCCACGCAGACGCAGCCATCAGGTACTCCCCGCACCATGCCATGCCCCCTTACTGCCCGCACCACATGGCTGCAGCCAGTGGGCATTCCCCATGCCATGGCTGCTCTGCATGCCACTCCCCGTGCTCGCACACCACGTCACCCTACACACCTTGCATGACACCCTAGGGCCAATCACCATGCCAGGCAGCCAACAAGCACTCAACATGCCATGCCATGTGGCCATGCATGACCCCCCCACACCCCGCACAGCTGTGCACCATGCCCCTTCATGCATCCCACACCACACACCAGGGTGGCTCCCCATGCCACACAGGAGCAGCCAGTGGGTGCTCCCCATGCCATGCCCCCCCCATGCCCTGCACCACACCCCAGGGCCACTGCCCACACCACACGGCTGCAGCTGGTGGGCACTCCTCATGCCATGGCTGCTCCCCATGCCACTCCCTGTGGTTGCACACCACCCCACACACCCTGCATGACACCCTGGGGCCGCTGCCCACACCATGCAGTTGCAGCAGGCAGTTGCTCCCCCCACCATGGCTGTTCCCCTCACCACGCCCTGAGGCCATGCCCTATGCCCCATGCCCCAAACCCTGGGGCCACTCCCCACACCACACAGCTGGCAAGTGCTCTCCACACCGCGACCGCTCCCCATGCCATGCCCTAAAGCCACACACCATAACCCCCATGCACAGAGCGGTGGGAAGGAGGGGTGGAGCAGGACACGACCTGGAGCAGCAGAGGGAATGGGGCATG
>NW_017729002.1:22195856-22203863 GCF_001723915.1 Gavialis gangeticus
ATCCCAAGTCCTCCAATCATCTTTTGCCCTTTCAAAACCCTGGGCTAGGTCACTGCCAGCTAGCCCGTCACATGTATATGAATTCTATCTAACACAGTAATACAGCACACATTGCTTGTTGGTAGGTAGCAATGCCTATATATAATCACCTATTTAAACTGAATTTTGTCCTAAACCAAATCTAACTGGTATAGAACCAATAAATAAATGAACTCTGAATTACCTTGGCCTGAGTTCTCCTGACCTGTCTTTCTCTTGTATTCTGACATTTTCTCACCTGCTCATTTCTTTGGCCTCTTCTTCTCTTACCTGAACTCTGGTCAAACAGATGCAAGCAAATCTTATGCTGTATCACCATTAAGCACCATCTAAGCCTTACTACAGTCTACCCCATGCAGTAGAAGCATGGTTCAGGAGTAAGGATCCAGTGGGACAAGTCTCTAGACAAACGTATACTGGCATATGGAGAACCTGGGGACAAACATGAAGTTAACACACCAGAGGGTAGGGAATGAATCCAGGCAGATCTGGACAGGTTGGAAAAATGGGCAGAATGAAAGAAATAGGATGCAGTTCAACAAAGACAAGTGCACAGTGCTGCACCTGGGCAAAAAGACCCACCAACACACTTACAGGCTAGGAGATGACCTTCTCACGAGCAGAAAGGGATCTTGGAGTCATAGTTGACTCCAAGATGAACATGAATTGTCAGTGTGATGAAAGGATCAATAAGGCTCACTGCATTTTATCATGCATTAGCAGATGCATGATGAACAGGTCCAGTGACGTGATGCTTCCCCTCTGTGCGGCACTGGTCAGGCCGCAGCTGGAGTACTGCATCCAGTTTTGGGCGCCACACTTCATGAGGGATGTGGACAACATGGAGAGGGCTCAGAGGAGGCTGCTCGTACGGTTAGAGGCCTGCAGGCAAGGCCCTACGAGGAGAGACTGAGGGACCTAGATCTCTTCAGACTTCGCAAGAGAAGGCTGAAGGGTGATCTTGTGGCTGCCTATAAATTCATCAGGGGAGGTCAGCAGGGAATAGGAGATGCTTTATTTACTAGGGCACCCCTAAAGTAACTAGGAACAATGGCCACAAACTGATGGACAACAGATTTAGGTTGGACATCAGGGAGAATTTCTTTACAGTAAGGGTTGCCAGAATCTGGAATGGGCTTCCAAGGGAGGTGGTGCTCTCTCCTACCTTGGGGGTCTTCAAGAGGAGACTGGACAAGCACCTAGTTGGGGTCATCTGATCCCAGCGTTCTTTCCTGCCCAGGGCAGGGGGTTGGACTTGATGATCTACTGAGGTCCCTTCCAACCCTAACATCTATGAATCTATGAACACAGAAGAGTAAGAATGTGCATCCTGATGGCTTTCGGTGAAGGAAACCAGTCCATCCCAGTAAAAATGGCTATGCCTCTGTTCCATCCATAGCCATTTGAGTCTGATTAGATACAGTCAGGATGCTGCTTCTGTCTGGAAGCTTACACGATGCATAGAAATCCTCCAGTATCTTTCTTTTCTTCTTCCTGAGGGCAGGAGTCAGGACACTGCATGTGGTATGAGACACATTTTCACAAGGAAACACAGTTCAGCGACCAGCCACAAGGTGGGGGTCTTTCTCTGACTGAGCCATCCAAAGCATCCTCATTGTCCATGCATGCAGCAAGCTCAAAGTCAGCTCCAACAGTCAGATTCAGGAAAAGCTTCCCTTCATTTCCCCACGTACCCAACTGCCCTGCCAACAGCACTTCAAGTCTCTTATAGGATGAGTTCTCACAGCAGGATGCTTCCCTCATTTATGATCCTGCAGCCCATCTCCCCTGGAGAAGGCAGGGGCTAGCCCTCTGTTCTGGGGTCACTCCAGACCAAGGCAATACAGAAAATGGGGGATGTCAGAACCTAGGGCTTCTGCTTTCTTCTCCAAGCCTGTCTCTGCATTCCTATCTCTTCTCCCTCATCTGTGGGGCAACTAACCTCTTAAGCAACCCTTTTAGAAAACAGTGTTGTGTAACTCTGAGGCCCATACGTATACACTGTGGGCTTCAGGGACTGCATTCTTCTCCCCATTGTGTTCTTGTGCTTCCTGTATTGCCCTGAGGGGAGAAGCAACAGGAGGAAACCCAGTCTTTTCCTGATGGGAGGCCATCCTTCCTTGAAGACAGATCAGAACTCATGGCTAACATCCTTATATCACCCTGAAGCAATACCTGTCCAATGTAGAGGCTACTGTGCCTTCTGCTGAATCAAAGGGATTGACAACTTCCTCTTCAAGTTCTTCTTTTTCTTTCTAGAAGGCTGGGCCTGCTTCCCTGCCCCATCATCTGGCATGAGATAACACCAGCCATGGATACAATGAGGGAAGCTTAGTCAGGCAAGGAATGGGGGAGTCAGTGGTAGGGGTATCACTTCTACCTTCCATGGAGGACCCTCACCAACTGAGGGACGAAGACTGGCCCAGGACAGAGAATGTCACCTAGCTTCAAGGCTTTGCTTCCAAGTGTCAGCTTGCACCTCTTGGAAGACATCTGGGTGGAAGGACAAAACACATGATGTGATGAAGTGCCTGGTAAACATGTTTGTTCTCCAGGTTCTCACCCAGCAAGCTACAACAGGACTTCTTCCCAAGCAATGGGTTTTCTGATGAAGCGTCTTCTCTGCTTTCTTTGCAGCTAGCAGTGCCAAGGCTTTCTGCAGAGAGCAAGTAAAACAGAATTATGCAAAGCTGAGTGCTCTTGGCCTCTCCCAGTGAAAGTCCACAGCTTTGAAAGTCTTCTCCAAATCAGAGGGACCCCAGGCTACTACCATTTCCTCTTCTGGAAAGAGGAAACCTTTCTCTTCAGCTGCCTTGTATGCTGAAACCACAGTGCCCAGCCTAATTGATTTGAAACAAACTTCTCTTAAAAACAGATCAGCAACCAAAGGAAGTCTTTGCCCAGCAGTAGCATGGGACAAGCAGGTTCCAAATCATTGTTCAGTGGAAAACATCTGTGCAGAACTGTGCCTGGATTCTGAATCTTTATGGCCAATGCACAACTTGTCCAAGTAAAAGCTGAACCACTTCTGCCAGACGCAGGGGCTCCTCAGTAAGAAGGGACATAGCAAAGTTGGTCTTTGCTTCCCACAAGGCATGAGTGTGGTCCAAGCCCACAGCTTCTACTCTGCTCATCATTTTTAAAGCATAGAATTGGTAGGGCACTAAGATGATAGCATGAAATGCTCCAAAGTTTTCTGGGTCACACCACCCAAGTAGGGCAGCCTCATATTGCTAGAGGCAGTTGAAACTTGATGCACTTTATGGAAATAAGGCTTAGTTCCTGGACTCCTGACAAATTATTGATGTGAACCCATGGGCAGCACCAAATTATAGTGCAGAAACTACTCTTGGACACTGCAAAGCTACACAAACATGCACATCTATTATTATTGTCTTATGAACAGCAAGGAGCTGCCTCTTTGCTATCTAAGTGCTTCAACTCCTATCTACGTCCTACTAGAGGAGGAGGAGGAAGTACCCTGGGGTAACTGCTAACAAGGACATAGGTTTGCTTAAATTCCAGAAGGGGGACTAGAGAGCAGGCTCCTTTCTGGGGCATGGCTGGCAATTTAGAGCATTCCAACTTATGTCCTCATCTAATTTACAGGATGAATTATAGCCCATGCCCAAAGGAAGGAGATGAGCTGAGGCTGGGGTGGTTCCCCGTTGCCCTCATGAACATCTTTTGGAGAGAAATGGTGCAGCTTGGCAGTGAATCAAAAGCACCATAGAGGGCAATATTGGGGAGGAAGGCGCCTCGGAAAGTGAGTCATAGATCTCAGCACCACCCTCCTATAACAACATTCAGTTGCAAAGCTAGAAACAACTTCTTAAGAGTGAGCCAGTCTCTGGGATAATTAGCTCCCCCATAAACCCCTGCTACCCACTCTCCCCTCATTGGCAATTAATCCTGCTGCCCACCCAGTACAAAATAATTGGCTGCACCCCAACAGTCCAGTCTCCCTGCCCACCCCTTTCTCCCTAAAGGCCTTACCCTGCCCACTCACCCTATGCAGATCAAGGCTCTGCTTTCATTCCAGATGCTATTGCTGCCTACCCCTGCTTCCCACGGAGGATGGCTCTAGACCACCTCTAGAACTCTGTCCTGTCAACAGCACCAGAAGCACTGGCCTCCCTTTAACTGATAAAAACACAGAAGTATGGGATGCAATAGAATTGCTGCTTCTCAGTAGGTGAGACATAAACCACCTTAAGATGCCTGGATATTAGTGAGGCTCTACATCAAGCAGCAGCCTCCCAAATACAAGTAAACTGCAGGCAGGAACTTAGCTTTGCTAATCCGAGGCTAAACTCAAATCACTAGGACACTGTCTTATTGAATTCAATGGGCTTTGGGCTGGGTTTGTTCTGGTGGAAGGGCCAAGCTTCAGTCTATGGGTAAAAAGTAACTGATCCCTTGCAAACTGACCTCTCTGTGCCAACCAAGGGTGCTTAACCAGTTGGTTAATTTCCTGTTCCCTACTCCATGGCAAACCTTGCAGTAGCTCATATTAGCATGTGAAGACAGCATTTGTTTCTAAGGGGTTCTTCTTTATCTCTAGACCCCTTTGTCTGTGGTCACATGTGTATGATGTGTAGGTCACAGATTAGTGCAGATTTGCACAGTTTGTAAATGTGTATGTCTTCTGCACAGCTCAAAGTATAGTGTGGCCATATACACTGACACCAACTCTGTCTTATTCAGAGCAACCCAGTTCATCCCTCGATACCAAATGCATAAAATAAATCTTTCAAATAAATTCTTTTTTTTTTTAATTGTGGACCTCTGATCATCTTGATCTTCCCAGTCCCAGCTAGCACAGCAACATGTTTATACCATTCTAAGTAGAAAACAGGAAACTATTCATAATGCTACATTAAACTACACTACAGAGTTAAATCTGTAGACTGATACTATCATACGGTTCTAATTTACCACATTGGTTGTATTGCCCATTCATGTAATATCTTCTCTGGCTAGATGGCAAAATCATTCTTTGCAAAGCATATTGAGAGCTATCTTTCTGCTTGCAAACTGTTCCTGCTTTGAGGAAAGTGTTCATTCATTACACTTTTGAAAAAACAACTTTTAGCCAGTGGCATGCTTGCAAACTGGTTTTTTTTTTTTTCAAATACCCATAATTAAATGTGTTTATTCATGATGGGATTGGTCTTTGCAGAAGATGCATGGTATTATTTCTTTTTCTTGACTTAATGCCTGATCATTTTTAAGCCAAAAAACAAATGGTGAATGATGAACAACAAACTTCTGTTATAAATTCTGAATAATACGGTAATAATTTGAGTTAATAAATTTGTGGGGGGTGCCTGAACATTGTTATGGATGAACTGACAGCTTTTCAAAGATGTGTGGATAACAAGTAACAAAACCCACAAAGAACCTGTTGCTTTTACTTGTGGGTGTATTGGTGTATTGGTTTAAGACTGGTTCTGTTGGCAAAGGTGCAGTTGTGTGGGGTACAGGGCAGTACATGCAGGCAGCCAAGTTATGCACAGATATATACAGTTACACTGAACTGCCGTGCACCAGAGAAAGCCAGAGGTTACTCAGGCATTGCACAAATAAGTGTACTACACACTTTAAGTGCCATTTAACTCTGGCTAAGTATGGCACATCCCCATCTACTGGCTGGCTCCCACAGATGATACAAACTTGCCAGTGCTATTACTCAATGGAGTTACAATTTCAGTTAAAGTCAAAACATGTACCTCTGATGTTGAAAGCTGAATCTTCTGGTCCCAGTGGTGACCCACTCACCCCACTCTTGCCATAGCAGTACAACTCTTAACTTTGCTGCTCTCATCATTATTACAAACAACTGGTAGGCGAATGTACTGAATGGGTGCATCTACATGAGATGCTACTGCATAGTCATTACTGCACATTTATTTCATACTTGTATTAGCAAGTACTAAATAAATGCACAGTAACTGGAGTTACTGTGCAGTAGTGCTGGTGAACATCTTTTAAGTGACACTACTGCTCAGTAGCCTAATAATACCATCCAGTAGTGTATTAACACTGTCTGTGCTGCTATGCACTACTGTATAGTATTATTTGGGTACTTCACAGTCAGCCTCTCGTGTAGATGTGCCCAGTGTATGGATGTTTAGAGGGCACATGCCCAGCTCACCTAGAATACATGTTGAGCTTGATATCCTGGTAGCACCTACATGTTCTGCATCTACTGGGCATGTCTACACGTTCATTAATGCACTTTTGCTAATGCACATTAAATTTAGCACCTCCATTGTGAGATACTAGAAAAAGGCACATTAGCCTATTTTAATGCACATTAACAAAAGTGCACAGTGTTTTTGTGATGCTTTAATGCTCATTAAAATAGAGTAATGCTCATTAAAGTGCACGTGTAGACACACCCACCGTCTGGTAAACTGCATATCTGGTTAAAGCTAGAACTACCACAAGAATGACTTTTCTCCTGGTGTTTCAGAACCACTGCTTCTGCTTGGAAAGGAAAGATAACAGGGAGAAGAGGACAGATATTTGCACAGTTTTGAATCCTAAGGAAAGTTCAGTTTCAGTCTAAGTTGAAGATACAAAGAGGCCCATTATTTTGTCTAGTCCAATTCATTACCTCCCCCCACCACCACAAACCTATTTTTTGACATCATAAATAGGTTAGAAGCATACGCCTCACATGTCGACACATAGACCCTGAGCCTTGTACCTACTAATCTGGTTCATTCTGGCCAGATAATGAATATAAATAGGAAAACTGAGTCTACATAACTCTCTACCATTGATTTACTCTAGAAATCACCTTATCTGAAGAGGATGGTGTGTCATTAACCTGATCTGCCTAAGCCCAAAACAGAAGGTTCTGAGTTAATGAGAGAGCAAGCAAAGGCATGAGGCAAAAGTTATTCTCTGCAATTGGGCAGAAAAGAGTTAAAAATAGCTGTGCGTGCAGAACAGGCATGAAAGTCAAACTGGAATTTCAAAGAATTCAGTGTACAAGAACTATTCCCAGATCCTACAGTTAAATGGCAGGGACCCTCCAGATCTGAGACTGCTTGAGCAAGACAATTTTATTTCTGTGCCCAGAGAACTGGCAGGGGGCTCCTTTCAAGGAGAGAGCCTTATCAACTAATGTAAGGAGGTAGGAGTACTGTGACATAAATTTCAGTTGGCACATAGAAGGATCTTCATAAGCAGAGGAGAGTGTAACACTGTTCTGAACTAATTTTTCAGGAACCAGCTTTAGAAAAAGCTGTCTGGTCCCTTGACTGCCTGGGTGAGTCACTCCCATCACTCAGCCTCTCCTCCTCTATGTAAGAAAGGGTTAAGCTGCTGATCCTCTAGCTAACCACCTCATCCTGTTCTGTCGGCTAAGTGGCGCCTCTGAGTTAGTGAGGGGCTTCCAAAACCCCTGAGACTTCGCCATGTGAGCAAATCAGAAAGCCAGGACTCCCTCCCCAAACTCTTTGTTGTTGATGCTGTTGCTGCAGAAAACACACTTTGAAATCACAGTATATATTCATCAACATTCCTTTCATCCTGAACGGGACAGTGCTAAAACAGTACATGGGAGGGGGAGGGAGAGAGACAGAAAGAAGTGATACAGAGGAGACTGGATGACCATATGCACAGGACAAATGAGCTATACCCAGAGGAGAAAAAAGGATCTGGGGAACATGGGCTAATCCTGGAAATAAGAGAAAGGCATGGGTAAGGGAGGGAAGGGAAAAGTTGGAGGCACAGGCAGCATGTGATGGCAGAAGAAGGATCTGTAGCCCGAAGTTCTCATATCCTGTCTGCTACAAAAACCTTAGGCATCAAACTGTGCAAGTGTCAGGTATGAGACAGTGTACAAATGCCCAGGAGGTCATAGAATCATAGAAGTCGGGTCGGAAGGGACCTTGTAGATCTTCAAGTCCGTCCCCCACCCGCCCCGGATGGGAGAAAAACTGGACTCAAATG
>NW_017729002.1:22208863-22213528 GCF_001723915.1 Gavialis gangeticus
TCCAGCCAGGTAGGCATCAAGCCTTTTCTTAAAGACCCCTAGGGTAGGAGCCAGCACCACTTCCCTTGGAAGTTGGTTCCAGCTCCTAGCCGCCCTAACTGTGAAGTAGTTCTTGCAGATGTCTAATCTAAACCTACTCTCCAATAATTTGTGTCCATTATTCCTTGTTAGGTGTGCATGCATGTGTGCATGTGAGTGCGCCTGCACTTTCCACCATATGTGACTAATTGCTCCTATGTTTGCAAAAGGGACAGAAAGGACAGCAGAGCTTGCATGAGGGCACATTCTCAGATTCTGAAGCATTACACTTGGGGAAACTGAGTCACAGCAAATTAATGGTGGAGTTAGTAAAAGAACCAAAGTCTCCAAGTTTTTAGTGTCCTCTGGACTTCTGATCACATAGAGACATGCTACAGGCTTTACCCACCTTGATCCCAAGCAGACCTATAAACCTACAAAACACACTTAAGAATCTGGATTTCTTCCTTTGGGCTCTTTCTCACCCAGACCTCTCCTGATGCAAGGAAGTAATAAGGCAGGTCAATTAGCCTGTTCTCTGCACCTTTCTGTCCATCCCACTGCTGCTGTCTTGCTTCATTCACAGCTTTCCCTGAGCTGCTTGACCCCTCTTGCTTAGCAAAGTGACAAAAACCATCATCATGAAGTAACAGTGGCCTTTGAGCAGGGGGGCTGAAACCACAGAAAAAAAAGAAACCAGAAAGGCTTTTGGGGGACATAAATTAGGAGGAAGAATTAATTTAGCCTGTGGGGGCATGAGTAAAATATTGAGTGGTTCTGAACACCTCATTGTGTACTCCCCACATTGACACCCCACCCAGGGGTTGCATTAATAATTGATACTAAGGCTTCAGGCCACACTGGCCCCTGACTCCCTTAGGAATATGGAATTTCTCAACTATGGGCATTTCATTCTTCTCCTAGGGGCTGAGGCAGCCTCTCCAGTGCACCTCATGGAGACTTTTAGGCAGGTTTTCTCTGCAATTAGCACAAATCCCCTCTTGTCCCCCTCCCCACATGACTAAATTCAACCATTGAAGCCAGGGGATGGTTTATTTCCCAGGTTAGCACAAAGCAGGGGTCTCTGCATGCCCCTGGAAGCCAGCAGAACAAAACGCACTAAGACACTAAAGGGCCATTTGTAACCAAATCCCAACACACCAGATACTGTTGGGATTATGTCAGAAATATTTTCCCAGAATGCCCTCCCTCCATCCCCCAACAAAAAAACAGCCCTCCTACAGATGTGCAGCGTCCACACCACAGATGTCGCTCTTCTTGCAAGATGAGCTTCCTATTCCATTCCCAAATGCCCCTGATGTTTTGCAAGTTGCAATACAAGAGGCTATTTTTCCATCTCCACTTCAGCTCCACAAATGGGCTGGATGTCCAAAGGAAAAATAAAAGGGGGCTAGTCTACTTCCCTCGTACCACTGAATTGCTGTTTACACAGCTCTTTGAAGATGTCAAGTGCTAAAGATTAGTATCATTATCCCCCCCTAGTAAACACACTTTCCCTTCTACAGGAGTTTGCTCCTCTGTTCCAGTTTTGGTCTCTCCTTTACTAAACTTAATCTGGCCCTTTAAAGGGTGCCTTGCAGGGCTTAGCTCCTACAGAAGGAACCACATAATGGTTCGAGGAGCCCAATCCAAATCACACAGAAGTGAACTGGTCCCAACAGCAAAACTGGCCTTTTCTTCACCAAGAGCAAGTTCAGACCCTCAGGACCAAACCTTACTGAGGGCAACTTCAACTCCCACTCCAGCATCTCACAAAATGGCATCTTCAGTAAAATGCCAGAGCTCCTGTCTACAGAGCACTGTTCCGGCAAAGAGCTGAGCTCTTCCCGAAAAGTTCTGATTGCCCCTAATTCAGACTACGCTCAGGAAGACAGCATGGTGTTCTGCTCAGCCCTGGCAGGACTGAGTTGAACCCTGAGTACTGTGAGAGTAGAGGCACTCGGCACCTCTGCAGGATCAGTCCCCTAGATCCAAACATTCCCTCCCTCTCCATCCTGACCCCAGCAAAAACTCACACGTACCACAGGGGACCATGTCACTGGGGCTGCACCTCCACAGACCTGGCATAGAGCTACCCCCCATCCCTCCCCTCCCCACTAATGATGACCGACAGCTAAAACATTTGTTCTAACACATGAGCTTTTGAATTTTGTCAGGCATTTTAATGGCGCAGGCGATAACCTCTCCCCTTTCCTCCACCAATCAGAGAAATATGAAACTTGGAGTCCAAGCGATAGAGAGAGAGAGAGGGAACATGACAGAGCACAGTGCAGAAGGAACACAAACTCCTGAAGGTATGAGAAGATTGCTCCCTTCCCAAAACATTTAAATTATTCTATCCTCTGTGAGCCATTTACACCTCTGGGCTTTCCTCTTTCTCCCCAACAGGTTCAGAATTTAAGTACACATAGTCAGCCTGATGCTCCGATGGTGTAAGCCAGTGCAGCTCTAATGATTTTGGTGGAGCTAGTTTGGTGTAAAATGGTGCAACTCTACAGCTCTGTGGATTTACATCAGTTGAGGATCTGGCCCAAAGACTTCACCTGTCCCCTTCTCGCAGCAAGCATCCAAACATCAGCTCTTCACCCAGAGATCTGTAGTGCATCAAGAATTGTTTCTTCAAAGATAGTGTTTATTGCTAAAAATGTTTTGATCAGTCATAGTTCATATTTACATTGATATGTTTTTAAAGGAATATTCAAGTAAACATTTCCAATATTTTCTGGCATAATCTCTAGCTTTTTTCCTATACACAAACATTAAAAATAAATAAACTGTACACAGAAAATGTCTTTTAACAGCTCTACATTACTATATGTATTCCCAAACAACAAAAGACTCCACTCTTTCATAGCTTTGTACTTAAAAAAAATCTTCTTAATTAATCATTATACACTTTTAAAAAAACCTAGAGCACTTTGCAAATTAGTTCAAATGTCAGTGACAAGATCTGAAGACAAAAAATACAGCAAATAGAAATTAACATCTTAAAGGGATTCTGTGTTGCTTTTTTCCTTTTTGTTTTTCTTAAATCTTTTTTTACAGGAAAATTTCCCCTTCCCTTTTGCAGGGAAGTACTCAGATTCTACAGGGTTGGGTTTAAAATGTGGTCCTATGTCTTTAAAATAATAATAATAATTATTATAATAATTATAATAATAATAATAATAAAAAACAGCTGCAATTTCCCCCCTTCCTTTTTAAAATCTCTATATTTACAAGGCTGGTAATTTTTTTTGTTAGAACACTATATATGTATAAAAATAAACATCTGATTGTAGTGCTTAGCTTTGCCTCTGGCCTGCACTGCAGTTCCTTTCAGTTTTGCTTTTCCCGTTTCAAATAAAATAAAATAAAATAAGTCAAATAAAACAAAACAAAAACAAAACAGTGCAAGGGGCATAAGAGGAGAGAAACGAACCAACGAACAGATTCTCTGGGCGTGTTGTGTGTGTGTCAATCTTTTTTGTGTCTTTCCAGTCTTAGGGTCTCAGTGTGGAGGAGTTTGGGGTGGAAAGAGGACATGTCACATACTAAGACACCACCACATACTGGGCTAGATGATGCCTCCAAGGGAGGATGACAAGAGAAAGCACTGGCACTCTGAGATCACCAAGTGTGGGGACCGGGCTCCAGGCACTGGAGGCAGCCGGTGGCTACCGTTGGATCCAGGTGAAGTTAACCAGGAAGAGTGGCACTCAGATCCATCCCCAGGTGCTCAACTGGGATCCAGGTGAGGTCATGTGGGAGCACTGACACTCTGAGATGCCCAAGCCGAGCCGTGGATCTGGACTCCAGGGCAGTGGGGATAACCCGCAGCTGTAGCTGGTGCCCAGGAGAGGTCACACACACGTGCTGGCACTCTGAGATCCATCCCCAGGTGCTGAGCTGGGGCCCAGGAGAGGCTGCGTAACAGCTCTGGCACTCCGAGATGCCCAAGCCACAGCACTGGACCCCAGGGCTCGTCCCCGTGCCCAGCTGCTGGGGCAGCCCCCCCGTAGGGGTCAGCAGGAGCACTTGCACTCTGAGATGACCGGGTACTGCACAGGGATCCAGGTGCAGTACTTCTGTGTGGACCAGCCCTGGCAGTGCCACCTCAGGAAGGTCTTGGTGACCGACTTGACAGGCTTGCAGTACATGCCCTCCGGGAAGGAGCAGGACTTCTCCGTGAAGCAGTGCCCCTCCTTGATGTAGCGGGGCCAGAAGCGGAGGCCCAAGTCCTTCCAGGCGTAGACCACGGGGCAGTATGTGTAGGCCCATAGCCACTGCAGGAACTTCCTCCGGGCTTTCTTGCCCATCTTGATGCGAGCCCCGTAGGGCGCCTCGCCCAGGTCCAGCTTCTTCAGCTCACCAGGCAGCGGCCCCGACACCTTGAACCTGTGCAGGGGGTCGGGGCTGGAGAGGTTCAGCTGAGCCGGGGCCACCACCGCCATGAAGCCAGGGTCGAAGTGGCTGCCCAGCTTCTTCCTCAGAGTCCGCTCGTCCAGGTCCTGCTCCTTGGGGTCGTAGTCGGGGTCGGGGTGCTCGATGATGTCCTTGACGGGCAGATTGTCGCTGGGGGAGGGCCGCAGCCGCAGGTAGGGCTGGCCGCCGCCCTGCCGGAGCAGCGCCAGGCAGGAGCAGAGC
>NW_017729002.1:22214406-22216070 GCF_001723915.1 Gavialis gangeticus
GTGCTGCGCCGCTGAGCCCGGGGACCCGGTCCCGGCAAGCGACGACCTGTCAGACCCGCGGTCCCCGACACTCAGACTCCAGCCCCTCGGGACGGGCCCCTCTCAGCTGCCAGCGCCTTCCTGACCGTGGAAACACGACGGCGCGATTCTTCCGGAGCCACGAGCCGGGCAAGAGGGCAGCGGGTCTGGTGCTCCCGGCACCGCGGACTCCTCTCGAGGGTCTCCGGGCTTATCTCGGCAGTGCTGTCCGCACCCCTAGCACCGCCTGGCCCCTTGAAAGGATTTCGTGGCCCCTGGCTGGGAAGTGCAGGTTTGCGGGTGGGTGACACGAGCACTGGGCTCCCCCAGCAAAGCAGTGGGTGGAGGGGATGGGGATGGGGATTCCCACCCCGATCTAGCTCCACAGGTACTGCAGAGCCTGCGCTCCTGCTGTCTCCCAATCCAAGCCCCCTCCCAGAGCAGGAGATAATTCCTCAGGTTGTGCCCAGCAGGTGCTTTAACTTCTTAAAGTTTGATCCCTGCAGCTAGCCATCATTAAGTGCATCAATTCTCAGACTCACAAAGTCGCAGGAAGCCCCAAGAGAAGTACAGTGCTTCATCATCCAGCAATCCGTAAGCAGTGGTATGTCTTGCTACTTGTAGTTCACTGCAAGTTTCTTGCAGTCTTCCTGGAGACTGTTCTGACCAAGCATGTGGAAAAAGTTCATCTTTCTGTCCCCACTGTGCTTGTTTCAAAGCTTGCTTTGTCAAGAGGTTCTCTGATAGAAATTCATGGAAGATCACAGTTGTGGATGGCTTTAAAAATGCAAGAACTGCATGGGTGGTCCAATAAAAGTATATCACCAAAAAAACCCCCTTGCTTCTCACGTATTTCTTGGAGCGTCATGGCTACAACAACACTCAGCCCCCTTTAACAATGCATGAAGAACAAATACACAAGCAGACAGAACAACTGCAAAGGAGTGACATATTAGCTCAATGGTAGCTTGAAATGAGGAATCCTAACAAAAGTCCCATCCCTGTAGAAAAGGACATAAACATCACAGATATAAATGAGATAATACTATGTTCAAGTGAGTCTTTGTTCAGCTTCTCTCCTAATGCTGCTTTTTCAGGTAACCAAGTGCTACAATTGATGCAGGAAAGAAGAGGGAGCTATTGTCGAGGGGGGTGCAGCATCTATGAGCAGATAAAGTGGTTCAGAACATGAAGACATAGCCAAAAACTTGTAAGAACATATGCAAGTTAACCAAGTACTTCAGCCACTGACTGAACACCAGCTCCACTTTGGTTTCCATTCACAAAAAGAAACACAGGGAGAATAAGTTGATCTGTCTCCATATAAATGACCTTTCCAGGGCAATCATGCCTATTTTGAGTGAATCAAGTGTTGTAAAGCAACAATCTGTCAGTAACAGCATTTTTGCTGGTCACCCACAGCCCATGGCACATTTGGAAGGGATGATGACAGTTTTCTAACAAAGAGCAGTCCTGATTCCAGACTCTATCATAGAAGAAATGAGCACTTACCTCTGCCCCTTCCCCTTTCTAAAACCACTGTGCTGCTCCACCCTGTGCCCACTTTTCCATGGGAGCTTGTATTCTCTTCTGGCCATATCATAGAATCATGGAAGTCGGGTTGGAAGGGACCTTGTAGATCTTCA
>NW_017729002.1:22216456-22234173 GCF_001723915.1 Gavialis gangeticus
GAGCACTTCAGCTTGCCCCTCTGACCCCATTTTGCTGGCATATGCACAACTAGAATGTAACCAAGGCACCGGTCAAACCAAATGATAACTGACACTTCTCCCATGGGCAAAATTCCAGCATGGGGTTGTGAAAATATAGCAACTTACTGGGCTGGAGCTATGTCACTACCTTCAGCAGGTGAGGTCATGACCTCTTTTAGAGCATCACTCCAGTTTAAAAGCAGCACCTCTCTCTCTGGATGTGCTCTAAAGGTATGTCTGGAGCACACCCCATGTTGGAGTCACTCTTGAATACATCCTCTACACCCACTCTCACCTTGCCAGCACCAAATCTAGAATCACAGTGGTGAAGCTGCTGTAGGAGCATGGCTGTTGTCCATGGCTGGAGGTAGAGGTCTCAAGAGCAGCCATGGGAGAGGACCCTGGAGCAGGTTCACCACTACAGTTCGCGTTTAGCACATGCAAGTAGGAGCTATTGGAGGCATGCTGAGGAAAAACCCTCCACCGGAGTACTGGAGACACAGTGTAGACATACCCCCAGATGGTGAGGACCAAACTTTTTGGCAGTCATGCCATAAATTAGCTCTGAGTCCTCCCCAAGTGTCACACCAATCCTTTTCCCTTCACAATCTGCTGCTCTTTCTGCTCCTAGCTCTGTGCTCTGTGTCTGATCTACAGCTCTGCTTTCTTCTTCCTTCTCCATGTTCCCTGCCTGATTTGCTGCTTTGCTTTCTCCTTCCCACTCTAACTGCCTTTGTGCTGCCTGCCCCTTTCCTGATCTGCTGCGTGCTACACGCAGAGGCTGCCAAATTGGCCATCCCTGCCCTAAGACATTCTGGCTTAATATAAAGCTGGGTTAAGGCAGTCACAACTTCCCAACATTCCTCTTCCCTTTTCCATAGCGGGGAATGAAGCTAAAGATATAAACCTTCCAGCCATGATTTGTACCCACTAACTTCTATGCTCAGGGTGTTGGCCCACAGAGCCTGGTGTACATCAACACAGTGAACCAAGCCCTTCTCATGTCCTTAACCCCTGCATTGCTCAACACTGACTTCAACATTGAACAAGGTCCAAAAATTGGACACACAGCTGGCCCATGCTAACAGCATGAAAGAACATTCTTGCCCATGCCAGTCACTCCTTCCTAAAGGCATGATGTAACCAGTCACCCACCAGGGCCAAAGCAGGGGAAGTAAAGAAATGAGGGTAGATGTATGAGCCAAATTCTCACCATGTCATGTTCCTGAACCCTCAAGAAAGCAGAGAAACCTAGTTAGCTGGATAGTTGTGGGCACCATACAGGACATAAACTGATCATCAATGGTTGGATGATGAATGCATTAAAAAAATTAAAGAAACATTTTCCAGAGATTTTCCACGTCTGTTCCTCATCCAAGATAATGTCCAAGTATGTCATCATCTATAACATGTTTCTCCATTGAGAAGCACAGGGTCACATCTTTATTTGGGGTAAAATCAAGATTATTTCAGTAGAACTGTACAAACTTATACCACTTCAGGACCTGGCTTCCCATTTTCAAGTTAATTGAAATACACAGAATGACTCAGAATATTGTAAATACATTGAACCTCTTTTCCCATACGGTGTATTGCATAGTAGGCTAATTTGCAGTATTCTGCCTCTTTGTACACCTCATTTCTGTATGTAACTGTATCTGTCTGGCATTTTTAGCAGCAGATCACAAAGCAGCTTGCAGAAGATGTCAGTATTATAAATCCCCATGTTATGGAATCATTATCATGGTCTTGGACCTCACTCTCAAACCTGATTCACCCTGTTCCACACAGTCATATTTTGGGAGAAAAGGCTCTCAAAGTTAGGGCATCAATTGGAGATCACTGGACTATTACAACCAGGTAAAGATCTGTACTGTGCACCCCCTATATCACTGGCCATTGTTTACTACCAGGCGTTGGAACCTCCGATCCTCCAACGTACCTTTCCAAAAGTGGAGAGTCTCCTGTTTACAAAGCAAGCCAGTTTTTATCCTAGCGCTCACAATCACACTCTTGTGTTAACAACCCACACCAAAAATAGCTATCAGAAAAGGTTGAGGGCTCATGCCCCATTCGTCCATTTGACTTCTGTTTATGACATTCTGTGACGCACCAGCCTGCTAAGGAAACTATAAAAAAGCTCCCTAATTGGTTTGCTCACATTATACCATTTCTTCAGCTACCTCTTGCCTTCGTACACAACGGCTTCTTCATTATCTTAGTCTGATAGGACAGTCACCTTGCTTGGAGTAGGGCTAAGAAGGACTTAGCAGAAAGCACCAGGTTCAAGAACTATAAAAAGCAAAGGCTTGGAAAACGTGCTTAACACCACTGTCTTCATCCAAGGACTTAGACCTAATGGTAACTGCAGGCATCGCTTTGAAGAAACTTTGGTGTCTTTCCAGCAAGCACAAGAGCAAGGGTCTGTTACACTGATTGGGACATCCTGAACATCCCCCACAGTGGGTGAAGGTGGAGTAACAGGAGCAAAACCTCATTTATTCACCTGAGGACTTTGTCTAGATTGTCCTCCCATTTTACCTTTCCCTTGTTCCATTGTTCAGACATAGTCCACGTAACAGCTAATATTTAATTAGGGAATTTAAGGCTGTGATACACTTCATAAAAAAGACTTATCAGAATTCCATAGTTATTAACATCAAAAACCAGGAAAATTTAAGTTAAAGGAACCCTACAGAAGACAAAATAGTAATATGACTTTTTTCTTCCTTTCTTTTGGCTTCTTTTTAGTAAATGAAGAAGGTCTGACTTTTTTTGCTTAAGAAAGACAGAAGTAATAGCGTATAAAGGGTGGGGTGGACAGTCTACTTGTTCTTACATTAGTAATTCAGACCTTGTCCACCTTGTTTTCCCTGGATGCCTCTATGGACAAATGGATCATTGTTAGTATTAAAACACCGGAAATGCTAACCATCTAATTAACTGAGAGGCGGGTGATTTTTATTCAGTTGGTTTCCCTTGTTTGTTCCTGTTAGCAACCAGTTTAATGCAAATGCCTGAACACACAGTTGTGAGAAAAACTCTCTTTGTTAAAAAATCATCCCTACTCCTTTAACTATGGGCTGAGAAAGCTTGAAATCCACAACCAACACTTCTTCTCACAAGGCCTCCAGTTAAGCCAGGGAAGACCAGACATTATAAGGTAAAAATAATCAAGATGAACCTCCTCTGGTTGTTTTTTTTTTTAATTTCAGGGATTTATTTTATAAATAAGATAAGCACGATTTCTTGGCATGGCAAAAACGGGAAAGCACCTGCCTTTGACAAGACAAAAGTCCTAATTTGGGGAGGGGTGGGGGTGCAACAACTAATTACGGCACAAAAGGTTTTAGTTAGCTTTCTGTTTTATTTTCTAGTAGAAATATATTGATGAGAGCTGCTTAAAATATCTAAAGCATGTGAAGACAAGAACATACAATCATATATCTAGCGTAAGTTTACAACTTGAACTACAGATACACACAGAGGAGAAATGAAAAATAAGAGCCAGAACCATACTACTGGTTTTCCTTGTGGCAAAAATGCAGACTTAAGGAATAAGCCCCTTACAAGGGTGCACAATAATTTTTTTCTTGTTTCCTTTGCAGATCATCTTATATTGGTATTTAATTTTTTACAGTTTATTAGGAGAATGATAGTCAAAGTACTTTAAGTCTTAAATCTGACTGGTTTTTTGTTCCCACTGTCTTCCCTTCATGATCTGCCCTATAGCTACATAACACATCTTCCTAATTTCCAATATGGAACACAGAGTGCAGCTGTTTTATTATTAACCGTTATATCTCCCAACACGCCAGATATGAATCATCAATTGAAGAACCCTCCTCCACTTCAAGTGTCTGCTGGGGGCTTGTTTACACTAAGGAAAAGGGTTCCTTATAGTGAGAGAGGGGTGAGTTCAGGGTTGACCAGCTAACCCAGGACTCACAGTATGAAACTTCATGCTGCATGGGTAGCCCCATTTGAAACAATACTAGAACCCCATGCAGCATGAAGTTTCATACTGTGAGTCCTGGGTTAGCTGGTCAACCCTGAACTCACCATTACCTCACTATAAGTTACTAAAATGACTCAAAAACAGCCCTTTTTTTCCTAAGTGAGACTTAAATGGCAGTAAGAATCATAGGTATTTCCTCTAAAGCACACCACAATTCTGAGCTGGAGACTGTGGCTGGTCACATCCTCCATCCAAAGTACTGAGCAGGGGTACTCACTGCTCCACCCCACATTCCTCAGTCACCCCTTAACAAGATTCATATGCCCCAAAAGACTTCAGTGCTTACACCACCTAAAGATGCCCAGAAATGATGCCATAAGATGGTTACCATAGCTATTAAAGTATACTTTATACACTTAGGTAAAAACACATAGGTTTGTGATATGGTGGGAAGGGACACGGGACCATTGCAGAAGTTATGGTGGATGCTGCATAGCTGATTTTCAGTTTCAAACAGTTCCAAGAGAGTGAGTCAAGTTTTAACCTTAACTCAGAAAGTCATCCCTTTCAAAAGTTTATGTTTCCAGAAGTATGGTATTTTAATCAACCTTTCTTCAATAAATGTAGTCCATTTACAACCTCCATCTCAATAAATAACTCTCTAGTTCCCCACTTCAGAAACACAGCTGGTTCAATAGGAAATTCATGACTCACTGGGCTGAGCAGGGGTACAGTATTTAAAAGGTTTGGCCTATGAAACAAGACTAATATTCCAGTGCAGAATGGGAAGTGTCCATCACCCCATTAATGCTGTGGGGAGTGTAGATAGATCGATCATCCATGAGACTTCCTATATTAAGTTAAAAAATGCTCTTGCAGCTAGTATCAGGCATCTGTCTGTCTTGCAAGACAACAGAATTATGCCAGGTGAGACATCGGCTCATGGAATATAATCCTCACATGAAAGATAAAGCAAAGCTGAAGTGGCCTCTCTAGGGTGCAAAAGTTCTGGGCACTCAGCTACCCACATATCACTGTCCCCTTCTCAGCCTTGCTGGTTTCATCCAAAGGAAAGGCAGGTGCCAATACATGTGGAATCAGTTTGGCTGCAGGAGCTGACAGAGCAAAGGAGATCACCCATTTGTCCATCTGTCAGGGCTTCACTCTTAGACTGGCTGTGAACCAAGATTAAAGAGCCCAGTCTGCTCTATCACGGAGTGGACTAGCCCGTGGAAAAGGAAGTCTCACTTAAAAACAAAACAAAACAGAATAGAAAGCTGTCTTTGTACAGGGTTTACTTTCTTCTTGGAGTCACACCCTTTTAGAGACCAGGTATGACATTTTTGGGCTGTTTTAACTGTCGTGCATTACCTTTTGGCATTTATTGTGAGACACTTTTCTGCCCTTTAAGCCTATTGTATCTTTCATTTATTCTGCACCAAAGTACTATTCTCCATTTCTAATCTCTCTTGCTTTCTGTCTCACAGAGGGATTTCCCTGAAATCTCCTACCACCACACATACAGAAACAGGCTTTACTTTCTTCCATGCTGTATCACAGTCTTCCTATTAACATTCTGGATTTCATTCTCTTCTATTTTTATGCCTTCCATAGTCACTTGCATTTTGGTTACTTCATAGACCTGTTTTGGCTGCATTATCTTGCTTAGTGTTTGTTTGGTAGGCTGCATGTTTTGGGCATGTGCTCTGAGCAGCAGTTTGTGTGCTGCTAGCTGAGTGATTGCTGGGTAATTGCTGCCTGTGTCTTACAGAAGCCCTAAGGAGGGGGTGGAGCCAGTCCAAGCCCAACAAGGTATAAAAGGAGTCTCCTTGAGTGACCAGGGAGCAAGTGAACAGGGGCAACAAACAGGGCAAGCAATTTACAGGTCAGTTTGCCACCCCTTCTTTGAAGGGGAGCCTTTAAGCTTGGTGAGAGGAAGCAGGGGAAAAGGAATCTTTTGGGACCAAGGACCAGTAAACAGGCCAGCTTACAGGTGAGTTTGCTAGAGCAGGTCTGCTTGGAAAAAGAGCAGCAAGAGAGAGGCAGCAGATTAAGAAACCCAGAGAAATGGCTGGAGGATGTTGGAATGCCAGAACTGCAGCCACTGCCTCTCCTTGCTCCCGTGAGGTATCTGTTCAGGCAGGACCACACACTGTCAAGGCTTCCACCCAGACCCTGTCTTGGTGCCGTGGAGACTGGCTTGCAGGTCCCTTCCAATAAGAGCCAGGTGGGGGACTGCCTGTGATGTGAGTGGTGCCTCTTCATGGTATCCCTCAAGGAACAGGCAGGAGAGCTACAGGAGGAGATAGCAAGGCTCCAAAGCATCCTCCACCATGAAGACTTCATTGATTCAATGCAGGAGGAGACCTCTAGGACTGTGGAGGAAGGACTGCCAGAGACAGTGCTAGAGAAGGCAGAGGACATGGACTCCCAGAAAGGTGGAAGGTTGTGATCTCTGGCAGCAAACAGAAATCTTCATCTCCACCTACATACAGCAGTTTGCCTGGAAAATAGATATGGAGCCCTAGCAACAGAGGAGGAGGAGCACATTCCACTGGTGGAGGAGGACAGGCCTGGCCTCCCCAAGATTGGAAGGATAGAGACCACACCACCAAGAAGAAGTGATAGGTAGCTATGACTGGGGACTCCCTTTTGAGGGGGATGGAGGCATCCACCTACCAGTCTGACATATTGTCTCAGGAGGTCTGCTGCTTGCTTGGAACCTGGATCCAAGATGCCATGGAAGGATTACTGAGACTCATCCAGCCCTCTGACTACTACCCTAAGCTGCTCATCCATGTGGGTACTAATGATACTGCCCGGGGAGACCCTGAGCAAATCAAAAGTAATGACAGGGCTCTAGGTGCAACAGTGAAAGGGATGGGGGTTCAGGTGGTATTCTCCTCAACACTTCCAGGCAAAGGGAAGGGCCTGGGCAGGAGCAGACACGTCCAGCAGATCAATGCATGTCTGCGCAGATGGTGTCACCAGCAGGGCTTTGGCTTCTCTGACCATAGGATGTTGTTCCAAGAAGAAGGATTGCTGGGAAGAGATGGGATCCACCTGACGAAGAGAGGGAAGAGCAGACAGGCTCACTAACTTAGTGAGGAGGGCTTTAAACTAGGTTTGCCAGGGGATGGATAACAAAGCCCTGAGGTAGTGGGGGCAGTTGGTGACCTGGAAGAGCAAGCAGAAGGGGGCAACAGGGGAGGCCTTCTCATTCTTGCTGAGAAAGCAGGGCAATAGGCTACTTACCTCAGATGCCTGTACACGAATGCACTGAGCCTGGGAAACAAGCAGGAAGAAATAGAATAGTCCTTGCACGGTCAAGGAACTATGATGTGATTGGCATAACAGAGACTTGGTGGGAGCTTGCAGGACTGCAGCAGAGTCATGGATGGGTACAAACTGTTCAGGAAGGACAGGCAGGCAAGAAGAGGAGGAGAAGTTGCACTACATGTAGGAGAGCCATATGACTGTTGAGAGCTCTAATATGAAACTGGAGATGGTCCTGTTGAAAGTCTCTGAGTTAGGTTTAGAGGGGAGAACAACAAGGGTGATGTCGTGGTGGGGGTCTGCTATACGCCACCAAACCAGGAGGAAGTGGTGGATGAGGCTTTCTTCAAACAGCTAGCGAAAGTTTCCCAATCACAGGCCCTGGTTCTCACGAGGGACTTCAACCACCCTGACATCTGCTGGGAGGGCAATACAGCAGTGCTCAGGCAATCCAGGATGTTTTTGGAGAGTGTTGGGGACTTCCTGGTGCAAGTGCTGTTCTTGACCTGCTGCTCACAAACAGGGAAGAATTGGTGTGGAATGTAGTAGTAGACAGCAACTTGGGCAGCACCAACCATGAGATGATTGAGTTCAGGATCCTGAGGAAAGGAAGAATGGAGAGCAGCAGAATAAGGACTGCGGCCTTCAGAAAAGCAGACTTTGATTCACTCAGGGAACTGATGGGCAGGATTCCCTGGGAGGCCAATCTGAGGGGGACAGGAGTCCAAGTGAGCTGGCTGTACTGTAAAGAAACCTTACTGAGAGTGCAGGAACAAACTATCTGGATGTTCAAGAAAACCAGCAAGTATGACAGAAGACCAGCATGGCTTAGCAGGGAACTCTTTAGTAAGCTAAAACACAAAAAGAAATCTGATAAGAAGTGGAAAATTGGACAAACAACTAGGGAGGAGTTATAACTAGGGAGGAGATCCCGGGGGCAATAAAAGTATTGCTGTGGCATGCAGAGATGAAGTCAGGAAGGCCAAAGCAAAACCAGAGCTGCAGCTAGCAAGGGACATGAAAGGGTTTCTACAAGTATGTCAGCAACAAGAGGAGGCTCAAGGAAAGTGTGAGTCCTTTACTGAATGGGGGAGGCAACCTAGTGACTATGCCTTTTTTTACCTCAGTCTTTACAAGCAAGGTAAAAAAGTCCAGACTACTGCACCTAACAGCACAGTTTGGGGAGGAGGTAATAAGCCAAAAGTGGCAAAAGAACAGATTAGGGACTATTTAGAAAAGCTGGATGTCTACAAGTCCATGGGGCTGGGTACAATGCACCTGAGGATGCCAAGGGAGTTGGTTGATGTTATTGCAAAGCCACTGGCCATTACCTTTGAAAAATCATGGTGATCAGGAGAGGTCCTGGATGATTGGAAAAGGACAAATATAGTGCTCATCTTTAGGAAAGAGGAAAAAAGAGGATCCAGGGAAATATAGACCAGTCAGCCTCACCTCAGTTCCTGGAAAAATCATTGAGCAAGTCCTCAAGGAATCAATTTCTAAACCGTTGGAGGAGAAGAAGGTGATTAGGAACAGTCAGCATGGATTCACCAAGGGCAAGTCATGCCTGGCCAACCTGCTCGCCTTCTATGTTGAGATGACTGGCTGTGTGGATGCAAGTAGGCCAGTGGATGTGATATACCTTGAGTTTACCAAGACTTTTGATACAGTCTTCCACAACCTTCTTGCAAGCAAGCTAAGAAAGTATGGGTTAGATGACTGAACTATAAACTAGATAGAAAACTGGTTGGATCATTGGGCTCAGAAGGTAGTAGTCAATGGCTCAATGCCTGAAAACAAAAGGGCAGCCAGTATCAAATTGAGTGCCCCAGGAGTCAGACCCGAGGCCAGGTTTGTTCAATATTTTCATCAGTGGCCTGAAAGAGTGCACCCTCAACAAGTTTGCAGATGACACCAACCTGAGTAGAGTAGTAGATATGCTGGAGGGTAGGGCTAGGATTCAGAGAGACCTTGACAAATTGGAGGATTGGGCCAAAAGAAATATCATGAGTTTCAATAAGGACAAGTGAAAAGTCTTGCACTTAGGATGGAACAATCCTATGCATCGGTACAGGCTGGGGGCTGACCGGCTAAGCAGCAGCTCTGCAGAAAAAGGGCTTGGGGGGTTACAGTAGACAACAAGCTGAACATAAGCCAACAAAGTTCTCTTGTTGTGAAGAAGGCTAACAGCATACTTGACTGCATTAGTAGGAATGTCACCAGTAGATTGTGGGAAGTGATTCTTCCCCTGTATTCGACACTAATGAAGTCACATCTGGAGTACCGAGTCCAGTTTTGGGCCCCCCACTGCGGAAAGGACGTGGACAAATTGGAGGGGAGTCCAGCTAAGGGCAACCAAAATGGTTAGGGAGCTGGGGCACGTGACTTATGAGGAAAGGCTTAAGAAGAATGTGCCATAGCTCTGTTATATCCCTCACACTCCCAATCACTATGGTTGGCTATGCCTATAAACCAGACAGTTCAGGGGACTGAAAACCTTTCACTTCTGGGTGACTGGCTTGAATCCATAAATACTGGCCATAAATCATTACCATTGGGCAGCCAACATTTAATAGGTTGATGATCTCAGACCAGTTCCTTGTGGACAGGTTTCCACATCACAGAAAAAAAACAACCCCAAGGAAAGTCATTTATCCATAATATAAGCACTTTTTTGTGTGTGGAAAAAGACACAGAGCAAACATTTGATTATTCTGACCCTATTTATTTATTTATTTATTTCCTACCTATGGGGGCCTTTAACCATCTTGTACCATCTATACTTTTCCCAGAGCCTGATGAAGGGACTTTGATCCTGAAAGCTTGCAGAAAAGGACAATTTTCTTGTGATTTCCCAGTTGGTCTAATAAAAGGTATCATTTTGGAACCAAGAGTTCTATTTTTTTGTATTATTCTGACCCAGAACTTGTGGGCAAAAAAATCTTCCCCTCTGACAAGTATATTCCTGCAGGAAAATACCCAAAGGAGCTGGCTCACAGTAAGAACCTGAGGTTGCAGTAGCTTGTACAAAAACAGTCATTGCAGTCAGCAAGAGTTTCAAGTAAGTAAGATCTAAAAGATCAAGTTGTCAGGTAGTGCAGTGCAAATTCTCTTCTCCTAATGTAAAAGAGAGGAAAAGATGCTGGATGCATTCCCATATATATTTGTCAGCTTTTAATTTTTTTTTTAAAAGGTGGAACCAAAAGGCTTCTCCCTACTTGGCAGGGCATACTGCACTCTCCCTCCCCTGATGCACACAATACAGAGTTGCCATGTCATGTCACACAAGGTAACAACTGTGGACACTATTAAAATAGCACAAAAACTGCTGAGGGCAACTCTAGTTTGAAATTTTAATATATGGAGGCTTAAACGGTATCTTGAGGCCACAGACCATGGGTGCAAGGGCACAGTGTTTGGCCACTCCAGGGGAAGAATTGTGGCTTAGAGAATGCTGCTCCCTACTTGCTGCCAGGGGAAAATTATTTGCCAGTAACCTATGACTAGCAGCAAATTCCCATGCCTAAACTCCAGGCAACTCAGCAGAACCAATGCTCTTCATATTCTGTTCTCAATCCTCACCTGTTACTGAATTACCAGTTCAAAGTAAGTTGTAAATAAGCATTTCAAGAAGGTTGTGGCCAAACTGGAAAATCATTAGTGGTTAGAAAAACATGAGGTAGCAGGAAAGATTTTAAGAATCAGCATAATTTAAAGAAATACAAAAGATTGTTATAAAGAGGATAGAAATGAGTTGTTCTCCCTGTCCACGAGAGGCCAGGACATGTAGCAAGGGACTTAAATTGCAACAAGGAAGTTGTAGGATAGATATTGGGAGGACTGTTCTAACTATGAAGATGGCTAAGCACTGGAACAAACTGCATTAGGTGGTTGTGGAATCTCTAGCACCGTAAAATTTTAAGTTAAGGTTAGACAAACCTTCGTCTGGACTGATTTAGATAGGAATATTTCTCCTGTAAAGAGAGGGTCTGTAGACATGACTTCTTGAAGTCCCTTACAGCAATGAAGACGTATCCTAAATGACTTGCACACAAAGGAAAGCTGAAACAAAATGGGAACCAAATTCTAGTTTTTCAAGTCCCAGAGCAACAAGCTAGCCACTGAGCCATCTTCTCTACATAGAGCAGCAATACAAAGTATTAATCCCAGTGAAAGATTGTTACATGAAAGGCTATAATGCTAAGGGCAGGAGGAATGTCCATATTTTTTAACTAAACAAACATTTGCTTTAAAAATAAAATTAAAAAAAAAATCAAGGTGATTTCTTTCATTGAAATTTTAAATCAAATTACAGCAGGCCACAGCTGACCAACAGGAACAACAAAAGACCCTCAACAGCTCAAATCATATTTCAACAAAATGAACTAAAATTATGAAGTAAATTCTGCTCCCAGGTCAGGCAGGACCCCTTCTATAATTTTGCCATGTTCATACTGCAAGGAGACCATGTTACTCTCACCAATTAATGACATATTCGCCTGACTCAGTTACAACAAACAGTTTGAGTTCCTTCCACACCACAAACCTTCCGCCTCTAAACAGTGGTTGGATCAAGTCTGTGTCCACATTTACTATGCTGCACCAGTGCATGTTGGGAAAAAACCCAGGCAGCTCCCCCATACAGCCTCAGCAGGAGCTAGAGTTGCAAAAAACAGAGGCAACAGCAACATGTGGGGTGATGCAGTCAGGGATGGCTTACCGCACAGACAGCTGGGAGGAAGAAAGACTGGCCAAAGCAATTACACACACAGAGTTAGGGATTCTCGCCCACAGCGAAAATTATACAGTATGCCAAACCTGTTACAAGAAGACAACCATGTGCCAGCACAGGCCTCTGGCAGGGGTAAAACATTGTTGCTGCAATGGTTATTAACTGATTACCAACCCACGTGTGTGGGGAAATATGCTGTGTTTAGAGGCAACCATGTCACTGAACAGCTACAATTGCTACTCTAATCAAATCAGGCTGGACAAGGCCCACAGGCTGAGCTCAGACACAGCATAGCCAATACTTGGCTAGTCATCATGGCAGCAAACCACAAGTTGCCCTAGCCAGTACCCCAGGTAGATAGATGATTGTTTCCTATAACCAAGTTGTTATACTACTGTGCACACACAAATCCCTCACCTGCTGCCTAGTCCTCCTCTTTCCCAGCCATCTGTGCTGTAGGATGCCTCAGAGCACACTGCTCCCAGGTGCTGCTGGAGCCAAACTGTGCATACAAATCCTCTGTCTGAGGCATTATAGGAGACCCGCACAGACTTCCACCCAATGGTGAGGTGACCGAGCTGATTCACATGCCAAAACGTTCCCCTCAGAGAAGACCTACCTAGTTGCAGTACTCACTTCCCCTCCATCAGGATGGATACATTAACAGAACATTAGGCTCTCTGGCCCAGATCTTCAATGGTATTTAGGTGTATAACTTGGACTTTGGAAGTAAATTCTGGAAAACCAAAGGGAGTTAAGCATCTAAATGCCTCTGAGGATCTGGGCTAATGCACATACCAGCTACAGAACGGGGTCACTGTGGGGCTAGGGTGTGCATACTGCACAGGACCATATGTGCTATGTCTGCTTGTGCCAAATCCAGAGCCTTTTTTACACATCAAAAATATGCCTTTACAGGTGACACTGCTCACCAATGTGAAATGATTGTTTCTCCCTGCTCCATAAGGTATCCTAGAACATGGAGAAGGATGTAGGTGGGACCATTAAGAGTCTTACCCTGCCTCTTACAAAAGCAGAGTGGTTAGAGAGAGCTAGAGGTGACTGGGGGACCTAGAGAAGCTTATAAGAGAGATCAAACGTGGCTGTGAGGAAGCCCACAATCTTCATTTGGGATGTGGTAGAAGGGACAAAAAACAATGAAGCAAGCAATGGACAGACTGCTGGGATGGAGCAGGAGAGGCTCAGGCTAAGGCAACCTGGGAGATGAGTCAGGTAAAGATGGGACAACCTAGGGAAATGCTGTGGGCGTGGGACAACCTGAGACAGCTTTCAGGGAGGACAGCAAGGAAAGGGAGAGCCAAGGAAGCTTGGGTGGAGGATACAGATGGAGGATCCTGAAGTAGCCCCCTCCATTTTGTCACTGCTGCCCCATGATCTGCCTTCAGTTCCATCCCCATCTGCAGCCTGCCCTGCTCCCCCTGCTGTCCTGTCAGGTCACTTCGTCCTCTTCCTTCACACTAGCAGAGAACCACGGTGGAGTGATTCATAAACCACCTTGCCCTTGGGTCTCATTCCACACTGGCTCTGGGGCTTTGTGGGAAGACTAACATCTCATCAAGGTGCAGAAGCATGCAAAATGCCAGGCCCTTTGTGTGAGGAGAGGGATAAATGCCCCCTGCACTCTAATAGGCATATCTAAAAGAGCTGCAGGACATGTGTCAAGATTCCCAAATCATCTCTACACCAATATGTGCACCTTCCATCCAGCTACATACAGACCACAGCAAGGAACACAATCTCTTTCATATCTAGTACTTTTCTACAGGGCTTTCCCTTCATTTGTGGAGGCCTCACCACACAGTGTGGTAACCTGGACCCTGGGAAACAGGTGAAAACAAGCCCACTGGAAATGGGGCTGGGGTTCTCATCACTGAAACTCCACCTGTCTACTGTCAGGTAGAACTGCCTGTGCATGCTTCTCTGTCCTGCATCCCCCTTACAGCTCCCATTTTAACCATAATGCAGGCAGTCTCTGAACTAGGAGATGTTCCAGTGACATAGTCACCTTTCAGGAAAAGAGATACTATACAACACTGTGCAGTACTAAAGCTTCTCTGAGGAGCATCTTAGCTCTAGCTCAGGGATAGCATCTTCCCAGAACTGCTCCTTAGACACAAGAGCTGCGTCTACACAAGACGCTAACTGTGCAGTCATTACTGTGCAGTCATTTCAGTACTTGTATAAGCAAGTCCTAAAAATGTCTGCACAATAACTGAAGAAGAAGGAAGATCCAGGGAACTGCAGACCAGTCAGCCTCACCTCAGTCCCCAGAAAAAACACGGAGCAGATTCTGAGCACTTGGAGGAAAAGAAAGTGATCAGGAACAATCAACATGGATTCAACAAGGGCAAGTCATGCCTGACCAACCTGATTGCCTTCTGTGATGAGATGACTGGCTCTGTGGATGCATAGAAAGCTTGACTTTAGCAAGGTGTTTGATACAGTCTCCCACAGCATTCTTGCAAGCAAACTAAGGAAGTATAGGTTAGATGAATGGACTGTAAGGTGTATAGAAAGCTGGCTGGATTGCCAGGCTCAGTGGGTAGTGATTAATGGTCCAGTTGACAGCTGGTATCAAGTGGACTGCCTCAGACGTCAGTCCTGGGGGACACTTTTATTCAGTATCTTCATTAACAACCTGGAAGATGAGATGAAGTGCACCCTAAGCAAGTTTGTAGATGACACAAAGCTGGGGGGTATAGTAGATACTCTGGAGGGCAGGGATAGGATTCAGAGTGACCTACACAAATTGGAGGATTTGGTCAAAAGAAACATCATGAGGTTCAATAAGGACAAGTGCAAAGTCCTGCGCTTAGGATGGAACAATCCCATGCACTGCTACAGGCTCGGGACAGACTGCCTAAAACAGAAGCTCTACAGAAAAGGACCTGGGGGTTACAATAGACAATAAGCTGGATATGAGTCAACAGTGTGCCGTTGTTGCCATGAAGGCTAACAGCATACTAGCCTGCATTAGTAGGAGCGGTGCCAGCAGATTGAGGGAAGTGATTATTCCCCTATATTTGGCACTGGTGAGACCACATCTGGAGTACTGTGTCCAGTTTTGGGCTCCCCATTACAGAAAAGACGTGGACAAGTTAAAGAGAGTTCAGCAGAGGGCAATGAAAATGGTTAGGGGGCTGGGGCACATGATGTATGAGGAGAGGCTGAGGGAAGTGGTCTTATTTAGTCTGGAGAAGAGAAGACTGAGGAGGGATTTAATAGTAGCCTTCAACTACCTGAAGGGCGGTTCCAAAGAGGATGGAGCTGGACTGTTCTCAGTGGTGGCAGATGACAGAACAAGGAGCAATGGTCTCAAGTTGCAGCAAGGGAAGTTTAAGTTGGATATTAGGAAAAACTGTCTCACTAGGAGGGTGGTGAACCACTCGAACAGGTTACCTGGAGAGGTTGTGGAATGTCCATCCTTGGAGGTTTTTCAGACTCAGCTAGACAAAGCTTTGGCTGGGATGAACTAGTTGGACTGGTCCTGCTTTGAGCAGGGGGTTGGACTAGATGACCTCCTGAGGTCCCTTCCAACACTAATTTTCTATGATTCTATGAGTTTTGTGTAGCAAAAAAATGGTGACTTCTGTATGTGTTACCCTGCATTTCTCTCTGCTCTTCCATGAATGTTATCTATTTAAGCTGTATAGTATGTATAGACAGTGGAAATCTCCAGGGAAGACAGGTACCTGTGTTTGAGAAAGACTCCCAGAGTGCAGTGCTCAGCTTTCACACAGTCATAGAGAAGCAGGGCTGGAAGGGACCTCCAGAGGTCGTCTAGACCAACCCACTGCCTGAAGCAGGATCATCCCTATCCAAACCATCATGTATAAGTCTCTTCATAAAACAACTGTCAACCCTGACAACACAAGACAGCACCCTGACCTGCTACAAGTAAAGCAGGGGAAACCATGGCAGCCAACCTCCTCCTCTATAAAAGGTTGTTAATATACATGCAAGAGATCCCAAGAACAGGGCCATGCCCCCCCATCCTCCCCACTACAGAGGAAAGCAAACCCCCCACAATCCATACCTGTCTGATCATGGGCAAAATTCCTTCCTGGCCCCAAATATGGCAATTGATCTTATCCTGAGCAGGAGGTCTAAGTCCCAGCAGGAGCACGGGCACACTCCAGTCAAAGTCCCCTGCCTTGGCTGCAGCCAACACCCAATGGCTCTGAGGAAGGTTTAAAAGCACCTTCATCAACAGGGACAGGGTAGCCAGCTCTGTGAGTCTCCTCTCCTCATTAATGGACCAGATGCAAGGCCTGTGGAGTCTTTTCATTCAAAGATTTCATTAAATGGTAACAAGTACTTCACCTTGTGGAGGTTAGTGACTGGCTTGAGGTCTGGCAGTGGACAGTGGTAAAGCCAGGAATACAGCCACAGTCATCTGTGCCCCCTCACCCCCTTTATGTCCCAGTCCTGTGATCTTAACACTAGGCAATTCAGCCTCATCCCAGTACACAGAGATGTACATTAAGCTGAACCACAGGAGAGCACGTTTTTCATTTTGCCTAGATTTACCAGTTCAGTCTACCTCCCAAGTCTAGGCAGTTTCTTATTTTCAAGCAACAAACTTATCCCCTAAATCCAATCAAAGCTAAGATTACAAACAGACCAAGACGGCAGCTGTTGTCAGTCATTCTCCTGACCTGGGAAAGTTAGCTGCAAGTGGTGAGAAAAGTCCCAGCAGTTCTCCAAGTGCAAGGCAGCAATCAGTGACAGCCAGAGCCTGATTCCTTGTGTCCAGCTGTGTAAAGTGAGAGTAGAGTGGGTGTCAAATACTACTGTTCTTACTTGGTAGCATTTCACTCCTGCTGTGCAGTTGCAAAAAACTGCAAAAGATGCAGGGCAAGAGAATTAGGAATTATGTCCTCTGACCTGAGCCCTTCTTCAGTAAATCAGTGGAGCTCCCATTAAGCTAATGGGAAATACCCTCTGCAAGATAGGCTGATCTGGCCCTACCTCTGGTATTTCACAAGTATTACTGAACTGCAGAAGCAAGGGGCTGGCATCAGGAAGGGTGTCCTCCATGGGCTGAAGGAAAGCCATGTGAAACAGTTGCTCCAGCATGAGGACAACTAGGCACACTAACTCTCAAAGTTTGCCTGCCCCCAGCACAAAATCTTTAATGACTATACACATCCTTCCTCTATTGTTAGACGTGGTCTTGCTTACACTGCAAGTTCATCAAGGAAGGAACCATCATTCTTTTCTGAGATTTTTCAATATTGAACAAACAAGAACTTTATTTAATCATCCCTCAACCTTATACTGCACTGTTATTCAGGACAGGGTTAGCTTTAGGGTGGGGCAACAAGGGCAGCTAGTCCAGATCCTACCTTGTGTGGAACCCTGCATGTTGCAACAAAACTCAAGCATCCATGTTTTAAACTATGCGCCAGAATCATATGTATTTAGCTGGTTAGAAAATATTTTGGGACCTTTAATTAATTTGTTAAGCTTGCACATTGAAATGGTTGACATGTACATCATTATTTTGTGATATTTCTTTACAACTGCAATATATCACCAAATTGCCAACTGCCTGGAGTTCAAGGTCCAGCCCCCTCCTCCCCTCCCCCCATCATCATCCCCCCTCCCATTTTACTTTTGCCCTATCCTGCAATTTGTAAGGCTGGTCCTTTTCAGAAGATATTAATAACATTTACAAAAGAGCTCAGTGTCATCATCCTCATACTA
>NW_017729002.1:22239173-22251958 GCF_001723915.1 Gavialis gangeticus
CCTCCCCTCCTCCTTTCTCCTCCTGCCCTCCCATTTTACTTTTGCCCTATCCTGCAATTTGTAAGGCTGGTCCTTTTCAGAAGATATTAATAACATTTACAAAAGAGCTCAGTGTCATCATCCTCATACTAAATCTGGTGAAACTGAGGAAGAAAAGGCAGATTGATTTACTCAAGGAAGTCCCACAGGTCAACTGGGGATAAAGAGAATCCAGGTCTCCCAAGTCTTAATCCAGTGCTACACATACCAAGCCATCCTGCCACCTAGATAAGAATCCAGATACTCATCTCCTACGTAACCCTCTCTTCTCCTTACCTCTTTATTAATAATTTATGTTATCCTCACAACAGCCCGAAAAGGTAGGACACTGCTGTTATCTTCATTTAATAGAAGGGGAACTGAAGTTCCCAGGGAGATTAAATGATTTACCCAAGGTCAAGCAGGAAGACCTGAGCTAGGGACTAAGTCTGCAGGTCCTAAGCCCTGGTCCAGGGCCTGACCCAGGAAACCACTCTTCCTCCTCACGTTAACAGTAACATTCCCCTCCCAATGCTCGTTCCCAAGGTGCTTAGAAGGGTAGAGGTGCTACATCTATTCTATTGGTTCACTGGGAATATTTGCTGTAGACAGATCCTTGCCTGTTAATTATTTTCTCTGGATGAGCCCCTATAAAGAACCTCATGTTCTCTAGCACAGGTTCCACAGGAAAGAGTTTCTCTCTAAAGCTAGTTCTCATAGGTCTTCACTAGAAACGTGCTCCCCACCTCCTCCCAGCTTCCCTAGCACTTCACAGAGGGAGACATTTTCTGAAGGACATGCCTGCCTTACTCTCCTGATGGCATCACATATATACTTAAGTTAGACTGCAAGACCACTGGAGCATTGGTCTTCAAATACTAATGTGCATCGATAAGCAGGTCCATGAACTAAGGAGTTACTTGAGATAGCTTCCTGCTAAAGGTTGAGTCCCTAGAGTCCCCTTTTCATGTCAGTTGTATGGATGTCCTGGGACTCCGGTAACTCGCTAGAAAACAATGTTCCATTTTGGTGGCCAATTCACTAGAAGATAATTGCCTGCTATTGCTACCAGTTAACAAAGCTATATTTTTAGCCCAAGGAGCACAGGTTGTTGCTTTGGTGCTAAAGGTTCTGGGTTTGTACAGCTGATGATCTGAATGAAGGACCGTTACATGTCTGCTTGTTGGGTCTGTTAGGAGGAGGCACATTTTCAGGCTTACACAAGAGTTTCTAATACTACCTCATTTTGCCACTCTTGTCAAATGAACAGGAAGGATATTTCTATACCTTTGGCATGGCCATTTATTTTGACCAATCAGGTGTCAGGTTCTAACAGAAACAGATTACCAAGCACCACCCCAGCTTCCTGCATCATATTCCAATAGGTGAACCCTGACCCTGACCTTAGCTACGGCTCACAGGAGAATTCAGACCCCAACTTACTGGCAGAAACGTCTACATCCTCATTCTTACTAAAACTGTAACTTCCCAGTCTTTCGTCAGAAGCCTTGGGCCAGAAGCTATTAGCAGCAAATGCCAATACAACATGTCAGTGGCGGTACAGAGTTTCAAAAGCAATGGGTGGTAGCCAGGGCCCACAAAAATGCCAACAGGATGCATGTATGATACATGATAAAACATCCCCCAGCTCTGCAACTGCTGAGATTCCTGCCTGTTTCCACTGCTTGGAAACCTTATATCTCTCAATTTTAGAAGAGACTCCAAAACAGACCTGTGCTAATGACTGGTATCTCAGTTTAGTGGCTGCTCCAAAAAACTGGAAAGAAAACAAAATGTTTTTATGATCAGCTCAACGTGGAAAACTTTTGATTTTCATAGTTTCATACTTTCATAGTTGTTAGGATTGGAAGGGACCTCAATAGAGTCTGACCCCCTGTCCTGGGCAGGAAAGAGTGTTGGGGTCATATGACCCAGCCAGGTACTTGTCCAGTCTCCTCTTAAAGACCTCCAGGGCAGGGGAGAGCACCACCTCCCTTGGAAGCCCATTCCAGATTCCGGCAACCCTAACCATAATGAAGTTCTTCCTGATGTCTAATTTGAATCTGCTCTCTGTCAGTTTGTGGCTGTTGTTCCTGGTTATTCCAAGGGGTGCCCTGGTAAACAGAGCATCTCCAATTTCTTGCTGCCCCCACCTGATGAATTTGTAAATGGCCACAAGATCCCCTCTCAGCCTTCTCTTGCAGAGGCTGAAGAGATCCAGGTCCTTCAGGCTCTCCTTGTAGGGCCTTACCGACAGGTCCCTAACCATATGAGTGGCCCTCCTCTGGGCCCTCTCAAGGTTATCTACATCCCTCTTGAAGTGCAGCACCCAGAACTGGACGCAGTACTCCAAGTGCAGCCTGACCAGTGTCGCATAGAGGGTAAGTATCACCTCCCTGGACCTGTTTGTGATGCACTTACTAATGCATGATAGAGTGCAGTTAGCGTTACTGATTACTTTGTCACACTGATGGCTCATATTCATCTTGACATAAGCTAGGACTCCGAGATCCCTTTCTGCCGCTGTTCTGCTGAGAAGGTCATCTCCTAGCCTATAGGTGTGTTTGTGATTCCTTCTCCCTAGAAGCAACACTTTTCACTTGTCTTTGTTGAACTGCATCCTATTCTTTTCTGCCCACTTTTCAAACCTGTCCAGATTCACCTGGATTCAATCCCTTCCCACTAGTGTGATTACTGTACTCCATAATTTCGTGTCATCCGCGAATTTGGACAAAGTGCTCTCCATTCCCTCATCCAAGTCGCTGATGAAGACACTGAATAGCACCAGTCCAAGGACCAAGCCTTGGGGACCCCACTGCCCACATCTTTCCAGGTTGATACTGACCCATCCATCACCACTCTCTGGGTGCAACCCTTAAGCCAATTTGCCACCCACCTGACCATGTAATCATCTATATCACAGCCACTCAGTTTGTTTATGAGAAGAGGATAAGAAACTGTATCAAAGGGCTTCTTAAAATCCAAGTAGATGACATCTACCTTGACTCCTGCATCTAAGCATTTTGTGACCTGGTCGTAAAAAGAAACAAGGTTAGCCAGGCAGCATCTACCTGCTATGAACCTATGCTGGTTGTCCTTCAGCATTATTTTTCCTGCTGGGTTCCCGCAAATGTGATCCTTGATATTTTTTTCAAAGGTTTTCCCAAGGATAGAGATGAAAATAACTGGCCTATAGTTACCCGGATCCTCCTTCCTCCCCTTCTTGAAAATAGGGACCACATTGGCCCTTTTCCAGTCCTCTGGGACCTTATCTGAGCACCAAGAGTGCTCAAACATCCATGCCAGTGGTTCTCCTATTATACTGGCCAATTCCCTCCCTCAGCACCCTTGGATGAAGATCATCCGGGCTTGGTGACTTAAAACACATTCAGTCCCTCCAAGTGTCCCTTTACTAGGTAAGTGCTGATCATTAGTGGGCTGGTTTCCCTCCTGTGCCTATCTATAATGCAATTGGGATTTTTGTCTTGATCTGTGTTCAGGAATACAGAGGCAAAAAACTCATTGAAGAGTTCAGCTTTATCCCTCCTATCTGTCCTATTTTGTTTCTTACCACAACAAAATCCCTGGAAATGTCATTCCTTGTTAAGGGATACATTCCATTTCACTTGCTTTTTACCTTGTGATATTTTTTATAATTTTTTTCTATATTTTAAAAAAAATAATTCAGTTACATTTGGTACCAAAACAACCAATTGAAAACTTCCCCCACCAAAATGTCAAAAGGAAAACTTTTTCAACTTGTCTACTTTTTTCCCCATCTTTTTTTTGGTTGAAACTATTTGTCACATTCAACCAGAATTCATAAAGAGTTGTGGGCACTCCACAACTGCATTTTCTTGGTGGATAAACTCTTTGTCTGAAAAACTTCCCCTAGCTCTAGTTCAAAGCTGTCTCCTCCTGCATCCTTGGCTGTTTACCAGGAAGTACAATATCACCATGTGGAGAAGAATATAAAATTATGCTAATTCATAACATTTTGCCTCTTCAAGTCACTGACACACAAGAATCATGCTGTTTACTCTATTTTGTAGAAATATTGAAGATATTAAATAAGAGAGAACTTAAAATCAATTTTTGCCAATGCTCAAGTAAACACTGCTCCATTTATCATTCCCATGGGATCAGGGAACTGGTTTTCAGGTAATACAGAAGTGTTCTATATGATCCAAATTGCATTAATTGCTCAACTTAAGGTTTCATGAGGTGCTGTAACAACTCTTTTAATAAAATGTGTGTGTTGTGACCCAACACATTCACTATATCTTTTAGATTCTGTAATTCTATTCAGCTTATCAGGCAAGATTTTATAAATTTTATAAACCTTATGTTGGTTATTCCACAGCAATATTCTTTCTTTGCTATGTTTTTCATTCCTTTGAAAGAAATTGAAGTTGCATCTACTAGACGGCACTTGTCACAAACATCCTTCTTGAAGATAAGTACCATTATTTTCTTCCTGATGCGTCCTTAATTCTTTATTTTTCAAAATCATTTAATAAAATTATTACATTATTAACATTAAAATTATTAAACTCTGCCATCTGCATTCCTTAATACCCACAACGTAAGGTCACATAGACTGGCTCTTGTATGTACATTCAGATTCTTCCAGTCTGCTTTTTTATCAGTAGTTTATATTTCATATGGTCTTCAATACTTCTTAATTAGCCAAACTTTTCTGTCTTTATTTATGTAATTAAAGTCACATTCCAGAAAGAAATTCGGTATCTCAGCCATTTCTTGATCAGCATTAATTCCAGTTCCCTCCACAGTCAGGCCCCAACTTGTCAAGGCATTTAAGCACATGCATTGCTTTGAACGTGTACTTCAGTTCCATTTCAACAAAACTTAACTGTGCTTTATTGCTTTGCTGAATTGTGGCATTATTAATGATTCTGCTTCCTCTATGGAACTATCTTGTATAATGGGTGCCCTTCTTAAACTTCTTAGCTCCTCCAGGTAACACCAAAGCTCATCTCCTTTTGACTGCCCTTAATCTTCCTCCTAAAAGCCTCCCACACTCTATAAGGCTGCTGTTCTTCCTCAATGCCACCTGTCTCCATTCTCATGTTTCTCACCTGTCTTTTTGTCTGCTGTATCTTCTGGTGATCACTGATTTTACTCTCTGACATTTGTGTTTGCTTTGTCTATTTCAGAGCCTCCAGCTGTCATTCAAGTTTCTCCTTGCAGCACAGAAATCATCTCAAACTTCATGAGGCTCCTTTAATATCTTTCATCATTAGGAGTTTTCTACTAGTCTCACATCAGGATGGCTTGTACCGGCAGGAACTACTCTTGTTATCACTCACTGCCCCATGCTTCAGGTTACCACCACTCCCAGAGAGTTCTGTTAGCTGTCAAGACACTCTCCAGATCTGGTGTTGCAGCTCTCATTGTGGAGCGCAAGTTCCAAACATCTGAAAGACCCATTCTTGGTCTCTTAAGTTCTTTTGAAAAGCTGTCTAATCTGAATGCTCTTATCAACCACATCCTCTGCCAGTGCATACCTCATGCTACTGCCTGGCCTCAGCACCAAATCCATGCTAGACTCCCTCAATTTTTAACAGACTCCATTCCTGACTGCATGGCTCTCGGCACATTGTGAAGGATATCAGTCATCAGAGTGCCAGATAGCTCCGTTCCACATGCTCTGAATATTCAGTACAATTTTACTGCTGAAAATTATTACCGCTAGAAATAAGGAATCAGGAAACTGAGGTTCCACCAAGAGTTATCTGCACACCAAAGGAACAAATCCTGTAGCATTTCCCACCACCTCTCTGAATGACGTTGGAATTCCCTTCATTTTGCTGTTTTTTCAGCAGGTTGACAGATAAGACCAGATGGCCCCTAAAGACCTTTGGGGTTAAAATTATTTTTAATTCTACTCACTTCTGGCCTCAGTGACCATTGACTGATTATCAGAGAAGAGCCAGGTTACTGCTTTTCTCTTGTTATTGATCTCCTGCTGGAATCAGATTCTTCGCTTCCTACTTGCAACCAGGTCTCCCACAGAACTCCACATCCATCCTGTTTGATAGACTGTGGGTCTAGATAGTAACCCGAGTGGATGTTTTGCTTCTAAAACTATACTGGATCCTTACTAAGAGAACTAATTATGGGATGCTGCAGATTCAGCTAACTTTCAAGCAATGTGCAACCAGACTGATTTTCTGGTGCTTCTTCTAATCTCTTTCTCTTTTCATGTTCCCACCAGGTTCCACGCAGGTTGCTACACACCAATTCCTGTGGCCTCCACTGCAGCACTGTAGGTATTTTTCTGAATATAAAAAAAGTACTTGGATTAAGAACACAGAACTAGCAAACACCTCCAAGGTCACTGAGTCCAGCCACACTATGTAACCCCCATCATAAATGTATCAATCTCAGGCCTAAAACCAGTTTGTTTTCTGGACCCCAGAATTGCTGCAAGGGCTCAGCTGATGGGATGAATGAAATAAGACCAATCCCCTTCAGATGTTCGAGGAGGAAGCAGGAGGTGATAAAATAAAGCAGAAATGAACATGACAGAAAGATGAAACTCATAGAAACCAGAGAAAGTGACTGAGAAAATGACATCCTCAGTGAGAACAGAAAAAGAAAGTGGACTGAGTGGGGAGCGAAGGGGGAAGGGAGAGGCAGAGGCACTAGACATGATCTCCAAAGCAGGCAAGAGACTGGCTGGCAGTAAGAAGTGCAATTGTTTTGGTAATGGATTGAAGGCACCCAATGGCCCTGAGCATATAGCAGCAGCGCTGGTAGCACCAGGGGTGGAGGCTTAACTGCGTAGTTCATTGTGAGTGACATTTAAATGATGCTGGAGTGGAAGGGGAGGAAAGAGAAGTGCTATCACATTGAGAGACTTGTGCTTCACCCCTCCTACATTCCTTTGTTTTTAAGCGTGCGCCAAAGGTTGCACTGTGGTCTACTGTAAAGGAGGCTTGAGTTTTAGCCCCTTGCTCTGTCTCTGCAAGTCACTTTATGCTTGTATTTGCTGCATGCAATTAAACTGTAAGCTCCTTTGAGCTGGGACTGTGCATATAGCACCTGACTCATGGGGGCCCAGCTTAAGTGTTACAATACTTTAATGGGAATGACACCCAGGACACGCACAACTCTGGATCTCTTTTAGATGAAAATCTACCCCAAAAAACGAGACTACAATTGAAGGATGGTGAGAATGGGGCTTGCTCAAAACACAAGAAGTTCAGAAACTACCTAAGAACACTTTCTCTTCCATCCAGACTTCTTTATGGACAGGCCCAAGAAATAAATCTCCAAAACACAACAGAAGGGCTAATGAGCCAAGATTGGGGCAGGAAGACTGACAGTGATCTTCAAAATAGGCCGCCTAAAACACAGCCACAGAGTTGACTTAAAAACACATCAACATTTTGTTCCAAGGAATCCCAAGCTGACTGTGGTATTTCCAGTGGAGAGTTGTAAAGTAGAAGAAATATCTTGTGGTTAAGGCACTCAGTGGGACCTCAGGGTTCAACCTCCAGCTCTATTATACCCTCCCTGAGTGACTAGGGAAAAAGACAAACAAACTATAGTGAGTTTAAAGGGGCCTGGGACTTAATTGTATCTCAGCCGCTCATTGGTAAATGTTTGTGTGTGTGCTCTTACCCCGCAGTAAGTCAAAACTGAAGTGTGGTAGTTTTGTTCTCAATGGAACAAGGCTAAGATGCTTTCAGTCCCTGTGTGAGTACACAGACAACTGCTGACATGAACAAAGTCTGCTTTTAACTTGCTGTAATATTTTCATTCATGTCCCATAAGCACATTATGTAGAGCCAGGTCTTAAGGTACTTGGCACCTGCACTTGGCACTATATACTTTTCAAAAAAACCCCACAAATGGGCCAGGTTTGCAGGTGGGCACAAGACTGGAATTTTAAAAATATTTAGCTGCTGAGAGGTGTCAAGCTACATCCATAGGCAGCCAAATATCTTTAAAATGAACTGTTTCAAACAGATTTTACCACACCTTCAACTCTCCTATGAAATATGAACTTTCATTTCTACCCAGGAGAACTTTTACAATCTTTTCTCCTATGCCTGAAGAAAGGTGTTTGTGCCTGAAAGGTTGCAGTTAATTTTTTTTCTTTTTTTTTGCAAAAATCTAGTTGGTCTAATAAAAGATATCATGAGTTGTAATTCCTTTTGCACTCATGGATTCTTTTGAAAATCTAGCCCTGGATTTTTGTGCATAAACAGGCATTGAAACATTTTGACAATCTAGCCCTTTGGTCCCCCTGCCTCTGTTCCCCATGAGCATGAAACTACCAGAAGTCCTGTTCCAGCTCTGCCACCGCCCTGGGACAAGTCACATCATTACTTTATGCCTCAGTTTCCTCTCCCTATCCTTTGTCCCTGCAACCCATTTCACTCCTTTGGGCAGGGTTTGTCTCTTTCTGTATGCTTGCAGCACCTCGCACAACGGAGCCCCAGCTGTATGTGGGCTGTAGACTTTATGGGAACAAAGATGATAATTACTAACAACAGCCGTGGGCAAGGGTCATTAGGATGGAGAAAGCAAAGTCATGACAAGAGGCTGTACTTCATTTGGCCACCCCTCCCCTGGTCCTCCACACCTTGGTAGCTTGCCCTCCCTTTCTGAAAAATAAATCAATAAAAGCAACTTTTACAAGACACAAGACAATTGTTCTCCTCTGGGCTGGCTCCCCTTTGCCATACTTTCTGCATCTTCCATGACTCAGACCACTCCTCTGCTCTCCCCTGTCCCCATCCTGCCTTTCTGTATTACATGCCTCATTCGCTTGCCTTTCCTTTTTTCCCCTTTCAGACTCCTCTCTTTCTAGCTCTGCTCCCCATTCCCTGTCTCGGAGCTCTCACTTCCTGCCTCCTCGCCCCCTGTGCTTTGCTCTCCTCTCTCCCTTCCCAATCACCCCCTTCCCAGGCTCAGAGTTACAAATGATTAGATTTTCAGCCCAATTAAGACAGCCTGTCTCCTGGCTGGGACAGAGAAAAGGTTGGCTCTGGAAGGTGGGAAATGCGCTTTGACAGGTCCTGGCGTCTCCAGCGCCCTCCGATGGCACTGCCTGCTGGGTCCTTTTGTTGCCTGCTCCAGGAGAAGGGCCAGGGCCCAGCTGGGGGGTGAGGGGGGGCCTCTACTGCCCCTCCTCTTCCCAAGCTGAGCAAAAAGAATAGCTAATTAAGAGGTCTAAACGCAGGCAAAACTAATTCCCTATTCAGACCACTGACAGGCAGTAGGAGGGGGGAGGGAGGTGGGCAAGCTGGAGAGCATGACATCATATTTTGCATAGTTAGAGCCAAGAACCCAGGGAATTGGTTTAACCCTCTCCTCACTGCCCTCTAGAGACAGGCAACAAAACCAAGGAGCAGGCCAGGCTCCCTCGCAAGAAGTCCAGAGGACCTCATGCACATCACCAACTCCCGGATGCCACTGGCAGTGTTGGTGAATGGTTACAGCACTCACCCTGCAGTTCACTGTGGGAAAATGTCAAGATCTTCCTGATCGTGCTGACAGAGCAGCGGCCCATCTCAGACGGAGCCTGAAGGAACCGCAGGTGGGGGAGAAAACCAAGGAGCAGAGTTTCTGCAACTGGGCAAGGAATGAGCTCTCTCACTGCACCATGACAGCCCCAGCTGTCCCTGTCGTGCAGCTTAATGCTGTGTACTACCTTGCATCTTCTTGCCACAAGTGTCACTCGTGGGGAAAAGGCAACAGGTCTGTAAGAGCTTCCCAATGTTGCTCCCAGATGGAGGAAACGTACAACTGCTGCCTGACGTTCCCCTGCCACTGAGTTGTGCATAGGTTGCATTACACTCTTTATTCCCAATCAAAAAGTATGGCCTGATTGTGAGGTTACTTCTTGGATGCTACAGAATCCATATTACCAGAGGGCAGCAGGCTTTGTAAGGAAGGAGAGTCTTGCACTCAGAGCACTCAGTGAGCACTTAACAGTAGTTCCTGGCTCTGGCACAGGCTTCCTGAGTAACCTTGGGCAAATCACTTTAATCTCCCATATACCTCAGCTCCCCCACACACAATAGTGATGGTACTTCTCACACTCATAGGGTGTTGTGAGGAAAAAAAATCTGTGAATGAGTAGGTGGAGCTCCACTACCAGAGTGAGGAAGGCTGGTAAGAACCTACAGAGACACCCAGTGTCATGTTCTCCCTTCAAGGCTGCACATACAGGGTCCCTTTGAAGTAGCACAGGGTCCCACTTTGGAGAAATCTTACTACGGCCAGTGACACAACATCCCAGCACCCTACAGCCATGACTGTGAGCACTGGGAGTATGGCCTGCGGTTCAAGGTCCTACAAGCTCCACCATCCAACAGAATCTGGCCCATGGGCATTTAACCTTCACACTCTTCCCCACCTCACACATCCCTGGCTTGACCCTCATGCTCTCTTTCCACCCAATACATTGAATAAAAGCTTTGCATGAAACCAACCAAAGTTCATGTTGGTCCTCTGACCCTAGCCTAAGGAGCAGAAACCAAGCCTGACATTCTCCTTCCTACTCAACAGTTAAGGGGTCTCAGACTCTCCTTCTGCTTTCTCGCTCAGCCAGCCAACCAAGTAACAAGGCCCATGAATACACATGTAATTAATAACTGGTGAAAAAGACCATATGGACATCCTTATTTCAGGTGAAGCCAGGCTTACTTCAGTTTTGCTTAAAATGATTAGGGAGCAGGGCAAAACTAAACTAGTTTAGTCATTCTTAAACTGAAGTAAAGGTGTCCATGCATAATGACCCTGCACTAGGTTAGCCAATCAGCTCACCCTAAGCAACCACATGTGTAGATCAGACCTGGACTTCTTTTCCCACACAGTGGTGGAGGGTCACATTCTCCCCTTACCTGGCCTCTTGTTCCAGTGATTAAACTTTAGGGAGTTAGAGGTCAGATGTCCAGATTGCTGAGGAATGAGATTATACTGGACGCTGAGCCAGACATCTTGGAGGAACTTAGGAATTGGATTGCTTTGTTTTGTTTTGTTTTTGGAACAAAGGATCCAAATCTGCTCCAATGATCTTGCAGAAGAGGCAGTGTCCATGGAGAGGGTGGGCAGTGTTCTGCAGTCCTCCACACCTGTGCAACACCACCGATGGCAACAGGATTTCATGAGGATAGCTGAGTGCAGGATGCGGCCCTTTGTCTTCTTCCACAAATGCATGCACAGGCAAAAATGCTTCTGCTCAGACAGCTTACAGAGAGCCCAGACCCAGCAGGAGAGGAGATTTGGAGTAGAATTAAATATGGGCCACAGCCAATACCCTCCCATTTGTGGTCAGGTGCATTCAGCAGCAAACATATAGAATAGCCATGTTAGGTGCCGCCCAAACAGAAAAGGGTGGGGAATATGTGCCAGACCCTGTGCTATATTAAGAGCTCCACCATGTCCAACATTCTGGGGTTCTCCTAAATCAAGGGGCCCTAAATGAAGATTAAGAGTGAATGGCAAGGTCTAGCACAGGAAGAGTGACAGGTCCAGTTCAGACCCTTCCAAGGTCCTAGTTCCACATTGCCCTGTCAGCCCACCCTTGGGAATACAAAAGATAAAAGAAATTGATTCATGTTATGCAGAACATACCACAGCTATCCCCATGTCCTTTCAGAAACCACTGCTAGACACCCAAACAATGTATGGAACAAGATGGCAGCCACCATGTGTCATAACATGGCATGACTGAGAAATGGAATACCGCCCAGAACCCAAAACAGACTAAACTGCAGCCCTCAAACTGAATCTCATCTTTACTTCACTATACATCAGGAGTAACCCTAAAGAAGCTAAGCAAGTGAGACCAGTGTGAAAGCAATGTATGTTAGACCGAAATCAAGCCATGCAGCATTTATATATGTCATTTTTTAGCAGAGCAGATCAAACGGCTCATTGAAAATAAATTATCCGATTAATTTAGGCCATATTTTAGTCTATGACTCATTTGTGAGTCAGTCCCAGCTTCTGCAAAAGCACTGCTTATTCATACACATTCACCCAATAGTATAGATGAGCAAATATTGGCCTCTGGGTCATTTATAGACTATTTGACTAATTGGCAATGACTACATCACGACTGTTTGCGGTGTGTGGTTTGTCATTGAGGTCCTATGGCCTTGGTTCTACTCTATGACCAAAAATTTTTAAAGAGGAGAATGGGGCCTTGTACTGCAAGTTCTTTGAGCTGGGGACTTAGACTGTAAGTTCTTTGGAGTTTTTTGTCTGTAGAACAACGAGTCCAATGGGGCCTTGTCCCCTAAAGTGGACCCCTGACAACCACTGCATTTCTCTTGATTTTCAGTAACTTAGAGGTTACCCAAATACTTGCAACAGTAAATTCTAGGATCCAACACAGAACAACATGTTGTGGTAACCATTACAAAAATTTAGGGATCACTCTTGGGCACTCTCTATTCAGCTCACTACTGTTTCAATTTACTTTGCAGTGGAATGCCCTGTCTCTATTTTGATGTGGTGAAGAACGACTATGTAGGCATTTTTAGAAAATCTTTGGTCCTAACTGTTTCCACTGTTCTCCAAAAGGGGGGACTCTCCTTGGATTCAGCCAGAGCTGCTGGGTGCTGAATTTTTATGAAAATCCAGCTACTTCATTTGGGGTCTCTAAAAAGAGGTGCCCAGACAATCTGCAGGTTGGTAGTAGAGGCTCTAGTGGATATTTCATAAAACCCTTAAGCACAAATGGCAGTGGCTCATCTCTCTCTCTCTCTGACCCCCCCCCC
>NW_017729002.1:22252133-22252503 GCF_001723915.1 Gavialis gangeticus
TCTGCACACGGCAAGCTGGGGCCCGTATGTGGGCAAAATATGTCACATCCTCTGGCCGTGACACAAGATTCTCCAGGCCGAGTGAGAAAGAAAGAAGCTGGAGCGTGGCCCTCCCTAATCAGACAAGACTTGGGTGGTGTCACACCAGGTATACAGTATAAGAACTACTTACTGAAGGTTTTTCTCTCTTTTTCTTGAGGCTGCTGAGAGCTGCACAGATGAATTGGGAGCCAGAAAAACTGCTTCCCATGCAGGAGGTCTCCTACCCTCTTCACTGGACAGGCAAGAGAGAGCTATCTGAAGGGAAAGCCTCAGATACGAGGAGAGAAAAGTGTCTCGGAGTTTGAGACCTCTATTTCTTTTCTCTTTC
>NW_017729002.1:22252514-22254648 GCF_001723915.1 Gavialis gangeticus
CTTAACTATTACCACACAGAGTGCACACAGCAGCCAATTAGGTCAACTATTATTTGGGCTCATGTCCCAGCGAGGATTTCCCAACACACCAGCTCCCTCTCTGGGCATTTTTTCTTTCTAAGCTCTTGTATTTCCTTTCAGACACAAGGAAACCAACACAAATGGCTGCACAAGGAAGGAGAGAGGTGCAGGCAACAGAAACACAGGGCATGGAAGAGGGAACACCAAAAACAAGTCTCAGTGCAGAGTGCACGAGAAACCATGAGAAACAGAACCCACTCTTCTCAGGCAGGAACAGAATGGATAGAAACAACTGCCTTTAGCTGCTCTCTTGGGTGTTTGCGGGGTTCTTGCATTCATATTGCAAACAGATCAGGTGTAAATCACTAAGACCTTGGCAGCCAGGCCCTTCACTGATATAGATCAGAATAGCTTCATTAAGTTTAATAAATATTTTGCGCTGAGAAAGTGACTCCATATTTGTAATATCCACCAACTTTTTCATAATGAGTGTAGCTCAAATCCTTCTAGAGCAAGTGCTGCTGATGGACAGACCTCTCTCCCTCCAACATTTAGTCCAGAAGCATCCCACTGAAACCAAATGATGCAAGATGGCTCTTCAAATTTCATTTGTATAGTCATGCAGTCACAAGTGCCTAGGTATTTATATGAACTTTACCACCATAGGATACGGTCACCTAATGCATCACATACCACAATGAAAGGACAGGAAGCGAACACTGGGGACAGCGGAATTGCGATCCCACACATTGTGTATGCACCTGTTTGCATAGCTAGGGGTTGAACCATTATTATCTTTAATAATGATTGTTAGCACAGACACCGTGCTTTATGTTTATCCAAGTGATGCACAAACATGGACAGACCAAAAGGGATGTCAGGGGCTCCTGGCTCCATAGCACTGTGCTCTGTCCACTATAACACTGCCTCCCCTGCTCTGTATCACTAAAGATCTCAGAGCATATGACAAACATTAACAAGCAAAGTAAAGTGTCACAACAGAGTTGTGGGATTAGCATTGGCCTTGTCTTACAAATTGGGAAAGCAAGGAAAAAGGAAGTGACTTCCTGAAAGTCACACAGCAACTGTGTGGAGGGGGCTGAGAAGAGAACCCAGGTGCCCCATTTCCCACTCCAGGATGCGAGTAACAGCCCCTCAAGTTACAAGGGAGTTACTCACATCCTGTGGCAAGAGAATCAGACCTGAAGAATTCTTACTACCAGCTCTCAGCCTTAACTGCTAGGCCACGTGGTTGGCCATAAAAGTAAGAAGGAGAGAAAAGGAGAGAGAGAGAAGAGAAATAAGTGAGAGAAACAAAATGAGAATTAAAAAAAATACAGCAAGAAGACTGAGACAGCATGTGAGAAGCAGAAACTTTACAGTAAAGTCTCAGCTGAGCAAGGGCACTGGCTCTACATATTTCTGATTTCTTTTAACCCAATTACGGACCATCACCTGTCTATTATCTCTTCTGTGTCCATCCATCATTTTCTTTCTTTTTTTTTTGACTCTGGCTGGGACGGGGCAGAAAAAGATTAGCAAAGACTCCCCTTTTCAGCCATGTCATTAAAGTTCCTCAGGAAAGCCAAATGGTGAAGGTAAAAGCTTCCCTCCTTTTAGAGTCCTCAACAGCTGAAGCAGATGCCCTACTTTGTCACTCCAGACACACTGCAGTAGTGCCACTATTTACAACTGAGCAACATTGCTCTAACTCATGGGCAATGCAGTGGTGAATCAGGATCCTTGACTTCACTTTTTATTGTAACACCCACACACACTTGGGTTGGGTATGGTAAAGTGTGTGGTTTTGGTTGTTGTGTATTGTGGGGGGTTTTGTGTGTGCGTTTTTATGAGGGCAAGATGGCCCCTGTTGTTCTGGCCACGTGTTCTGCACACGGCAAGCTGGGGCCCGTATGTGGGCAAAATATGTCACATCCTCTGGCCGTGACACAAGATTCTCCAGGCCGAGTGAGAAAGAAAGAAGCTGGAGCGTGGCCCTCCCTAATCAGACAAGACTTGGGTGGTGTCACACCAGGTATACAGTATAAGAACTACTTACTGAAGGTTTTTCTCTCTTTTTCTTGAGGCTGCTGAGAGCTGCACAGATGAATTG
>NW_017729002.1:22254804-22259515 GCF_001723915.1 Gavialis gangeticus
GGGGGGGGGGGGGGGCAGGTGGGATAATACCATGGGAATATTAATCCCAGGGGCAGACTGACCACGAATCGGGGCCCGGCAGTTACTGGCCACATGGGTCTTGCCCCCTCTGTGTTGTGATTGTAGTGTCTCAGCATTGTGGTGTAGCTGAGACTAGATGTCTAGGCTGCAGCCACAGGCCTGGGCTCTTTTTGCTGTTTCACAGCTATATTGTTTCAGCCGAGCTTGGTGACTGAACCCCAGCCATATGTTTGGCTGGCAGATTTGGGCCTGGTGAAGCCTGGCACAGTTTGAGCCAGGGTGAGACCTGGCACTTCTGTTGATCCAGGCCTCAGTGCAGTATAGGTCTGGCTGTCTTTTGCTGCCCAGTTCAGGACCAAGCCAAGATAGGCCTGACCTTTCCTCCGAGCTCTTTTGCAGTTTTCTGCCCAGCACAGCTGGGATCAGGACTAGAAATTTTGGTTTGCTGACAAAAGCTGCAGTTAACCCCTCAAAGCCACCGTGTGGAAGTGGAGGTTGGCGCTCTACCACTTCTCCAGGAGCAATGGAGCCCCTTACAACGCAGAAGGACCCACACTCTCGAGCAGCTCCCCCGGTGCAGTGAACCCAGGGAGCAGCTCCCAGGACTCTCTGGTGTAGGCTCCCATCTCCAGCCCATTGCAGAAGGGCAGGTATAGGGGTGAAAGCTGCCAGAACTACCCTTTGGGGAGCCCCAAGTCCCAGACTGAGTGATGCCTCCCCTGGAGGGTACCACCTATAGACTTTGTTCTTGTAGTTAATAGTGTTTTAAAATTATATTTAGTGTTTTCTTTTGTTTTTTGGCGCTTTTTTTTTGTTGTGTTTCCATTGCTTGTAAGGGGGGGGGGGAGTGTTGTTTATATTGGACATCTCAGCATATTTTGTGTTCACAGATTCTGGGTGGGGGCTTGAGCCACTGGTATAATTTATGGGGTACCCTAAAAAGTGAACCCACCCCTTTATGCACTCCTGATGGGAACCCAGCAAAAGGGTTACATTACCGTCATGGATGGGGAACAGGCGAAGCATTTAGACCTACCGGTGTCAGACTGGCCCTAAAACCAGCAGGTACTAACAGATGATTGGATCTTCATCAAAGAACAATCACTGCCCTCTCCCCCACCCCCAGGTTATTTATAAAATGGAGGGATGGGTGAATCTGGTAATAATTAGCCAACTAGCAATGCTGCCCTGGTAGGAGAGATGAATGGTGTCAAAGAGCAATCGGAAGGCTGGAAAGTTGGGTTTGTTCAGGCTAGGAGGAGAATCTTAGGAGAATTTTCTAGCCTATGAATCGGTGGTCTGAGATTGTCCTTCAGTAACCAAGCAGACTTCCAGTCACTTCTCACACGTGTGGGGTTTCTAGAACAGCTAGAAGCAGTTTTACTGCTCTCCAGGCTGAAGGTGGAAAAGTCTCCCTTGCAATCCCACTGTTGTCAAATTTCCACATCAAAAGGTAACAAATAAAGCATGGCTACTCTCTGAAAAGTGACTGTAGAAATGGCTTTGTGGGCTTCCCTATGGATTGTGTTTCAATGATTCCAGGTTCATTTACAACTAAATAAGCTCCCCCTGGGACCAGAGAATCAAGCTAGGTTCTTTCTGGCTGATACACAAGAAGCTTCCAGAGCTATGTTGACTCTGACGAACTGAGAGGAGTTGCTACAACATCTTTCTTTTTTAAAACATGCTAAAACTGGTAAGTTGGACTCTAACCAGGGATCAGAGGACAAGGAGATGTTTCTTTGAACCAGTTACTTTTCTCACTATGACCTCCCTTTTCCATGTTCCCCTACAAAACCAAATATTCATGATTTGGAGGAGAAAGTCACAAAGAATAAGTAGGTCCCTCAAGCCCTTCTGCTGGAAGGATTACTAGGGCATTGGAGCAGGTAAGTGAGCAAGGTTCAGGCCCCACACTGTCTCATGCAATTATATAAATTTGTGCTAACTAATGCAAGGCCACTACCAGCACTGGGAGAAGTCTGATCTGGGAGCATTCACGTATCAACTTTGCCTGTGTGTAAGTGAGCAAAGTTAAAGACAGTGGAAGATGAGGCCAGCAGATTAGTCAACACTAACCCAGTGTGCATAAGTTTAGTGGCTACTTGTTTCTTAGCACAAGCCCAAAGTCGTCAGCTACAAGCACTGGCTGCAACTTGGTTTTGAAGCTATTAACAGAGACTCTTGAGTCCCAGAGCAGGATTGTTACAGTACTTGGGCTCCAGAGGGAGATGCTATGCCCTGCCTGCCCATAGCTGCCTGCGTATCTTCTTGCCACTACTGCAGTAATGGCAATTCAAATAAAACTTCACCTCTTTCTGCCTCTTCTTGTGATGCTAACACCCCCTTTCTCTCTTATCCAGCACAGCTTGCATTCTCCCCATTATGTCCAGGGTAAGCTTTTCTGAATCCACCTAGCCCTGTCTGTGATCTGAAAAATAAGACTGGGAGATAACTCCAGGGATGTGAAGACCAGAAGAAACTAGTTGAGATCATGTAAAACAAGCCCCAGAATTGCTCCCAGTGGTTATGTCTACATGAAATGCTAAATCTGCAGTAGACTAATTCTATTATGCATTGGTGTGTCACAGCAGAAGCCATGCTAATACGCAGGAGAATTAGTCTATTGTGCATTAGCATCACAAAAAAAAAGTGTGTCGGTGCTACTGCACAGTAGTGCTGATTACAGTGCATTAAGTTAGTCCCTGTTATTACACAAGGGGACTCCCAGCCACGGAAGCCAGCTTCTTGCTGATGCAGGGGTAGCCCAGGATCAGGCTCCCCCTTACACTGCAAGGCAGAATGGGATTTAATGCACAATCCCACAACTATGTCTACTGCTTTGCACACGTGGCATGGCAGGAGCTGCAATTGAATGGACCACACATTAGATCTCAGTGTACCTTTACCTGCATGTGTAGAGGGGGCCTGATGAGCACAACTTGGGTATAAACTGGTTATCAAATCAGAACAGTGGCAATTTACACCCACCTTCTGTAGATGTAAAACAATGACAAAAGGCACAATGCACTGAGCAATCAGGCCCTATGTCTCCTTTTCAAGCCCAAGTTGTCCTTCAACCTGTAAGACAGGCAGATGTGTGGTGTGCTGCCAGCACCCCATTTCCCATACTGTTTTCCTTGACCTTAGAAAACTGTGATGTGGATGAGGGCTCCAGAGGCTAAGACTGGGATTTTTGAAGAAGGCTAACACAGGCACCCAAGTCCCAATGGGATTTAAAAATTCCAGCCTGGCAACATGCAAACCATAGGTATTAGTGACTCGCACAAGTGACACACAGGAACTTACTGGGTGAGGGGCTGGGGAGGGCAAGAAGGCATTTGTGCCCTCAAACAAAAATAACCTGTTTCCTACTTGGAGTCCTGGGCTCCAAAGTTGGGTTGTCTGCCTGTACCAGGTCCCAATTAAGAGCCAAATGGAAAAGGCCACAGAAAAAGAGTGAAAGAAACGGCGTTTCCTGCCTGAGGAGATTAACTCTCCAAATTACATGTGAACAGAGAAGGAGGCAAGAGGGGAAAAGGAAACCATGCCTCCACCCCAATAAAAGCTAGTTCATTTAATAAAGGAGGAGCAGGGAGGGGGGAGAAGGCTGAAAGAAAATGAGGTTGGGGGGTGTGGAATTAGCCTTGTCAAACAAGGAGCTTTGCTGTCCCAGAACTACTTCTTTATTGTTCCAATTTTTCATGCTTACTTAGCTCTCAATGCTGCACAAGACAACAGCTCATTATCAGGGGGGCTGGGGGAGTGGGAGGGCTGGGGTGGCTTGGAGAGTCTAAGGTCCCAGCCTGCTCCCTGGAACTTCAAGAGGTGGAAGAAAAAAAGCCCAGCCCCTGGGGCTCGGTCTCTCTCCCCGCTCCACAGAGTTGCAGACACTGGGCCTGGGAGGAGCTGGGCACTGACAAGCCAAGAAAAAGGCTTTCCACAACCTTTGGCACCAGTAGCAGGACACAATCAGCTGGCCCTGAAACACTGCTTTATGGGCTGGAGGCTAAGGGGGTGAAAAGGAGTGGAGTGTTTGCCCCATTCCCTTGACATTACCGATGCCAACTCCCCAGGGCTTCCCAAAGACAGAGCTCAGGGATGTTTTAAAAGAGTACACAAAGCAGAGAACTGGAAAGGCAGCAATGCAAGGTCGGATGCGCTAGGAAGTTCCAGCTGATGAGGAAACCAATCCCATTACAAAAACATATGCGTGAACAGGCTTCATTTGTCCTGATGAGGGAAGGTTCTTATAAAGCAGGGAATGTAAATGAGTAAATACAGATCTGTGGTGTCACTGCCAATTAAACAAAGTGTGCTTGGACTCTAACTAAAACATCACATCTCATGGCTTTTTTTCTCCCTAAAGCTTCCAGATCAGATTGCCTTGGTTTACAAGGCAATACCACCCGAGAAAGGGCATCAACATATTTGTGAATAAAGAACACTACGGTTGTTAATAGAAACACTTCCTTATAAAGTCCTGTTTTCACATGCTCATAAGCTTCTAAAAAGCATTCCCTGCTGGGATCAGACTCTGAAGCCATCATAACTGCACAAACACTGAAAGATAAGAACAAGAGTACAAATTGTGCCACAGCCAAGAATCCTCAGCGTGTTCACCTCCATTCCTCGGTAACTACCGCGGCAGAAAAGAGGAGAACCTCAAGTGTGCATGAGCAAAGGAAGG
>NW_017729002.1:22264515-22279427 GCF_001723915.1 Gavialis gangeticus
CTCAGCGTGTTCACCTCCATTCCTCGGTAACTACCGCGGCAGAAAAGAGGAGAACCTCAAGTGTGCATGAGCAGAGGAAGGAACACCAGGACAGAGGAGCCAGAGAGGAGGTGAGTCTTGTAGTTGTTTGCTTTGCTTTCACTTTTAAAGGGAACCTTGGGTAACAAGAACACAGTCATTATAGCATCCAAGGTTTCAAGGACTGAAGCTACTGACAAAAAATGAAAAGAAAGGGAAATGAGAGAGCCAGTTTTTGTTATTTACCAAGGAGTATGCATGTGTTAGACACAGCTCCAGTGAGCATCTATGTATAACATGCTTGGATTGGTGGCCTTTGTGTACCCTTTTTTTAAATTTGTCCACCACACCTATCCACAGATCTGTGAATGCACATACATATGTTAAAGCTACACACAGCAATTAATAGTTCTCTTTTGTGTGTGGCTAAACTCAAAGGCACTGCTATCACCAATAAAATCTAGTAAGGACACCGGTCACTAAATAAGAGACAGACTGAAAGACTGTGCAGGGGTGGTTTTCACTTGTGATGTCAGATAGCCTAGAAAACTGCTTGAATTTTTACAATAAAAATGGGCATCTCTTCCAAAACAAAAATACATGCAAAGAGAACTGAATTTTCTCAAACCTTTTTTTTCTCTTTTCTGACAGAATACTTGATAAATCTTTTGTGTGCTCAGTTTATCTGGTCTGGAGTTTATTGGTTGTTTACTTTTTCTATTGCCAATAATGTCTGGGTGAACTTAGACACACACTGTGGTTTCTCTGAACATTTTTAAAAATGGAAAAGATTTCAGTAAAAAGGAGTCAGGGGGGCTGGGGATGAATGGTTTCACAAGGGTGCAGAACCAAAACACTTTCCAAATGTTCACTTCTCCCTAGTTCTCTGGTTCCTGAATGCAAATTCTACGTGAAGTACAAAGTCTGATGAGGTGCAGGCTGAAAATGGAAACAGTGAGGCTTAGGGCAGTTGAGGCCTTTAGTCATTTCCCCTTTATCTGAATGAAGCTCAGCAGGCAGGAACGGTGCCACAAATAAATAAAGATGTATTGTAGTATGGCAGCCCAGTTCAGTGGCAGCCCAGTTTAGTGGCAGCATCTTCTTAGGGGTATGGGTGATGGACAAATTGATTCAGTTACCGAACTAACCCCACATCCACTATGGGTCCTGGGTAAGAACATTTCTGGGACATGGCAATACTCCCAGGAACACAGGTAGCACCCCTGGCATTGCATGGAGCATTTCTCCATTCACCGTATTCAGACTATGAGTTTTGCCCTCACAACACATAGTTGGGTTGAGGATATAGACACCACGATCTCCTTAAACGTACAGACAGCGCCTTTCCTCCCAAAGTTCTAAGCACACTTAGCTGAGGGACCTACGACCTCCATCCAGCCGTCCCATCACACACAGCACTTGTTGACAACATGGAGCACCACTGTCAAACAGGTGAGAGCACTGATTTAAGCATGTCTCATAGAAATGTATTCATATGTAACAAAAAATCCAGTAAGCAGATGCAATATGGCAAGGATGCCTCTGCGCTTTTCAAAGGCAAACAGCAAATGATAAGCCAGGTTCCTGGCAGATATCTATCTAATGCATATCTAACATCCAATGTAATCACTCAGGTAGCTGCTCTACCCATGAGTCATGTACTAATACCTTTCTGTAGTGCTTACTCAATGGGCAAAACACACCTTGGTTATAGAACACAGTAGGACAACCCCACTCCTCTGATACTGCTATCTTACTGGGAGGGAGCAACATTATAAAGGAAAGCAACAACACGCAAACCCAATACTGTGCAGTGCTATCTGCAGGCAAGCAAAGCCTGGGGTTAAGGAAGACAGTATTTTGAGTCCTACTGGTTATGGGCAAAATAGGAGTATTGAAATGACCCAATGCAAAACCTGGGACATGGTCTCACTCTTCTGTATGTTTTGTCTTCATAAGCTCAGGCATGGTTAAGCTCCAGGTCTCGGCACAATGAAAGTCCTTGATCTCCAAGAGTTCAGAGTCAGGAAATGAGGCTCAGTTTCGTGCCCATATCTACAGAGACTGGCACATCCTTACCCCCACCCTGCTCCACTCCACCAATCCTCTCTGCCCTCTTTCCTCTACTTTGCCTTCAAATAGCAAGGAACAAATTCCAGGGATTTTGCCCAGGGGGCCCACAGACTCGGGATGTGAGCTGTTCTCCATCTGACTGCAAAGGAGCCTCTCCCCTCACTGGAAATTGAAAGCAGAAGCCGTGGAGCAGTGACAAAAATCTGCATTACGTTATGGCAACTTTTTTTTTGAAGATTTTATAATACATCGTTTTGAAACCCTGCCAGTGAGCATCATCAAAGTGATAGAAGCGCCTTCGAAAGAACAATGGTTCTGGAGGGTGGGGGAAGCAGGGAGGCTGCATATTGATGTCTAATCCTTTCTAATGCCAGTTCTAGAGACAGCATGGGATTTTTTTTGCTGAAGCATAGATACAATTTAGTATGGTAATGGGAGCCAGTAATCCTAGAGCCCTAGATAGACGCACTGGATTCCATTAGGACTGCAATGCAATTTTAACCCACCCGTGCCTTTCCAAACCCCCAGATTTTAACTCCTTGAAGATCAGGATATGGAATAGAAAGGAAGGGATTGAAGCTTTGGAAGACTCCAAAACAGAAGCTTATGAGAGACAAGATGGACAGGGGTGGAGACAGAGAGACGTTTCAAACAGGAACATTGGTCCACATCCTGTATTCTGCTTTGAGATCAAATGCAGAAAATATCTTCGTGGCAAGAGGAGGCAATTCAATCTCTACCAACAGCACTTCCTAGGATGCTTTAACAGTACAGGCTTTATCTATCCTACCAAGACTTCAAAAGGCTTTTGGATGTCTCTCTTCTTCCCTACCCTGCCAGACAACCTCCACTTCTGTCGGCTTTCTCCTTGACAAGAACCCATCATCTGAGCCAAACAAAGTGCCGGAACCCCTTTCCATTTCCTGCTCATATGCTCTTCATGGCGCTTAAAGTCATCTCTATGGTACACAGAGGGGAAAAATTGCTCTTCTAACCAGATCATCTGGTATCAGTGGCCCTGCCATGGAAGCTCACAAATCTCAGAGATGAACTGGAGCTACACGGGCCTGGAAATGCTATAACATCCATGAGACTGCTGAGAAAAGTGTAGGAAGGCCCTTTAAATGAGTATCACACATCCTAGATTCATTCCATTCCAGTAGGTAGATCAGCCCTGATGACTGCTCATATTAGCATAGGTGAATGGTTTCTTGGTCAGTACCACAATGCTCACTTAAATAGAGATAAATACAGTTAAAACATTTCCATCTCCCTGTTTTTAAGCCACCCTTCATTCCATTAGGTGGAGTGAGATGCAGGAAGTTCCTCCAGATGTTGTTGGCATTGCCACAGTGTGCTACGCTAAAATCTTTGCTCACCATTCTGTAGGATGGCAAGTATGGGAAGTGACCTGCTGAGACAGAGCCAGGAGAGCCAAGTGAAAACAACAAGAAGGGACAGCAAAGGAACCATTAATATTCCTTCCTCTTTCTCTGATGGATACTTAGCACTCCTCAGTACTTAACTATGTGTGCCATTTAAACCTATACCATGTTATTCTTGTAGGAGGGAAGCGTAGCAGAGTCTACAAGGCAATTTAACAATCTGGAATCTGAGGACAAGGACATACAGAATGCTTTTCTCCCGGGCAGCACTGAACAGAACAATCTCAGGTCCATTTGCTTCAGAAAGGAGTAAACAAGATTATTCTGTTCCAGTTCCACGTCACTCTGTCTCCACCAGCCTCTGTGGACTGAGATGGAATTACCTCCATCCTCCAGATAAGAGGAGGGTCCTTACGCTCTATTCAAAGGAAGGGCTCCAGTCCAGTCATGTCCTCATAGAACTTCATCTCATTGTGAATCTGAGACGTGACTCTGAAGATAAAAATTCAAGCTGGTAACAATAACTTCTAGGCTCCTCTTAGATTCACAGATCAGCTTTGGTTCCTCAAGGACACATAAATAAAAATGTGCATTTTTCACTTTATAGTATAATCACCAAAAACAGCAACATGATATTGGTCACCCTGAAACTATTTGCTAATTTAACTTAAATTTCCAACCATCAGGCTCTGGCTCAATGAATATTTAAGTATTTTATACAATGTGGAACAGTGTCAACAGGTAGGACTGCAAGTGCACAATTCCAGTACACCCTTAGGGTACCCCTGGTCCCCAGGAGACAAATGGTGTTGGTTCACATCCCTTCCAGCAGAGGAGGGAATTGGCTCTGCACTGTTCCACATGATGTGGGGCCATTAGGTAAAAGGATGTCTCCTTTTCCTCCAGCACTTTTACAAGTGTAGGTCCTTGTATCCCAGCTGTCATTACAGATACCTGAATTATCAGGTTTTTGTTTTAGAAGAAAAAACCATACACAATTAATTTAGGGATGACCTAAATTTCACTTTTCTTGATTTTTTAGGTCAGCTGTAAACTGAAAAATCGAAGATATGAACAGCCTGACACACAATCATACGTTTCTATGACACCAGCCCTGTCAGAGAAGCCTATGGCTTCTCATAGATGCAGACTATGACTAGGATAAAGCTCTTCCCTTAGGCAGCTTCCTTGTACCACCAGTCTCCAGACACCCAACTGTAGTCATAGAGAAGTAGGGCTACAAGGGACCTCCAGAGGTCATGTAGTCCAACCCCCTGTCTGAGTGACAGATCATATAACATGGCAAAAAGTCTACATTTACTGTGCTGGGGAGAAAAGCCCTCTCCTTTGAGGAGATGCCCACATCTTTTCATATCACCTGCCCATAGTTTCAGTCATGGAGTCCACATAGCAACCAAGAGACATCGATACTCACACCAACTCAAGCTCCTGCTTTCTTCAGTTCAGTGTGGGTCACCTCTGCCACCCTCCACCAAGCGCCTCTAAACCTCATCTGCAGAGTCAGCCCTTTCTTCAGATACAGCAAAGTCACTCTACAAGCTGGTTCAATTTGTATTTCTCCCCACGTTGCCTTATCGACAGACTCCCATTCTGTTCTATATTGTCATACTCTGCCCAACTGAAGGTCTCCTTTAGAGCTGGGAAGTGATCCAGGGCATTGCATTCCTCATGCTTACACCATTTCAAGAAAGCAGGGTTTTCCTTTCTTCAGGGAGGCTCAGCATTTTAACCTACACTACTTTTGTCCTGCAAGTGATCAATTGCCAGGATCTAAACCCAGAATCGAAAGTTGATCTCACTTACTGCAGTATAATTCAGATCAGCACCACCAAACCCAAGACAGACGTTACATGCTCACAGTACTGTAACTACAGTCAAATTTTGATTTATCCATGCCCTGTAAGACTAGAATCAGAGACCAGAACTATAGAAACAGCAGCAGCCAAACTAAACCTGCTGTTTTAGGCCGCCTATGGTTCATTGCAGTAATGAAGTAGATCATTCCAAAAATTCTATCCCCGTCCATGTCAATGTCACTGTCTTAGATCCCGAACCTGAGTTCACTTAAATCAATACAAAACAGGATTCACTCTACCACACTCCATGACACATGCTATTGCAAAAGCAGCATGGCACCAAAATTGGGCTTTCATGTTGTGCCACACTGGGAGTGCTGCTGTGAAATGCATCGCACCCACACTTGTTAGCTCTACACATGCTGAATGCTGGAAACGAGGCAATGTGCCTTTCCATAGCAAGGAGAATGCAACAACAAGTGCTCCTGACACACAGAGCTCAAGAAGGGTGCTAAAGACGCGCTCAGGGATTCCCTGAGGCAGATAAATTGCCTCATTTGGAGGAGTTCACACACAAAGTGGGAGCAAGTGGACAGGGCACACTTCACAGCAGCATGGCATTCCCAGGCATAGCACAGAGATGGTGCATATATGCATGCCTTCAACCTGGCATGCCCTTGCTGTTTACTGCTACATCTCTGTGATAGGATTACCTTCCTTGTTCCCTGCACAGACCCTCCACTCCCTCAAGCAGAAGTCAGATGCAAGTCTCTCTTCTTTGCTACAGGGGGTTGGCATCACACAATAGCAGCCGTTTGTTTCCCTGTGCCACAGAGTATCCAGCTGAGAAAGTATGGGGGTGGGAACTGTAAACCCATTAAATCTTCAGGACGCCCAGCTACAAATCACTGAGGAAACGGGTTCAGGGCTTTCAGGTTTAGGAGATTGTGCCCCAAATAACAATGTGCTGATAATTAAGTTTCATCCTTTCCACAGTAGACCTTCCCGCACTGGCTAATCCTAAAGGCAAATAAGGGAAAGTGACTTTGCATTGGTCTGTAAAGGTGAACTAGTCACAGTGGCTCCCCAAGAACCCTCAATTCTCCAGCATGGAATAAACCCCAACTGTGTTTCTGAACTGAGCTCTCTGGAGAGAAGGTGCTAAAAACCTCAATAAGATGTTAGCTAGACCAAAGCACTAGTTCTCTCTGCAAACTGTTCTGATACTGAGGAATGCACTGGCTTTGTATAGCAAGGAATTTTGCTGGTTTATCAAGGTGGTCCAGAAAGGCAGAGCAGGTGGGGGCAGAGAAGACAGGCTGGGGTGTCTGGAGCCAAAGCAATGTTTTGCTCTCAACAAAGTCACCCTTGTCTTAGCTAAGTTTGTGTTCATTTGGAAGGAGAGATGGAGAACAAGACAGTGTACAATGTTTCAAGGTCAGGGAGAGCTATCATCCACACCAAGAACAGAAGAACTGGGAAGGAGTCAGCAGAAGCATGCTAATTTCTAATTTATGTTCCAGGAGGGCAATGTACAGTGAGAGGCATGACTAAATCCTTGCTAGAGATGGGCCACCAAGTTCAAATCTGGATCAGTGCCTCCCCACATTTCAGTGTGACCCAGACCAATGTGACCCATCCAGTTGCAGTGCATGTCCATTACATGTTCTTACAGCAGTGAACCCAGCTCAGGCCTTCCAAACCCCACCTTCTTGGTTGAAAACTAAAAAACTTAGTGCCTATGGTGTTTCAGGACCAGAATTCTCCAGTTTCTATCTCTAGGCTTCACTCATGTCTAGCACCAGTCTGGAAGGATTGATGGGAATTCAAGCCCTTGCTTGTTCAGTAGTTGGTCTCATCAACACACCCCATCCCTGACCTACCAGTCCTCACCCCCTGGTCTGGGAAGGGAATTCCATTTCCCAGGGCTTCCCAATAGCACTCAACAATGAATGTCCAATTACCATGTCAAAGGCTATTTTTAAACGGGCCAAAGGGAATTTATTCCCTATGTCTCGCAGCTTTAAACTTCACAATGCTGCTTTCCAGCAGTACATCCCAGGGGAATTACTGGTGCTCCTACTACCTTGATGGGACTGTACATGTAAATTAAACTGTAAAAGAAGTAGGAAAAGCAAGAACAGGAGAGCAAGAGTTAAGCCAAGGAGTACTGGAAATGCTCTGGGGTAACAGCAGAGGATTGAAAGGTGAACTCATTGAATACAATGAAATCAATCACATGCCTGAGAGAGAGGAACAAGGGGGCACTGCTGTCCTCTTGGTTGGAGGCTAAGTCATCTCTCCCACTCCTCTCCCACTGCCTGTTTGAAAAGAACCTAAATAAAGATCCTGCTTCAGCAGGTGGGAACAAAGTGACAACAAGCCTGCAACCCGCTGACATTTACCTGCAAAAGGAGCTTAGGTCCAGATGTCCCCTCAGAAAGGCTGACACCCTCCTGTGGAAAGCATCACCTAGCCAGTATCCCCTGACAAGGCACGCTGAAGTCAAGGAGGTCATGGGGAGCCAGTAGGAGAGTAGCAAACCCTAGGCCATTGCTACTTCTGGAGGGCCTTTTTCTATGCTCTTCTAATCTCTGACACCAGCCTACCCCCATAGCTCCCATTATAGAGCTTTACTGAGGCACTGATAAAATCACCAGGAAAAACTTTTGCTCCAGTTGTTGCAGCCAGATGCAGCATCTCTGATACTTTCTGGTTTGTCTAAGAAATGTCGGCATGGGGCCAGACCCAGGCTTTCAGCCCTCAGTGCTCTCAGGGAAGTGAGGCACAAAGGTGATATTTGGTTCTTTTGCCCCCCCAGGCCTGGACCAGCCCTGGACCAGCCCTTCAGATGTTTGAGGGCTGTTCCCTGTTATACCAACTCCCCACAGCCCCTTGGGGGCAACTCAAGCAGCTGGAGACTGCCAGGAGGCAGGAAGGCCATGGTTTCACCGCCTTTCCCCAGCCAGGCTCTCTACATTGTGAAGTAAGAAGGACAGGTTGCCATGGTGTTTCTACACTGCCTTATTTTGAAGGAATCCCTAAAGAGCCCTTTAAGTTAGCTTTACAGCTAATGCAAAGAAGCCACAGAAGGGGCAAGGATCTGGCCTTTTTTCTGAGGTTCTCAATCAACCCTTGTGCCCTGTTCTTAATATTCATCCATTTATACTAGTCTCATCATTGAAGTCCTAAGTGCCTGCTCCAAACTCAACTTCATCTCCTTCCCATCTCCATCTCATTCCCTCCCTCTGCTTCCCATCTGCTTCAGACAGTACTGCTAAACAGAGGGCAGGAAAAGGGAAAACACTCAGGCTTGACCCCAACAGCTTCTTGGGTTTCAGTCTCAAGAACCAAAATAATGCCTTTACTTGATCCAAAGTGCCACAGTAATGGCCCCCATGGGCGCAGAGCCCCAGTAAGGGACTCTGATCTCTCCCTCCCCACAGCTTCCAGCTCTGGGACATGGCTAGATCAGCAGCTCCTAACTGGCAGACATTTCCTTGGAGACTGTTAGCAGCTGATGCAGATTACAGTAGCCTGCAGACTGCTGTACCACCGGGCCAGATAGCAAGTGAGTGAGCTGTAATCAGTGTCCTAGGGCACCAGCCCATGTCCCCACTGGATGTATCAGAGAATCAGGACCACTGTCTTTAGATGGATGGGTGTAGGTCACAGGGTTCAAGGACAGATTCCCACCAGAGGGAGATAAAGAGGGGAGGATCATTGAGAGAAAAAGTTTTTAACATTTAAACCCAAAGACCCTCAGATGCATAAGCAGGGATGGAGGGTGCATTAACCCTGGGATTCCCCTGCAAATCTCAGGGTGGTGGTAGGAGGCGTTCCCCTTCTTATCTTTTGCAGAGGGAGGGGGGCTGCCCCCATGACAGGAGGAAGCAGGCTTTATACAGAACAAGACATGAGGGGCTGTGACAATGGAGCGCAGACTCCATGCATGCTCTGCTGCTATTGACAGATGGAGCCTGACCGACTGCCTCTATTCAGCTCTTGGAGGGGCAGCTTTTGATCTTGGCAGGGAGTCCACGGTTAACTGCAGCTCAAAGGCCAACCAGATAGTCCTTCCAACCTGAGGGCTGGAGCTGCCTTGGACCCAGCTACCTCCTTTGCCAGGTCTCACCAGATCACTGCCTGCAGGAGGCTAGAGCAGGTTTGAACCCAAGCCCTGTTCCCCAGCTATCCTTGGGAGTCCAGGGCTCTCTTAAATCTTCCCTGAGGCTCAGCCTTTACCCATAACTCAGAGTCTGACAGGAGAGCCTTGCAGGCTGCTCTCCAGCCAACCTAGAGTGAACTGGTGGCCCCACTTCAGGGATCTCCTGAAATTCCCTCAGCACTGGATCCCCTTCCATTCATGCTCCTGTTCTCAGGTACAAAATGACCTACACATAGGTCCCTTCCATTCACTGCCCTTCTCACAAGTACAGAATGACCCAATCCCAGCACCAGCTCTAAGAGGGGCATCTTCCCATAGAAAGAATCATCTTTGCCCTTAATAACCTGCTTTGGGAAGAGCCTGTAATAACAGGATGTTTCCTGCTGTGCACAGGGATGACCCTTTTACAATTATTATTAAAATCTGCACTTCTCCAACACTTTCCATCCAACAGTTTCATAGTCACCTCTGTATGCTTTAAACCTCAGTACACCCTGTCAGAAGGGTAAGTGTCATGATCCCTATTTTACAGGCTAAGAGAGTGGTTTTGAACCTGTGATCTGCAGACCCCTGGGGGGTCTAAAGATCATGTCTAAGGAGTCTGTAAAATATGACTAGGGTTAATCAAAAGTATGTGAATACCCACAGTTACAATTCAAAGGGGTCTGCATGTCCATTTGAAAATTTGTAGGAGTCCACAAATGAAAAAAGGTTCAAAACCACTGGGCTAAGTGTAAGGGCCAACTCTTCAGTGGCTCAGATCATGCAGTGTTTGTCTTTTGCAAACGTACCTTTGTGCAGACATTTGATTGCACATGCAAATGTAGACACCCCCTTGCCACATACAACAATGGCAGCAAGTGCAAATGTCCACAGTGCAGGCTGACAAGCCCCCAGTAACATGCTCAAGGGCACACAGTGAGTCTGTGGCAGAGCCAGGAACAAAAACTGCATGTCTCAACTCCATGTTTTATGCTTTACCCACTAGCCCAGACTGTCTCCCATGCAACTCACACATTCCCCTCACAGCATGTGCACCCTCCCCATTTCTCAGGGCAGGGGAAAGAGGAGGACCTCTCTACATTGCATGGAGGGGGAGGGAGGAGGCAGATCCTCAACTGAATAAATAGCTGATTTACAAGACTTAAAGATTTGGCCTATGAAGCATAGGGATGGGCATTACGGTCAGACTGGGATTGCCTCCCCCTCTGATCTCTGCTCCCAATGAAGATTGCAAGTCCTTGGAGTCATCTGTAATGGCTTATGGCAAATGCTACCCACGGGCACCCTGGGAATATCCATACTATGCCTTCAGTCTGTCCAAATCTGTCCTTCTTCAGCACACTGCACACACCTGCTTCCATTCACAAGGGGCCAGGTACAAACTTCCTGTTTCTGGTGTGCTCGGGAGGAACAACAGGAAGCACCCCAGGGTGGCTGCACTATGTTCCCTCATGCCTGGGGAGAAGGGGACAGTGTGCGCTTCAGAGTCTAGGATGCCTTGTAGACAACTCAGACCAGAGACATCTCAAGACCAAATGGGCCCCAAATACAAATTTCTGGGTTCTTAAAAATAACAGCTCCTCCCACTGCTTATCTTCCTCCCCCATCTGCCTAGGCAGTCGTCCTCTTCCTTTCCTCAGGACACCTCGCTCCCTCCTCCTTAGCCTAGCCCTGCTCCCTCCAGCGTAGTCCAAAGGACAGTCCCAGTGAGGCCCCTGCCTTCCCACTGCCCATCATGGGATCGCTCCGAGAGTCCCATGCCCCAGGATCCAGAGGTCCTGCCTCCATCCTCCTCAGCCTGCTCCACCGCGCAGAAGTACAGGGAGCTCTTTTATTTCCCCACTTCTACTGGCAAGTTCAAGGAGGATAAAACAAAAAAAAGGAACAGGGTCCCTTTAATGAAAAGTAGCAGATGGGTGTAGTTGGCAAGTGCGCTCCTCCAGGGTGGGGGTGCAGGACAGCGTTTAATGATGTCTTTAAACATTGTGTGTGTCTGTCTCTCACTCGTGTCCCTTCTGCTGTGCACTGGTGATGTCTCCCCAGGCTGGTGCCTTGGAAAGAGCCCTCTCACCAGCCAGGCAGGTCAGCGAGATGAAAGCATGCTTGTGAGCCCCAGCCCCTAGTTCCTAGGAGACGGACATAGCCCCACACCGGCACAGGACAATGGCGGGGCCTGGTCCCTCCGCGTTGTCTCTAGATGATGTCACATCTATCAGAGCGATCATACTTAGGGGAGGGAAACAAACACGCACACACCATGGAGCCGGCTTTGAAGTCCCCCGAAGGAGCGTGCCTGCTGCCTTAGGGCTCTGCTACCTCCCACCTCTTGGGCTGAGAATGCGTGTGAACAAACAGGGCACAGGCAGCGTGGCCCGGATGGACACACAGACACCCCCAGCATCCAGCCAGGAGGTTTGAGCCTGTATATTTCTACTGTGTCCCGCCTTCTGTCCAGAAGCCATACGGTGTCCGTGTGGAAAGGAGAGTTATTCCCTGCTCTTTCTACACTGCTATCCTGATTCTCATGTCCATTCACCCTACTCAGGTACAGCAAAGGAGCCTTAGTACAGTGTAAGTATGATGTGTAAGTGTAAGTATGAAGTACCCTGCTGTGACTTGGTGCAGTCACAGCAGGGTAAAGGATCGCATATAAATAAGACTCAAGCCCTAATAAATTCAGTCAGGTTACTCCTGGTTTACACCAGTGCATTGCCCATCCCTATAAATTAAAACATGTCATGATTCAGCCCCTTTCTAAGTCACAAGGCTGGCTTGAAGATGATGAAATGCGGTAAGTGCATGAAGTTGGGATTCCCTGCATTTGCTCTCCAGTTTCTGAACCTTTAAGTTGTGCTAAAAGCATAGTTAAACTGGCACTTTTCCCTATCACTGAAAAGCCTAGGAACTTCCTTTGTCTTCTAAGTGACAGCTAAAATCCTTACACAGTCACAGGTCTCAGGGGAAAAAAGAAGTCACCCCAAAATAGGGCCAGAGCTGGGAACACTGTGAGCATAATGGAGCACTGTGGGCCTTGCCACAAGATTGGCCCCAGGTGCATTGTAAAGTGGAACAACTCAATGTTTCTGATGACACATTTCAGCATGCAGCCTACTGGATTCTCCGTTGAATTTTCTCCCTTCTCCTACACACTACATACAGCAGGGGCACAGGGGACAGGCTTCCGAACCCAGGGCTGCTGCATTAATAGCCTGAGGGCTGGCACTCAGCACCAGTCAGCCTACATTCTCTCACTTTTAACCAGGCTTCACACTGGTTTCAGTCTCTTTCAGGAGATAAACATTCATCATGTAGGCCAATTTCAGTCTAAACACTGTGGTAAATTCATGCACAAAATCCCACCGGAGATTCTGGGCCAAAGCGATGGAAACAAGAGAAATGAATCACAGCATGTATGAAAGTGGGCCAGGAAAGGGAAGTGCAGCATATGGCGACATGCAGCTCTCCCGGGTGTGAGGCAGGAAGAGCTACAGAAGTAACAAGGCTTTCCCATGATCCATGCAGACTGTCACATACATTGCCATGTTCCCAATGCATTACAAACCCAATCCAGCCCTGGTGTCCGTGGGAGTGCTTCCGACTACAAGTCGCACCTGCTCATACCAAGCTTGAATTTAGTCCCTCGAGAAGGAACATCAGATGCGTGCCATTTAGTGGTCCACTCATTTTACACTCCCCCCTAAAGGCCAAATCAAGGCCAGCCACTTGGTTTACCACCTACACCCAGAGCATAACTCACACCCCAATCACATCACAGCTGAAGACTGCAACCACTCAGAGGTGCAGCAAAGTCACTGACCCCCCCGGGCCAGGAAGCAGGGGAGCCAAGAGTGTGCAGAGTGCTGCAGACCAAAATGGGGAGGGGAAGGGGGAGGAAGAGGGGCAGGGGACATGCCTGGGCTACTGCTGCCCCTGCTGTAGCAGCATCAGCTCTTGTAGCAGCAGCCCTGTGGCCAGGCTCCCTGGGAGCCAGTCCTCATACCCCATTCTCACCACAACCCAGAAAGATGCATATTGGGTGCAGGGCTGTACCTGCCCTGGCAAAGGCTTCTGGGGAGGAGGGGAGCACAGTTCCATTTCCCCCGCTCACCCACCACATCCCAGATACACTGCTTGGAGCTGCACTGCACTGCCCAATTCCTATGGCTGGGCAAGGGCCAGGCATGGCTGTTTCTGCCACAACAAAGACTCCCAGCAGCCTCGTCATAGTCAACAGATGCCCACTCACCCTGCTCCAGCTGTGCTACTGCAACCCTGGACTATGATTTTCAGTGTCTCTGTTTCTGGGGGTCAAATCTGAGACACGCAAAAAGCACCTGAGAAAAAAAACAGACCACGCACTCTCTGGAAACCAGACCCCTTTCTGGTGCCTCCCACTGGGCACCTAAAAACGTGGCTTCCAGAACCACTGGTTGTTTCTGAGAATCAGGGAAATGCTCATTGCTGTGCACTGCAGTTCTAACCCTTTACTCTTCTGTCTGGGCACCAGACAAATCAAACAGCTTAGGGACTAGCAAATAATTGCTGCTGCAGGGCCAGAAGAGACAGAAACTATTGAAAAAGTAGGGCCTATATAAACAGTCGCTGCAATATCTGTTTCTAATTTCTGATCCTCCCAGCTGATATTTTAAAATAATAAAAAAGAGGATTAGAATAATAAGCCTCATTGTGTTTTAACTTTTTAACATTCACCAAGGCCCAAACTTGGCCTATCTGAGAGTGACTTTAGGCTAAACTCTGCCAGTCTGTAGAGTTTAGCCTAAACTCACTACTCTCAATACTGAGACTAACGAGCTACATCCAAAGAAGCACCAAGGGACCCAGCAGTCTCTCTTCCCACTCAGCTCCTGCATGGGGCAGGGGCAGGGGCAGGGAGCTGACCAACAGTTCCCTACTGAAACAGACCTACTAGTCACAACTGCGGTATATGTGCTAACTCCACACAAGGAAGAGCTGTACAACACAGACACAGGTCCTCTCCAGTTTGCCTCTCTTTCCTAATTACTCACACCAGTTGGGGCAAGACTTGCATGGTGTCATATAAACTCAGTCACCTTTTATTTGAAAAAAGAGAGGTGACCATTTTCTCTTTCCTCCATTTTACCATAACCCCTTGGGATCTTGGTCCTGAAATCTGGTGAGAAGTAGCCCAGATTAGCTGCCTGCCTCTGTGCGTGCAAGCAGGGTTGGTTCTGGTAGCGTGTTCATGTGTATATGGAGGAGAAGAGACAGGGGTATTTTCCTTACAGTAAACATTGCATGAGGACATCCATCATCGTTTTTTTTCCCTGAAAATAAACAGAAGTAAAAGAAAAGACTCTGCAACCTTCTTAAAAGGCAGGAAGGCACGGTCTTGGGGCAATAACTAGGGCTGTGCGAAGCTTCGAGTGCTGATTCAATTCGGAGGAGATTCGGCCTGATTCAGCGACT
>NW_017729002.1:22284427-22313388 GCF_001723915.1 Gavialis gangeticus
AACAACACCACCCCTAACTCAGCAGCTGCTGCAGTGGCCTTGAGCCTTATGGGGGCTTGTGGCAGAGCCCCCCACACAGCATGGGGCAGCGGGGATTGCATCCCCCTCTGGGCAGCAGCCGGTGAGTGCGGGCTTTTTAAATTCAAAGTGCCAGAGCTGGGCCAGGCGGGGCAGCCATTGCCAGGGCTGGGAGAGTGGGTGGGGGATGGGCCTGGGTGATTTGGAGATTCGGCCAATTTGGCAGCAGCTGAATCCCCAAATCAGATTCAGCCAAATCGATTCGGGACAGTGATTCAAATCACCAAATTGAATCACTGTTCCCTGAATCGGCTGAATCTGAATCCGAAGCGAATGCTAGCCACTTCGCACAGGCCTAGCAATAACCTACATCTTTTCCCCTGAGGGACCTGCATTACTTGTCTCACGTATACTCCAAACCTAATGTGTTTTTGCCAGTATACTGTAGCAAACACCCCCCGTAACCAAACCCTGGAAAATGACTGGGCTTTTATTTTCTACAGGGAGGGGACATTTCTTTGGCTTCTTGCATGGCAAACATTCCTGAGGCAACACGGTGAAAACACATGTCACTCAGGGATGTAAGGATGTTACCGGGGCTGCAGTAAATACCAGCTGTTCTCCCTTTAAGCACTTCCCCCTTTCCTCACCATTAACTTAGGCTGCAGTATAGAGATGCGACTGCCTTCTCTGCTGCAATTTATTTATTTCCAATCCTGCCCCCCCCCTTTTTTTTGATTTTGTGTGTGTCTGGGTAAATTTAGTTCCCATGAAAGTGAGGGACTGTCAACACGAGCTTTAGAGCCAACCATAATGCATGCAGCTGTTGTATAGGCTCTGCACACAAAGCTCAGCTAATGCACCTCAATCCTGCCCTGCAGCCCCCCTGCTATTCCAGGGCTGGCTCCCCAGCCCCCACACAGCTTTGCCCATGCAGCACCGTCCTGCTCAGCCACTGCACCCCCACTTGACTATTTGAGTGCTGAGCTGATAATGCATCTCAGTACTGTCCTGCAGCCCCTGTTATTCCAGCCCCGGGCTCCTCCCAAGATCTTTGATCCCCCACAATCCTGCCCTGAAGCCCCCCTCCCCACTGCTATTCCTGTCCTGGGCTCCCCCCCAGCTCTGCCCGTCTCCCTCAGCTGTGTTGTGCAGCCTCTTCCCTCACTCAGATGCACTTGTGGATGAACAGGCCTGGGCTTACAACCTGGGAAAAGGCAGTGGAAGGACCCTTTGTGCCCTGTCCTCCTGTGCCGGGGGCTCGCCTCCAATAAACAAGGTCAATTTAGGGATCCCAGTGACAGCAGCCTTGAAGTTCTCTTTCCTCGGAAGCTCTTTCCCCCACCCCATCTAACTCCTTTCCCCAAGCACCAGAAGCAGGAGACCCTCAGGCCCGTTGCTGCTGCTGTCTCTTTGGAGTGAGAGGACTCTGGGGCTAACTGCTTCTGAGGAGGGGCAGGACTGGCCCTCTGCGTTTTCCTGTCAAAGGCCAACTTGTAAGCCCCAGTCTCCACATGCACCTTCAGGGAAGGGCATGAGTATATACCCGTGCTGAGGCCCAGACACAATCACTCCCACACACACGTAAGCCCATGCTTAGGCACTACACACACGCAAACACACACACGCATGCTTAGTGCTATCTAGACACAGACATAGTTTGGCTCATTTGCAGACCTTGCATGTTCTGGCCCATATTGTTTTGGGCTACTCATTGTACTACATCAGTATTCATGTCTATACTGCACAATTCATACTTGTACATAGTAATTTTTACCTTGCTGGCCACAATCTCTGGGTCATCAAGAGCAGGGCTGACCCCTGTTGCAAGTTGGGAACATCTTCCGGGTGGCTCTGGTAATGGCTCTGCAGGAGCTGTTCCTACAGGTGAAGATGGCTGGAGCATGGGAGTTTTGGCCACATATCCTTCTCCCACACCCGCCAGGCCAGGATCTCCACAGCTCTTCTTCAAGGCTCCTTCCCAAGCCATTTGCACCTCCAATGAGGCAAAGGTGCCTGCTCAGGGTAAAGAATATGTCTTTTTTTTTCTCTCTTTTACTCTTGTTTTACTCGGTGCCCTTTTCTTGCTGTCTTTTACTATGTATCTACCTTGGTTAAGGCCTTTGGTTTCTGGGAAATTATGGCTCAGTTTTGGGGAGTAAAAAATGGGGTTCCTGATATTTTGGTGATGCCACACCAAATGGATTCCCTCTGAAACACGTTCCAGAGGCTGAGAGCCCTGAAAGCTTACGAGCTGGCAACCTCGGCCAACTGTTTTCACCCCAGTGAAGTAACAAGCTACTGGACAAATTTCCCATGGATCCCTGCAAACTGCGTCTGAGGGACCAGCACAAGACAAGACAAGACACCTGGTTTCAACTGTTCCAGATAAAGCACTGGCCACAGTGCAGGCAGAAGGGATTAGGGGACGGTCCAAGTCAGGCATGTGTCCAAGCAACAGCTCCATGTCACCAGCAGCAGCCAGGCTCTGCACCCAGGTTCCCAGGGCACAGTATAAGAGGCAGCCGTGTCAGCCAGGCAAAGCACTCTGTGTGTGGGACTAAGGACCAAATTCTGCAGAGAATGGAGGCACTTGCAGTACTGCCAGCATACTGGTTTAAAAATGAGGAGTCAGATCTTCCCGTTCACAAGAGACAAGCCCAGACTCATGGGGTTGTTTCTAAAGGGAGTGTTGTGGTTCTGGTCTGCACTTCGACACTGTGAACTCCCTACGTGGCCACAGTAAACGTGTACATGGCACTTAGTGCTGCCCGGCTTCCAGACTGATCGAGGAAGCAATGCTGCACCCACCAGGAGCTCCCAACCTCCAAACTGACCCTGTCCCCCAGATCCCACATCAGTTAACCCCAAACCATCTCACCTGACCCATCATGCCCACCTGCCATCTTGCTTCTGTTCCCCCTCTCTCAGGCTAGTAGGACCCGCTTCTCCCCAGCCTGGGCTGGCGGGCAACCCTAGGGGCCCAAGTGTGGGGAGATGCTCATGGAGCTGGGTGGAGGAACGGAGCTGGCTCCAGCTGCTCCTGTTCCCTCTCGTGAGGATGGTGCAGGCTCGTGAGGGCAAGGGAAGCAGCAGAGAGCGCTCAGCCTGCCTCAGTCACAGCTGCTCTTCTCTGACTGGAGGGGAAATGGAGCAGGAAGCCAACTGGGTGGGGCTTTCCCCAGCCAGGGCTGAAACCCAGGAGGAGCTGTTGCTTGTAGGGTCATAGCCAGGAAGCTCCAGCCCCATGCAAAACCCCAGTACTCCCAGGGGAAGGACTGGCATTGGTCATCCAGTGCCTAGAGATGCAGGCAGGTGTCTGGTGGGATTTTCCACAGTGCTATGCAAGTCAGGTGCCTAGATCCTTTTTTAGGTGACTAATTACCTTTGAAAATCAGGTGTTAAACCTTTGCTGTGGTGTGCTGGGCACAGAAGAACTAAGATGGCAGAAGTTGTAGGGGAAATAGTCTCTCTCCCTTCATCCCCCACTCTGGCTCTGCAATCTGAAGGGTCTGGGGTCTGCTGCTGAGCACATCCAGGCCTTCTGGACACTACCTGGCTGCCGTCGTCAGACTGGCTTGCTGCTCCTGTCCCCATGGCAAGCCCCATGGTAATGCACACAAGAGTTGCATTACTTTCACCCTGCCCTGAACTATAATTAACCTGGACCCTGCCCCTTCCCCACCCCACTGACTGCCATAAGAGGTGATCAGGATTTTGTCCTTTTCCCATTACTCCTTTGCTTCATGGCAGCGTAAACATTGCAGATAGAGATTATTAATTTGCTGCGGAGCCAGGAGGGGGAGTACTAGAGCTCAGGGGGGAGGCCCAGCATGATCCCCTTGTATGGAGCAGCTGGCTGGGAAGCAGTTAAACCTCTGGGACTGAGTTGATTTCTCCTGGAAGGAAGGAAGTCTCCTCACGCAGAACAAATGCAGAAATAACAGGGTTGGGGTTTGTTTGTTTTTTAAAAATAGCTATTCTTTTTTTCCAGCCATCTGTGCCATTCCCAGCTGATGGGAGGGGTGAGGGGGACACAGCTAGGGGGAAACAGCTATAATCATTTGGGTTTGGGATTGATATTGAATTTGCAATACATGAAACGTGACAGAACATCTGTCCCCATAGAATATCATGTACGGTCTATCTAGGAGGTTATGTGCACAAGCACACACATGAATACAGACATGCTGCTCGCATACACACACATTTGTGGCAGTAATAGCCATGTGATAAATTGCATTTATCGCACCCTTTTAACCTCCTCATGTGCACTCTGCTCACTACGCCATCTTCCCTGGGATGGCTTCCACCATTCCAAATCCCTCAGCAGCGTTAAGCAGGCACCATTTTAAAAACAAAACAACCATCTCTATCTGGAGACAAGGAGAGACAAGGAGACCTTCCAGCCCACCAGCTGCAGAATCTGTTTGAAAACGGTGCTGCACCAGGCCCTAGGGTGTGCCCCTGACTTGTGTGAGGTTGGCTAGCTCATGACTTGCCAGACCTGGAAACAGAAACGTTATACCCCTGAAGAGAAGAGATCCCCAGCCTCCTTTTGAGGGCTTTGCTCCTTTGAATTGCAGCTGCAGTTGAATTCCAGCATGCATTAATGAACCTTGAAACTGCATAGCAATTTGTCTATTGCGATTGTTGTTACTGTGCTGCCCAGGAGTATGTCACAGCTTATGGCAGCATGTGCCTGGTGCTGTACACTCCCCACCCTCAAAGAAATGGTCCCTGCCCCAAATAGCACAGAGAGAAAAGACACCTCAAAGACAGGGTCAGTTATAATTTCTACCTTCTTCTGAGGTTGTGGCCACTGGATACATCGGGGTGGATCCTCTGTTCCAGTTGTGTTTCCATTCAAGCCACCACTGCTTGTTCTGGATGCAGGGCTGATGTTCAGCAGATGCTGGATGTGCGGCAGAAAGCCACACAGTACCCTGAACACACTTCTACTTGTGTTGGAGTACTTGTTGGGAGGGGGAGGCTATGAAAAGTCTTGGTCCTCACTAGCAGACTAAACTACGGCTAAACTGCATGACTTTGTCTGAAGCACACTGTGATAGTGCAGCCCCAGGGTTCACGTGCGGCAATGCTGGCCTCGACTGTCTTGGAAAGTAGATGTCAGCACCTTATGCTCTAAGAGCGAGTTGTGCCTGCTGCCCAGCTAAGGTTGGAATTGTTTTTCCAAGGAGTTTTTAGCAATGAATACAGGCTAATGTTTGCTTTCATGTTGGGGCTTTTTCCTTCTGCATTATTTCCGATGGTGTGAGCAGCCACGCGGTTATTTCCATTCCCACCCAGTAAAACTCATTTCAGATTGTTCATAAAGAGTCTAACAAACTGAACTGTGGGCCAGACTCTCAGCTGGTACAAATCAGCACAGCTCCACTAGTTTCAGTGAGGTGGTCCTTGTTTACGCCACCAGCAAATTTGGCTCTTGCTTTTTCTCTCTGTATGGACGTTCAAGAGTATAACAAATGATGGATGTGGGAAGAGGGAAAACTGAAAAGCAGGTACAGATTCTCCTGTCCTTATCCATGCTGCAGGGAGCAGCTTCTGGATTAAGCAGTGGAGCATGTCCAGAGAAGGGACATTAGAACCTGCCCCTTAGCACTTAGTGACCCGAGCAGGTTATAAAGATGTTTGGAGCTGTTTGCTCTGCACCACTACTTCAGAGCTGTGGAGAAGAGGCCACTTGACTGGCCATGGTAAAGGTCACATGGTTTATAAGAGACTTAATAGTTTTATTGCAGTAATAAAACAATTAGCTCTGAAAGATGCCTCTGCCTATGTTAAAGACTAGAAGGAAAGTCACAGGCCTGAGAGATGGATTTCTGTAAAGTAAATGGCACTAAAATATCATTTGGAAATGAGCTGAACCCTATAAAATGCATTGTATATATTAATCAGATAGCATCAAACTATTCAACCAGTTCTCAGTGACTAGAGCTTGAGTTTCAAGGCTGCACAACCCCTCATAACTGCTGCACAGTTGTGTGCTCAGCACCTCTTCAGTCGCTTGCTCCAAAGACTTCCATTGATGCCTACAAGGTTTCAATCAGATCCCTTTATCAAGTGTTAGGGTCCATCTACACGTGTAGGTAAAGGCATGCTGGGATCTAACACATGATCCACATAATTGTGTGTCTTGCCCTGTCGCACATGCATGGCAGCAGGCATGACTGTGGGATCCAGCATCAGATCCTATCACACTTTCTGTCTGGTACAAGGGGAACCAGGGATTGCAACCCCAGGCTCCCCTTGTACCAACAAATGGCAAGCTTCTGCAGCTGTGAGTGGTGCAGCTGGCAGGATTCTTGGTCCTGGCAGTGCCCCACAGCTGCCAGGGATGAAAGTCCTGCAATTGATGGGACTTTGAGCCCTGGCAGGCAGCTGTGGATTGCCTGCACAGCTGGGAGATTGCAGTAGCTCCGGTCTCCCAGCTGCAGAGGCACAAACTAGTGCTACACATGCAAATTAAAGCTGGATAGAAACCACATCAAAAGATGTTACACAATTTCCAGCAATACCTTTATAGCTGGTTGGACCTTTTCAAGGTGCCATAATTAATTTGCACGTGTGGCCAGTTTAAATTAACTGCGAACTTAGCCAGGTAATTGCATAACCGATGTAATGTGTAGAGGGGGTTTAGACAGCCTGATATATAAGGTGACACCACCCAGCCAAGACATTCCAGTGCCATGGCAGTATCAGTCATGTGTTGGAGACCTATGAATGAAGGTGCTGGAAAACTCCAAGGTTCAGGTTCTGACCTGGGAGCTGTTTTTGACTGGACACATATTAAACTATGAACAGTTCACACTTAACCTTGTTCAGAGACATGACAGCATCAGGACACAGACCACCAAATGTTGCCTTCAGTTACCTTGAGTCTCCTCTGAGTTGATCCTGCAACATGTTCAGATTATTTTAGGTGTAAAAATCTATTTTTAAACAGTGTTTTCCTGTGGGTTCTGCTGAGAAAATGCCTCTTTACCACAAGCTCTATCCATTCAGCAGGAGCTGTCAGTGAGACTCTCCTCTGTACAGGGGCCAGAGCAGGGTTTATGTACCACGTATGCCTCACATGGCAAGGAAGGGAATCCTGTGAGCCACTACCATCACTAAACAGTAGCAGAATGAAAGGTGGGTGAGTGACACATCACCCCCATGGGTGCCCACTTAGGGGCAGGGCAAGAATAGTAGCTGCTGCAGCTGCCACAGTCAGCCACTATCCCTGCCACCCAGGCCACAAAACCTGGTTGTTAGGCCTCTGTCCCTAATGCCCGTTGTTCCCAAGGGAAAGTCTTGGAAACCAACTGGCTTTGAGGCCTGTGAATGTCAGCTCCACAGAACCAATGTGGCCCTGGCATTTTCAGTGCTTATTTCATAATACCCACTCTCACACTCATTCCAGCGCTGCCATAGGGTTTTAAGATTTTTCCCCCAAACTGGACTCCATGGGCCCAATTCTGTGTTTGTGTAACCCAGTAGCAGCAATAGCAATGTAGAAGATCCAGGTTACAATGGCTGAGGATCTGAACGTCTGGCCTGTTTGGTCAACATGGGTCAGTCAGCTGACACTCTTTACTCAGTCCGTATCCACTGACTCAGTGGAAGTTATGCCTGAGTGAAGGGCTCCAAGATCTAGCTGCAATGCCTGCTCGTTTGCTACTGCAGTCCCAAGCCAGCCATAGGCCCTTGCTGTTGCTTCTTTCCTTCTCCGTGAGCCCAGCAGAAGAGCCACCCCCCTCACCCGGTGGGTTCATCGGTGCTTACCTCACCAGCTCCAATGGTATTATTGCAGGCTTGGCCAAACACCTCTTGCCTTTGTAACTGGACAGATCACACCTAGCTCAGATCAAGAGCAAATAACCTTTCCCCTGACATGTCACCCTCAAGCAGCGCCTGAAGTAGTGACCCTGGGTGGGTCAGAGAGATGAGAGAACACCAGACAGTGGATTGATTGTAAAGGTGGTTCTGGTACAGTACTTGCATAAGCAAAAGGCCCAATTTGAAAGTCAGATCTTGCCTCAGATTCTTATAACTGATTTGTTTTGGACTCAGACAGCTTTCTGGAAGGAATCAGAAGTGCTAGAGATAGAAGCTCTTACGGAGCATGGAGGTCTTTCAAGTCCTACATCCCCTTCCGAGGACTCACGCTCCCATGTCTGAGGAGGGCAAGGGGTGTCTACACAGCCCAGTGCCCACCACTAGGCCCCTGTGTCCTTGGGGATCAGCTCAATATCAACCTGAAAGGACCCCTTTCCTGGGACTTCACAGATAACACCCAGCCCAGAAAAAAGAAACATTGTGAATCTCGTATAAAAACCTAACCTTGAAATTCCCTTGGGTTGGAGAGGAGGCTTCTTGACTTTAACCCAGGGCTGTCACACTTGAATATAAAAGGAGAATGCTGAAAACCACAGCAGAGGCATTACAGTCTGCTCAAAAGATGTTGGGAGGTGACAGATCTAAGCAACACTGAGCCACGATCTGAACTGCACGCCCTTCCAGAGCTCAGCTCCTTTGCCAGGGGAAGCCAGGCGCAACTGCTGATACTGGAACTGGATCCAATTTATACGGCGCTCGAAGGAGACAATCATCAGGGAAGGAGATAAATAATATTCAGATGGAACAATTAAATTTAATTGTCTGAAGACGATATGTCTCCTTCCCTGATGATTGTCTCCAACAAACGCCTTGTAAATTGGATCCAGCCATCACTGATATTAACTTCACTTCCCCTGTAGATTGTCCCAGGCCAAAATACTGGTTCAGAATAAACTTTCACTGTTGAACATCCTAAAAGGAAGGTAGTTTTAAAACTTGTGCTCAGTCAGAGTTTTCCTTTGTTATCTCAGAAGTATACACGCAGCACTGCATTTTAGGTAGGGAGACCATATGTCCCGGTTTGGCTGGGACACTCCAGGATTCTGTAGCCCAGTCCTTCCCAGTTGGTCCAAAGCCCCAGACTGGAGTCTGGAGGGGAGGCAGAGCAGCATAGTGAGCCAGGCAGGTGCTGCAATGTGGGAGCAAGGATGTGCCACATGGCGGTGGGGTGGTACCTGCTCTAGTCCACCCTCCTTGCTCCCACACAGGAGTAGGGGTGCCTGCTTGGTGCACCATGCCGCTTTGCCTCCCTGTTGGACTCCAGCCCAGGACTTTTGACCAACCAGCCAGGGATGGGCTATGGTATTCTGGAGCATGCTAGCCAAACCAGGACATACGTTCACCCAAGTTCTAGGTGATTTAAAAATGGTTGGGGCCACATCTACTGACGCCAATGGTGCTGGACTCATTTCCATGAGCTACAAGTCCAGGCCTGGAATGGAGAGCATGTTGTGGTACAAAAGTCCAGTACAGAAGGCAGTTGGTTTTTACAAAATGGGTGGCTGCTAAGCCAAGTGTCTACTCTTAACTGAAACTGCCCCCAGACAGCTGGCTCCTGGTTCATTCACCTTGCAGCCAGACTAATGAAGTGCTCCTGAATACAGGTGCAATGATGTAATATAGGAGAAAGAGAGAGGGCCTCTGAAGGACTTCACAGAGACCTTACAGCACACCGCACAGAAAAGATCCCCAGAGGCAATGCATTGACAGAAGTCTGGTCCTTGTGGTCCATCTGGGATACTCAGCACCTTCACCACCAGCATAATTTCTGTCTCCAGCTTTGGTTGCTGGTAGATGAATCAGGTCCAGCTTATGAAGTGCACCACTGTGATGTCAAGCTGGGATGTTGGTTGTTAATGGACACTCAGAACGTGAAGAGTAGTACAGCATATATTATATGAAGTTATAAAGAAAGAGAAACAAAGTTATGTTGGATGGTTGCTAAACAGACCATATGTAAGTTACAAAGAAAATCACCTCCAGCAGAGTCGAGCCCCTGGCTATAGTACTGGCAAGTAAGGAAACCTCTAGATTATGATGGACATCATATCCCCTAAAGTCTTGGGATTCTTGGGAATGAGAGCATGTCTAGGCTAAGGACAGTGTCTCCAGCAAGCGGCTGTCACCAGAATTTGAGACTCTTAACGATGAGGAACATCCAGCTCCCCCAAACATGATGGCCGGAGCATCATTATATGAAATGTGTCCAGATTTACAATAGGGAGAGAAACTTCATTTCCATTCACTGAGGGACTTCCAAGAATGGTACATAACCCTCAGGCCCTTTGCCAATCAGACCAGAATCTATAAGAATCCCTAACTGCATCTTTAACTGCATCTCACTTCAGTTTGGATAGGTTCTGAATAGTGAAACCTCATTTCCCTTCTTCTTGATGCTGATTTAATTTTCTCTGTGCGTTTGATGGCACACATGGCCTCTCCAGCTCACTGCTGCCAGAAATAAGAGCTTAACAGAGTAGAAGAGGAAATATTTTTTAAAAAGCCTACACAAACACAATTTGTTTTGTAATTATTCTTCTTCTTTTTTGTTTTTGAAGGGGGATGATGGCTCAGGGATCTGAGGACCTCAGAGACAGCTCAAGACAGTTCGAATTCCACCCCCAGGTGCTATCAATTAATGCATTCATTAAACACCAAGATCAAAGCCACCCACAGCTGGAGCATGACAGAGCAACAAAGTTCAGCTCCATGAAGTCACCCACAATTGGTGACAAATTCAAGACGGGCTTGGATCATGCTCTACTGGCTAGCCATGGACACAGGGGAGCCACCCATGAGTGGAGAGACAGGGAAAGAGAAACCTCCCCAGTTTCCCACCCCACCCTGGACTGAAATACAAGACTAACCACAGTCAAATGACAAGCAGCAGTAAGGATACATGGGCCCCAGAGAAGTCACGTGGCCCAAGATAATATCAGATTGACACCAACTGCATGAGAAGTAGCTCAAGGGGCAAATCCATCCTGCTCCCATTGAAGTAAATGGCTTGGGGGACTTTTCTGAATTTCAAGCTTTGAGACCTTGAGTTCATTCAGTCAGGAGGGGCAGCCTGGAGTGTTGGTCAGAGTTCAGACAGAGACTGTTTCAGGGGAGAGAACATGAAATGCCCCAGCTGGGGTTTCCAGAGAATTTCCCTGCAGTACATCCTGTCTCCACCTTACCTAAACTATGGCCTTCTCCAGCCCCGTTTCTCCAGAAGCTGCCATATTCTGTTTCTGTACCTCCATGCTCTTTTAGACAATCTTGGTCTTCCCTGCAGTGCTTCCAGTAAAAGTCCTCAGACCTGAACTGCAAGTAATAGTCCTCTGTCTTGGTGGTGTAGCTTCTCCAGGTTTGCTTGACTTCTGAAGCGCATCACACACAGGGGCCCTAGGCAAGTGAGTCCTAGGTGCTTGTCTCTGGTTCCATGATCTGCAACAGGCACCAGACTTGATCCAGGAAGATGTGCTTCCCTTTATAAAAAAATTAGCCCTTGGTGAGATTCACACTATGCCATTGTTACAACCATGAGGATTTGAACCTGTGGCAGTTAGGCCAGCAGATGAACTACTCAGCCTGGTTTCTCCTATGAGGACATTAACAAGGAGTCAGGTAACTGTGGGGAACCAATAGGTACTGTGAGCCCTGACAGCTTGGCTTGAAAACTTTTCCTAGTGCCTGTGAGAGTTGACCCAGCAACATTGCTCATGTGTCCACTCCTTGGACCTCTGCCTTGCTCCAGCTTGATCCAAGCCTCATCACAGTGCCTGCTCCCACCCTGTTTAGACCTCATGGACCTGATCTACCTTCCTCTCTAAGCATAATACTGCCTCAGTCCTTGGCCTGAAGGCCCAGCTTGCCCCTCATGCTGCATCTATGTGAAAACATGTTCGTGATAGAGCTCTGTCACAGACCTGACAAAGAAGAGACCGGGGGTAGAATGTCTGCAGCTGGTCTGTTAGACCATGAGAACCCAAAAGACGCTCCCAGTTGAGATGCTAGATGTGACCTCACAGTGAGGGATTTTGAGATAACATTTCACTACTGTAAGTTGCTTGCATGGGCAAAGGTTGATGTGCCTTGCTGGCACGTGGCACCTGAACTGCTGTCACATCAGCTCTCACCATCTGCCAGAGCAGCACTTTGACTGGTCTACTCACAATGCCGACCCATGGAGTTCTGTTGTCCTACTTCCTACTCTGCTTGCCCAGTACAGCCAGGGTCCCCTGCCGGGGCAGCCACTGCCAGTCTCATGCTGTCACTGAGGCCCTGATTTTCAAAAGCATTTACAGTGGGACCCCAGCACACTGGAAGTTAAGCCCTTGCTGTGTGTACATCCACAGCCTCCCCTTTTTCACAGTCTCACATGCATGTGGCACACAGCCCACCACATCAGCCCTGACCCAGGTGCCCACATGAAAATAGCTGCAATTTGTTTTACAGCATTTTATTTTATGCCTGTAACCAATGACTAGAGCCAAGCCACAGGTATGGTCTGCAGAGCATTGATATTCTGCCATATGACTGCACCTGTCAGGAGGTTACAATTGATCTTACCTGCCTTTGATTGCAGGCATAAAATTATAAGTTTTGATCAGTCTCAATAAACACTGCACAGAGCATGGAAAAAATGTACCCCTTCTCCCGTTTTCTCTCCCTTGGTCTCTTACACACAAGGATACCCACACACGTGCACACACAGACACACACACACATGCATACACGTGTGTACACACAAACACAGTAACTGCAGCTATTCCACAAAACACCCCAGGAATGTTTGCTTTGAAGCTACATGGCTCTATAATTAGTTGGCCAGTTCCCGGACCCTTTAAGATAAATTTAGTAGACTCTAGCATCTGGTTTCAACTTACTGGGTGTTGTTACAGGGTAGATTGCGTGGGCAGTGTGAAAATCCATCGTGTGTTAAAGTGCTTCTCCTGATCTAAGCCACATTGTTATAAGCAGGACCCCACCCCACGACCTGCTGAGCTTTGTACTACAGAGACACAGAAAGAGAGCTCTTTCCTTTAACTTATATAAATTAACTGCATGCAACTCAGGTCATTTATATAACAGCAGCAACAGAGCTAGGAATAGTGCAGCAGACACTGAGAAGGCTTCTGCCATAGGACTCCTACAACAATCCTTAACCCTTGCCTGCAGCCTTTGCTACTGTTGGGTGGCTAGGGCTCTCTCTAGACACTGTCTTGTGCTGCCCATGATTGGGGTCTTCTGATGTGGATTTTCAGAGACTCCACTGATAACTCCCCGAATATCTGACTTTAGGTCTCCCAAAGAGAGAAATTCCACAGTGGAAAAATTCAGTGCTTCCTATTTGGGTTCACACATTGGATCAGATTGCCTGAGACAGTGGTGGATGCCCTGCAATTGTCTGCAATCATTGTGACATTTGCCTTTGCCGAATGGGCTTTTGTGGTTTGGAGGCACCCTGAAACACAAGGAGCTTTTGGCAAAGACGGGAATGCAACTGGCTCAGAGAGCAGCACGTGCATCTATTTCAGCAACAACAAACCAGGACTCCAGGCAGAACTATGTAGATGTAGTGCAAGTTCCACAGGAGGCTCCAGGCTGGGGTTGCCCTCAGACTGACTCAGGTGAAAAGGGTGTGAAGTCTAATTATACCCAGGAAAAGAGCAGAGTGGTTAGTATGTCATTCTGCCCCAGTCCTGCCATATAAACTGCTTTACATTTCTGCCACCTGCAGTATATTCAGTGTCCCATGTATTTGTGGTCCATGAACTTTAGAAATGTAGTAAATCAGGGACCACAATTTGATTATGATTATATGCATTTATAGCATTAATCAAAATATTATTGCATTTCTGAAGAATCTCCCTGAAGTCAGATTCAGCAAAGAACTTCAGCATATGTTTAATTTCCACGTGCTTGAGTAGGGACTGGAAGGGACAAAGTAGTAGGTGAATGAATCAAAAATGTCCTGACATATGCTTAGTCTGAACATATATTAAGTGACTACATCCCTGTCTTTGCAATAGCAAGGTATTGGCAGTGCCCTTGTCTCCCCCAGTTTTCCTAATGGCATGTTTTGGGGTATGCTTGGTGTTTTGAGTATTGTGCCTTGTAGTTAATGAGGGTTTGAAGTGGAGCCTTTGGGGAATCTTTGAGTAATACCTGCCTAGGAATGCCAGGATCTAGAGCTGATGGACCACACAGGGCCCCTGTTTGTGACGGACCAGCAGTCCTAGGGTCCTAACCTGCTTTCTCCACAGAAATGCCACAAAAGTGTTCCTAAAACAAAGTTCTGATGAATATCCAGAGCTCAGACTCACGAAAGCTTATGCTATACACCTCTGATTTAGTTAATCTACAAGGTGCAAATCTATGCTGCCTTCTGCCTCACTTCTGATGAAGACAGCTACCTACCTCTCTCTGCTCAGGAAATGAATGTCCAGACTCCAAACAATTTTGGAAAAAGGTTTCAAATCTGTTACAATGTCCCATTTAAGCATTTTTGGTTCTTTTATGTTGAGATCAACAAGAACCACTTCAATTGACCAGAATTACACCTGGGGAAGGGGAGGGGGGATTTTCATTGCATGAAAATTTTGATTTTTCATCCTGATTTAAGATGGGAACAAGTTTCAGTATTCTCAGGGGGCGTTGTGCAGAAAAGGAAAAACATGGGGACTTCAGCAACCCCTTGATTCATGAAACATAAATATGTGATCAACACCGTGTTTCAGTTACATGGCAGTACTGTGTATATGTTCTGTGGGTAAATGGCTCCACATAAGTACACACTCATCACACAGAACTCCTATAGAAGCTAAGTAATTAGTCACTGCATGTGCTGGGATTGCCCTGGAATTTCCACTGTTCTTTAAATGGCTGACACAGCTCTTCTCCAACTTAAAGCTGTTTAAGGAAAGACACTGAATCAGTTCCCTAGGACATATCCAGCATTAAATTCTATGGCACTTCCCCAAGATGGCTTTAAAGAAGTATATTATGTACGGTTCTTTCCCAGGTCACCAGAAACTGGGAATGGGAAACTACAACAGAGGGACAAAAGACAGAGAAATGTGTCCATGAAGGGACCAAACAAACCTCTGAGAAGGTTCAAATCTGGATTTATATCTGACAAATGAATCACTTTCTTTAACAGGACAAATCTCAGATCTGAGAGCCAAACATCTGCGGGAAATTCCAGTGCTAAATCTTCACAGGTTTGTCTCTAGCTTGTTTATATCCCAGAATGGGAGTCAACAACCTTTTGCTGGCATGAGCCAGAGCTTGTGACCCAGCTGTCATGGGCTGCAAGTCTCTGCGCCCCTCCCCAATAGTCAGCTGCCCGCACACGACACACAGATGCTTGCACATGACCTCACTGAAGATTTCCAACCCTTTGCAGTGATGAGAGGCAGCGCAGCAGCAGGATCTGCAATGGAGGAAAGCACTGCGGGGGCGGGAGGGAGGGGGGGGGAGCGGTCTGATGCTGCTCCATGCCACTGATCCCCGCCTCATGCCAGATCAGATTGCCATGGGTTGGATCTGGCCCATGGGCCATAAAGTGCTAACCCCTGTCCCATCAGGTTAAACACTGAATCTGCACAATCACAGCAAAATACCTACAGGGTATTTACAGCCAGCGTAAATCCATGTGAAACCATTGCCCTGACCAGCTCAAACCAGATGATATACACCCTCACACCCTCTCTCTGAGCCCACGTCTAGGCAGAAGGGCTAAGCAGGAAGTCTTGGTTATTGGGAGCCTGTTCCAAAAGCTGGTGTAGCTGGACCACACGACAGGATGAGTCAGTACAGTGACCTGCTATTGAACCTTGTTACTGATCCAGGAGGTGTGAACAAAGAGCCAATACATCATTGACTAAGTGCCATTAGCTCTGCAGTCTGCAGGTCTCAAATGCTGAGGAAACAAGTCTGCATATCCCTTGCAGAGCTCCCCCTGAGCACTGCCCTCCATCCAGGGAGCATGCTGTGAAATGGATTTTAATTATTACAGCTGGCAAGTGGTAATGCTAAGGTCCTAGCTGTTGGCACCCAGGGCTCTGCCTTCCCAGCTGACAGGAGGCATCACTGAGATATGTCAGAGTCAGAGATAATGAAAACAGTTCCCATTTAGCTGTTGCTGGTTTAACGTCTGCACAGTAAGGTCCCCAACTGATTTCAGCATCTTGCCATACACAGCTCCTGGGTGCCCATAGAGAAGCCTTGCTCAGTTCTGTTATTCGCAGGGTGGAGATCTTAGTGGTCACCTCGCAGGAGTTGTGCATCTGAGCTTCCAGGCTATCTTTGTCAGCAGGCCCACTCCAGCTGGCTATGCAAGGGCCCTAGCCTGGCACAGCTAAGCCCTTCTTTCTTGCTGATATCATGCTGAGTTTGGGGAATGAGAGGCAAAAGGGGATCCAGAATGCTCTTTTAGCGTATAAGTACTTCCCAGCAGGGCTGATGTCTGACCCCGGGGCATAAGTGCATCCGCACAGCCTTCTCCTCATTGGTGGGTACAAGGGGTTGGAGCCATTTTCATCCTGCCTGGCATTTGGTCTTGCTCCAGTCCATTGTTAACCCAGCTGCATTGGAAAGGGGCTTCTGTCCACAAGACAGCAAGGCAGAGAGCGAGGCCAGAAGCAGAGGGGTTATACACTGGGAGGGGGAGAGGAAGGGTGGGTGAGAGAGACAAGTGTGCATATGTGTGTTTGTACAGACAAATGTGCATGCATGTGGTACATGTGTGCATGTGTGTGTGGACACAGGCCCCAGAAAGCCCTCCCTAGCTTCTAGCTTTTGACTTAACCAACGAGGGAAAAAATACAATAAAAGCAAAATATAGCACTCACACCTTTCCCTGCACTTGGCTCCATCAAAGATCAGGGCTAGGTGATCTCTGTTGCTGTTTGCATCTCCCGTACCTTGGTGAACACACTGAAGTTGGCACAGAATGTGACTTCAGCAAGTGCCAGGCTGGTGCCCATCAAGAAAACTCCTTTGCCAAGCTGCTGTCACCAGTGTTGTTAGCATGGTGTACGAGGAAACCTATTGGGGCAGATGCTGTTAATCCTCCAGCTGATGAGTGCTGGCCCCTGCCCCTCCTCTGCCCGCATCAACACATCATGTGGCACCTGCTTTTAGACAGCAATGCTTGAGTTCCAGGCTGCTGGGAGATCCTGGGGCTGACACCAGTCTCGCTCTGGGGGAGCAACGACTTGTTATGTGCTACTTTCTTTTGTGCAGGCGCCTCTGGGACTAAAGCAGTCAGATGTGTCATGGGGGTGGCAGGAGCTGTGTATTTATTTACAAAGGTCTGTGTGGAGCCTGTTCCCATAGCGTCTGGGTGCTGGCAACAATGAAAATGGACATAAAATAATCTCCAGCTGAGACAACTGGCTTAAATTATTGAGAACCATCCCCATTATCACTTTCTCCTCCCAGCAGAGATCCCAAAGCGCTTTGAAAACCTCAGCCAATCAATCCTTACAGTAAGCCTGAGAGACAAGTACACTAAGGTGGAGCCAAACATGTCCCGGTGCAATGGCTTTCCATCAGGAAGGGCCAATTCACTGAAAGCAAAGCATTTTGGGGAAAAGGGCCAATTTGGATTTTTTTTTTTTGAATGAAATGGAACATTTCAATATGGGTTCTCTGCTTCACCCAAAGGAACATCACAATTTTTTTCCTTCAAAATGACTTTTCATTCCACTTTTTATGTCCACTGTTTGTGCACATTTACATTATGCTGCATTACATTATATTAGATATACAATTATAGTGAAATATTTAAAAAGTGAAATTTAAGTCATTTTGAAGCATAAAATTGTTGTGTTGCATTCCAGAAAACTTGGAACAGTTCTTATTAGAATGCTCTGTTCTAACATAACGTAACGTAACGTAACGTAACGTAACGTAACATAACATAACATAATGTTTAAAAGCTTGGAATTGGAACAAAATATTACAATGTTATCAAAACAAAACCCTTCACTTGACCTAAAACAAGGTTTTATTCAGAATTTTGTTTCAGGAGAATGTTGAAATCTGTTGTTCTGTTACAAAGGGAAAAAACACTAGAAGACAAAAAGCCGGTTCCATTAAGGCTCCCACCCTGCACTGCGAGTGTATCTTTGTGCCTGACCAGAGACATACATGTGTTATGAGACTGGACCCTACCCTAGTTATGGAGAGAGGCATGGAAAGACAGACAGCTAGCAAAGGGACACTGTCAACATAAAAACCTTTCTTGAGTGTGTGAAGTCCTTATTCTGTCAGCAATTCCCCCTTTGATTACTCCAAGCAAATAGTTTTAACATCAAAATTACTTTTTATCCTTTTCCTCCTCACCTGAAGTGAGACAAGCTTTACAGTATGATAACACCGTCTTCATTCTCTGATTTGTATGCCTAGCACCACACTGTTTGGGTTTCCAATGATGCAGAAGGTGATTTAATTCCAAAACCAGCAAGAGATTTCTGTTCACATCTTGTTGCCACATGCACACACGTGCACACTTTTTAAAAATGTTCACCTCAACTAAGTTGACAGTGTCCCTTTAAGTCTGGTGAATTGGCAGTGAGGTACCCAGACATTAAATTCAGAATTTCATCCCAGTGATAGAGGCTAAGGAAAAGCACGCTAAGCTTCAGGCCATGAGAAGGAAAAACATGATACATTCGCAGCAGCACAGCCATCTTTACTATGGACCACAGGAGTTCAGAAAATAACCTTAGTTAACAAGAGACCTAGTCATTAACAAAACATCATGCTATTGGACATACAAGAGAGGCCAATCACAATCACCAGAACAAAACGGCAATCAAGAAAGGAAAGGAAACTGAGGAGCAGTGTACGTTGCCCTGTAGCAAACCTGTGATGGCAACATCAACGTCTGTGTGTGTGCGTGTAGGTGTTTGTGTGCTGTGTAGTTTCCTTCTGTCTTTAAAACAAGTAAAAAGTATGTCCGGCTCTCTCACAGCTCCAGTGTCTCTTGCACTATTCTTTTAAAGGAAAAAAATTCATTTTGTTCCAAGAACGATGTGCAATTTTGTGTTTCTCCAGGTACAGTGAAACAAGGACAGTTAACAAAACAACCTTCTCTACAAGGTCTTTGCAAGCTCTCCCCTTTCCTCACTGATACTACTGACACCACCTGGAAATCTCTGTGGCTTTCTCAGACTTGGAGATTAAAAAAAAAGTTATGTATTGCTGCTTCTTCTTGTGTGATTTTTCCCACTCACTCTTTTCCTCCCCCCCACAAATGTTTATTTTCAAAAATTTCAGTCCAGCTACCAATTCCCAAGACTCTGAAGTCTCCTGTGCTCCACCCTTATCTCTTGCAGTCATAAAAAATGAGTCTTTATGTGTCTTTGGTTAAAAAAAAATACACAAACAAATAACACACAGCCCAGTACAATCCTATTCCACACTGTGGACGTCTGATGAGAGGGTGTCTGGGTAGGAAGGAAGCATTGGAAATGAGCTGTTTGCTCAGTGGAAGTTGAGGTTCCTCAAGTTTCCCCCTGGTCCACTCTCCTCCTCTCATACTGTGGTTGCTGGCCCATACTGGAACAAAAGAGGGGATGTCTCTTTGATTCGGACGTAGAACCGCCCCCCAAGCCAGGCGTTTTGGAGCGAAATTGGCAAGAAGTCATCGGGTAGCCACTGCTCAGTGTCGTCTGACACGAACACCAGTCCAAAGTGGTCCAGCTGCTCTTCACCATAGCAAAAGGCATCTGCATTGCCCAGCATGTTCCTGGAGATGTCATTCATCTCAAGCACCACCAGCTTCACCACCTCCCCCGCTGATGTCTTGTTGGTGATGTGTAACTGTATAAAGATAGGGATGGAGAGACAGGTGATGAGCTGGGAATGAGAAAACAGGGAAAGCATACACACCAGCACGAATAAATCAATGCAACCCAGGCAGATCCTTTGCAAGTAAAAGCAGGTTAGAAAGGGTCATAGAGCAGCCTAAGGCCTGAATATGCGAACACTTACGAGCCTGCTTAACTCTTGCTGTGAGCAGCCCTTTGTGGTCATAAAGTTAATGAGGCACGTCTTTGCAGCATCAGGACACTCCAGCTAGCAACTACCAGTTCCACTGTGATCTGGAGAAAAGCTGTTGTGCTTTGGCACATGCATGGGGACAAAGACTCACAGAGTACCATGTTATAAGCCCAGTCAGCCCATCCAGTGTAGTCCAGACCCTTGGACAACTACTACAGCACCATCAAACCAGAAGTGTTAAGCTGATTTATGCCATCTAAAGATCTCTGCTTTGAACTTGGCCTCCTTCAGTAAGAATGCCATACAATGCTTTAAAGCAGGCCTACCTGACACCCAAAGCCACATGGATGCCTTCCTAGGAACCCAAGGACTTTACTCTATTACCATAGAAATCTATGGTAACTGCTCAAATGGAAAATAAATGTGAAGTGTCAGGTTTGCCTCTGCTTGTAACCTTCCTGCAAGGTAAGGAGAATCTGATGACCAGAACTCATCAGCAGTAAAAGCCTCTAGGTGATGGTGATGAACTTTGTTCTTTCTCTGGCATTCCAGAGGCAGTTCCTGGGCTGCACTGAGACACAGAGAGTGGAACTATGTTTCTAAGTAATGGCTCTGTGTCTTGAAAGGAGGAACAAGGCAAAGCCAGAAAAGAACCAGTGCAAGTGGTGGTATACAGTTTCCTTTCCCCATCAGATTTGGGAGGGAGGGCAAAGAAAGGCAAAGTCAAGCTGAACAGACTGAGCAGGTGAGTGGGAAATCAGGACAGGAAGGATAGGTTGATACTGGAGTCAGACACAGGGAAGAAGCTGTGGTTACAGTGATGGGATAATGCTCTTCCTTTCTCCCAGAGATAGGACCCTCTGAGACAGCCTCCTTGTACCTGGGGCTGAGGAATGGGAGGCAGGGATATAGGAAATATCAGAATCAGAGGGCCTCCTTCTGAACACTGACCTGGGATGGGTTGTGGAAGAGGCTGTGGACTGAGGGAGGAATGGTGACCTAGGAGAAGACTGGATTGGATTTCCACCATTTTTAAGACAAATCCATAGTAAACAGGCAAGGAGTGAGCAGTCTGTGTGAGAGGTCCAGAGTCATGAAGCCATAGTGAACAGAAGGGAGGGAAGAAATGTGACCAGATAAGTGACCTCCCCGGACACAGGGCTTCTTTAGCAGCCAGCACAAGGACTACAGCTACCAGAGAGGCATCTGGCTTGGGTGAAAATGCTCAAGCCTTTGTTATGCCAGATTTTGCTCCTCAAATTTCCTACCATCCATGGAACAGCCCCACCGACAGCAGCAATGGTGTGGGTAGGGGTGGGGGGCTGGCACAGCCACAGTGGATGCCAAGTTGCCACTGCTGTAAGAGTCACATCACTTGGATATGCTTGCAGTAGTGGGTTGGACTTAGTAGCCCCTCTGTATTACAGATCCCACTGAGGGTAGCTAAAGTGGAGTGGAACCAAGGGTAGAAGCTACGTCAGGAAATTCTGAAGAGAAAGACATCTGGTGGGCAGGTGTCAGTGGGATGGAGGGACAGAGGCATCTACTTGTGCTTAGGTTACATGCCTTCCCTCACTGAGTGCTCATCCCCTACCCTTCTATGAGCTCTACTTATATGACCAAAGCTGGGCTCTGTTGTTGCTGTTCAGAGTGACCTTTCCAGCTGCCTCATCACTGTCTGTGATACCTTGATGCTGGTCTCTTTGGAGAGTCCGGTTTCATACTGAGGGCAGACTCGTAAGGTGATTGAGTCTGGCTTCTTCCCCCGGTTTGTCAAGCATCCTGGCTCCAGGGTCTCTTGGAAAGTGCGAGTCCACTCAGCTGAGCGTGTCCGGAAGACGGGCTCAGAGTTCTTGATGGCTTGGCCGTGCTCCGGGCTGAAAGACGAGCCAGTCCCCAGCCTGAGCAGGCCACAGTGGGCCGCTGTCCTGGTTTCTGTTGGGGAGCTGTCGACAGAGCCAGGACAGGACTTCCGGGCCACCTGGAAGAGCGGCTTGGGGAAGTCCAGGCTGCTGGTGCGGACACAGTAAGCCTGACGCTTCTCTGTGATGCGCAGGAGTTCAATCTGCCGGCTGGGCAGGACAAAGTCACTGTCATACAGCTCTGGGGGTGGGCGGGGCTCCTCAGGAGGCAGAGCTGGGGTCTTGAGTTCATGGGTTTGCAGGACATCAGGGGCACTGTCCCTCAAGGTCCGGGTGATTTTCCTGCCACAGCAATCGGGCCCTGAGGATGAATAAACCAGATCCAGCTCCTTGGGGCTTTGGGCCCTGCTAGAATCATAGTCACTGTCTGTTGCCAGGAACACCTCCGAGGAACCCTCCTCATCCGAGAGCCCATGGGAATCTGCAGGGAGTGAAAGGGAAGACAAGTGTCACTACTCCTGAGCCAATGCTCAAGATGAATGGAATGGGCAGAGCATGGTTCTGGGCCCAGGCAACAAAAGCCAAAGAGAATCATACACCTCCTAAGGACCTACATAGTCATGCCTCTAACTGGGATCACTCAATGTCTGGCTTATCGAATCATGGATGGAGAAACATGCGAGTCTCTAGAAGCATCTATATCCTTTGGGGCTTCCAACTTCTGGTTTTTATGGCATTTACTACTGACAGTCTCTGGAAGACCAAAATTAAAGTTGGAGCCACTAAAAGCAAAGGATTAAGCAGGGAGAAGATGCCATTTGCCATGGAGATCCATCCCTCTGCGATCTCCCACTTAGCTTTTTTCCCAGCTCCAGGTCAATTTTCTAGTGGACTGTGCAGCTGACAGAGGATTAGCTCATACAGCACAAGAGCCGAGGAAGCACATGCTTCCCCACTCCACCAGCCTTCTGGACTTCTTAGCAAGCAAATGTCCCAGACCATGAAACAAATGTTTCAGGGTTCTCAAGCTCCAACCCTGCCTCCTCCTTCCTGATGCTGCTCAGTTGAATAGTGCCTACTTAGCAAGCATTTAATGGCCCCTGCTCTGCTATCTATGGCTTTGCACACATCTGCTGCCAGCTGGTTTTTAGATGCCTATCGGCTGAGTCACAAAAACACAGGTTTTAGCTTCATTCTACTGTTAAAGAAGCTAAAAAACCAGCAGAGCCACAGCAGCAGGATCTGGATTCTAGTCTGCCTCCTGCTTCATTAACATCATTGTTATGTTCTGTGGCCAGGTGAGTACTTGGGATGTCCCCACCTCTCCCTAAAAAGAATGGGACAGAGATTTGCCAATTAATTCTGGGCCACGAGACCCTTCCCAGATGGTAGAAACTTAACTTTTGGGTCAGTGACATAGACCTGGAAGGAGCCCGCAATCACTGCCCTGCACTACCCCAACTCCTGACTCCAAGACCCTTGCTCTTTGCTATGATCTGTGGGGCCTGAAGACAGATTTCATATTCTAGGTGGAGTCTCCAGTGCCATTGGTTAGAAACATCTGCACTAGGATATGCAAACTGAGCCACTTGAACAATGGGATCCCTTGAAAAGCTACTTAAAGGACCAGCTGCTTGTGGCATGATCTGTCTTTTAATATGCGTGCCAATAGCCTGTAATAGGGCTGTCCAACCAGTAGCCCCTAAGGGTTTACTTGTCACTCCTGAGCTCACTGGACTCTTCTTCCCTCATCGCTCTCCTGCAGGGCCTCCAAGCTCCCTCCCCCTCCTCCAGCTTCTACTGCCTGCCCCTGTCCCTGGGGACAGCACAGCCTGTGGGGCCAAGGGAGACTGTGAAGCCATGGGGGACCTGGGGTGCCAGCACAGTGCAGGAAGGGAAGCCTGTGGCTTTCATGGCATATGGACAGCTCTGACCTATAATGGAGTTATGAACACTGAATGAGACCTCTAGGAAAAATAACATAATAACAGAACAAATGGAACAGTTAGGTACAGCTGTTACAGTGGGCAGGTAGACACTGTAGTCACTTTTGTAACCATAGTGCAGTGTGGACATATACAAGCTAGTGTGGGCACCGATAACCATGCCTCTGTGATAGAATGGAGCTCGGGAGATATGACCATCCCGCCAACCCTGCTTCTATTAGCCATGCTGAGCTTTGTGGTGTCACACCTATGTGGCCAGCAGCACCGAGGCTGGCCAGTTTATAGCTACCTTGAGTCTGCCTGTGCCACACTTCAGCCCCATTAATGACTGCACTGTCCACACACCCACAGATGGCCAGAACAGTTACTGCAGTCAAGACACAACCAGAGTTACTTTTCTACTCCTAACCATAATTTCAGTACCAAATGGGTATATGGGTAACAAGCCCTCCTACACAAGGTGGCAGGTTTTGAGGAAAACCCTCATAATGCCAGATCCACTGGACTTGGAAATCTAACAGTCAGATGTTGCATCTACACGAGACGCTGACTGTGCAGTTGTTACTGCAAAGGTCATTTAGTACTTGTTTATAGTGGACTGTACTAAACCATGCCGACGAACAGCTTTTTTGCGATGCTGACTGTGCAGTAGCCTGAGACTACTGCGCAGTAGTGCTGTGTCACTGTTTCTGCCATGCAACGCTACTGCACTGTAGTATTGGGCTACTGCACAGTCAGCGTCTCGTGTAGACGTGGCCAGAGGGCATTACCACAACATCTTCAGATGTATAGTAGGTTCAGCTGATCTTGCCTAGGCACTCAGGAATGGGTCAGATGGCTTCCTGAGGTCCCTACCAACACTGCTTTCTATGATTATATGATATACTCAGACAGGTTCTCTGTGCCTGCCTGCCAGGAAGCTTCATAAATAAAGCATCAGGGCCCCTTACCAGAATTGAGCTTGCGGCTGGTTTCTGGAGAGGGAGTAGGTGAGGGAAGGTAATCCAGGTGGGAGGAGGTGGACTGGGTTTTCTCCTTCATTGCACTGGTGGATTCATGGAGGAACCAGGTGAGGGGCACACCACAGGATGGTTGTTTGTACCGCGCGTGTTGCAGGGCATCCATAATCCAGCGCATTTCACGCCAGATTTCCTCCATTTGCTGCCAGGGAGAAACATAATGAACCGTTCCCTTCTAAATAAACAATATAATAAAGAAATATTGGTTTCCCCCACCCCACATGAGATTATGCTTCCTCTGTGCAGAGCAGTCTGTGTATTGGAGCACTGGGGCCAAGAGCATCATCCAACAGAAGGCTTTTCCATACCATCACAGTGCCAGCTTTCAATCCTAAGCACCCTCACTAAATAAAAACACATGGTGACTTTAGAGGCATTTTCATTGGGAAATCACAAAGCACTTTGTAAAGGAGGATCAGTCTCCTCAGGCCACTGCTCAAGCTTCTCTGGAGAAGGAAAGTTAGAGACTGAACCTGGTTTCCTACCTCCCAGGCTGGTGCCCTACTCCCTGTAAACACACAGCTTTGAACGTCCAGTGGGCTCTGTAAAGCCCCAAACCTTTATGTGAGCTGCCTGTTTCAGAGATGGGAAACCCAGAAGATAGGGCGCACTGCACTGCTTTGTGGGACCAGACCCAGAATGCACTTCCAGAGCCTGCCCCAACAAGGCAGGTCTCTCAGCTCTGAGAAGCAAGTGGAAAATTCAGGCTGGCTTGCATACAGGATGAGGAGCTTCCCTGTTAGCACTGCTAATGCAATTGCTACAGGAGAGCAGGAGTAGCTAGGCAGAGTTCCAGATTCTGTCACAGGTCCTGGACCTCATGACTGCATGGTCAAAGAAACTGGGTGATGCTATCTGAGTGCAGCACATTGGAGGTGAGTGGAACTCTGCAGTGGGGCTGCACTGGCAGAGGGAGATCCAGACCAGGACACACCTGTTCAAAGTGGGTAACCTGGGCACTGAGGTAAGAGGACATGGGCAGGGCAGCCCACCTCATTCTCAGTGCTCTTTTCCTCCACATACCTGTATGTAGTCCTGAACCTGCTGGTGCCTCTGCTTAGCAGTGGTTAGTTCGGAGTCTGAGAAGGCCTCCCTGAGGCTCTGCTGTGAGAGAAGTGACTCAAGCTCCAAAAGTGCAGACACCTGACAATACTGAGTGATGAACTCCCGGTCATATGTGAAAAAGTGAACTGGAACAGAAAGATTGGAGATGGAAAGAGTGAGGCAGGGCTGAGAAGAGGTCCCTCAGACAGAAATGGTTGACATATGAGTAGGTAGAGACTGACTCCAGCAGAGAGTTGTGTCAGTGAACCAAAAGACAGACCCAATCCTACAGTGAAGAACTCCCTCTGTAGCACACAGAAAGAAGTCATTCTATATCACAGTTGAAAACCACAACTGGGAAAAGCCACAATGAACTGAGCAGGAAGTGAGGACCATTGTCTGTCACCAGCTGTAGCTCTGCAGTATTCTCACCAGTGGGTAGAAGACCTGGTTCAGGGAAAGCAGAAGTGAAGCCCCTTGCACAGATTGATAGAAGGGACAGAAGGCAATACAATGTAGCCTTGTCTCACATGTACCTCAGTTCTAGTGAAGGGAAAATGACCATTTAGTGTTCCCAGAGTCTACACAGGACTGCAGAGAAGAATGCCTCAATGGAAGTGACTGGAATCCCAGAGATAGTGCTATCATCCACTGTCCCTGTGTTAATCATGTATATCAGGATACTCTATGAAATATCAGAAGCTTGATGGATTTTTGCAGTAGGACTTGCAACGGCATGCACAACCATAATCCACAGCAAACCTAAACCTTTATTCTTGCAAACCGTGGTTGGGGCAAACAAATCAAGCCATGTCAACCAGCCTTCAGCAGCAAGGACTGCTCAGGTGAGTGGCTGAAGAAAAAACAGGCGTTATCCCTGCAGAAAGTATCCCAGGAAGACCTGCTCCTTTTCAAGCAAAGTGCTGCCTTCTTACATGGTGCTCCTGGCCTACACACAGCCTACTACAGCATACATGTTAACAGGAGGACCAAGAAGCTTTCCCCTTCCACCAGACAGGAGAGGGCCAGGTGGATCCCTAAGACAGCAAGAACAGGAGCAGACTGAGCCAGTGCTCCTGTTATCAAGCATGAACTGGAAAACCACCAATCCCACACTAATTCAAGCCCTTCAACCCCAATGTTTTTAGGAAGCCTTGAGCATCCCCCTTTCAAACTTTACTTTCCTGACATAAAGACCTTTAACCTGATCATTCTGTATGAACTCCCTCACTTAGAGTGGTACTCAACACTGGTGTAATGTTCAAAACAACTGGAAGGCCAAGCCTTCTCCCCTGCTGCAGGAAGGGGAAGGTGCATCTTGGCAGGAATGAAAGGCACCATATACCACTCTACTCAGTCACTAGCAGACCAAAGAGTGTGTGTGAAGGGACCTATAGGGAAAGAAGGCAGCAGAGAGTGAAGGGGGTGAGTTCTGGAGGGGCAGGTTGCAGCCCAAGATGGGCTAGAGACTCATGGGAACAGGGGTGGTTGAGCTACCTCAGCAGCTGCTCTCACCTAGCTCAAAGATCTGGAGAGGCAGTGTGAGGAAGCCAGAGTGGGGAGTGTGAGGGTTGTTCTGGCCTGGGGCAGTGCAGACATCATCAGATGGAGGCATCAGCAGGAGAAAAGAGACCTGGCCCCCGAAGTCCAGCACCTCCTGGCTGTACAGACGGAAATCCTTGGCCTGGAGCATGCAAATACAAAACAAAAACCAGGTGTTACTGCTGCAAGTGAGTCCAGGGCAGCACAAAGTGACAGTTCCCCACTGCCCTACTCTGTAAGACAAGAACTCTCCATGGAACTCCTTACTGATGGGAGAGGGGGATAATTAGCAGTCATCATCTGCTCCCCAGATGCCAGTCATTATTATGTTGTTGTACTGGGCTGCAAAAGCCAATATCCTTTGTTTATTACTAAATTATGTATTGCACCTTTCTTGTTGCTATTCTCCAGTGGTTTCTGTGCTGCTTATCTTGGAGAAGAATCCCACTGAGAGCCCCTCCATCCAACCAGGGGTGTGATCAGCTCCAGCTCAGCAGGTATTTCAGTAGGTACTTAGTGGTTAGCATGTCCATTTCTCATTGAAGCCAATGAAAGTATTCATGTGCTCACATTTGTTGCTGGATTAGGACCCTAGTCCCAACTGTAGGTGATGGCAGGAGGGAAGCTGGGAGGGAAGTCAGCGCTCCTGTTATCCAGGCATCTGCTGGGAAGAGCAGTCAGCCAGGTCTGACTGCTCACCTAGGTTCCTAGTTGAGTTACAGGACCTCCATCTAACCCAGGAGGTGCACAGTCCCACCAGGCGAAATGCCTTGTTGGACCTGGTCCTGGCCACAGGCGATGACCTGGAGAGGGGACTGCGGGTTCACAATCATCACCTACTGGAATTCACCATCCAGCGCAGGGTGTCAAAGACCTGCAGCAAGGCAGCAGCCCTGGACTTCAGGAGGCACTGAGGTCCTGGAGGAGAGGGGAGTTGGGAGTGGTTGTTTCTTAAGGAGACGATCCTCCATGCCCAAAGGGTGACAACCCCAACTCAGATCAAAGGGGGCAAGAGTGCTCAAAAGCCCCCACGGCTCACCAAAAGCATCCAGGAATGTCTCAAGGCTAAAAAGGAGGTGTACACCCAATGGAAGGGAGGGGCCATCACCAAGGAGGATTATACCTCCATTGCTCGAGATTGTAGGGGGGCTGTTAGGAAGGCCAAGGCGAAGACAGAACTGGGACTAGTGACCTGGATCAAGGACAACAAGAAGTCCTTTTTTAAATACATAGGGGGTAAAAAGAAGGTATTGGGTAACGTGGGGCTCCTGCAAGATGCACTAGGAAATCTGGTGGTCACACCAGATGACAAAGCTAACCTCTTTAACAATTTCTTTGCCTCCATTTTTCTGAGCAGGGACCGGGTCATCCCCCACACTGGGATCCTGGATGCACCCAGAAGAGGCGCAGCCAGACCCAGGGTCAGTGAGGACTTAGTCATTGAACTTCTGGTGGGACTAGACGTGTTCAAATCAGCAGGTCTTGATGATCTCCACCCCAGACTGCTGAGGGAATTAGCTGAGGTCATTGCATGACCCCTGGCACGGCTTTATGAGCACTCGTGGTGCTCTGGCGAGGTGCCAGAGGACTGGAAAAGGGCCAGTGTGGTCCCCATTTTCAAAAAA
>NW_017729002.1:22313687-22314276 GCF_001723915.1 Gavialis gangeticus
CAATCAGCAGCAAGTGGTGGGGGTGGGTGGATGAGAACAGGATGGGAGTCAATACTGACAAGTGCAAGGTACTGCACCTAGGGAGGAAGAACCAGCAGCATACCTACAGGCTGGGGAGCTCCCTTCTCATCAGCACAGAGGCAGAAAAGGATCTTGAATTCATTACTGATTCCAAGATGAACATGGGCTGGCAGTGTGGGGACATGGTCAGGAAGGTTTACTGCACCTTGTCATACATCCACAGCTGCATCACAAGCAGGTCCAAGGAGGTGATCCTCCCCTTCTATGTAACATTGATCAGGCCGCAGCTGGAGTACTGTGTCCAGTTCTGGGTGCCGCACTTCAGGAGGGATGTGGACAACATGGAGAGGGTCCAGAGGAGAGCCACTCGTATAATCGGGGGGCAGCAGGGCAGGCCCTATGAGGAAAGGCTATGAAACCTGAACCTGTTCAGCCTCCACAAGAGAAGGCTGAGGGGGGACCTGGTGGTTGTCTATAAACTGGCCAAGGGAGACCAGCAGGCAATGGGAGAGTCCCTGTTCCCCCAAGCACTACTGGGAATAACAAGGAATAACAGCCATAAGTTGAC
>NW_017729002.1:22314316-22317274 GCF_001723915.1 Gavialis gangeticus
GAACCAACTTCCAAGGGAAGTGGTGCTCACTCCTACCCTGGGGGTCTTCAAAAGAAGGCTGGATAATCACCTAGCCGGGGTCATTTGACCCCAGCATCCTTTCCTGCCTATGGCAGGGGAGTGGACTTGATCTGCTCAGGTCCCTTCTGACCCTACCTACTATGAAACTATGAAGAAATTCGCTCCTCTGTGTCAGTGAATCTCAGCTCCAATAAGAGGTTGGTTGGAAAACTGGCTATTTCTAAGAGGCAGAAAGAATCCTGGTCTCTTCACAGAGGTTAATTGTAGAAGCAAAACAATTAAACAAAACACCTTAGTGCACAGCCAGGTCATATTACACATGAAAGCACAGAACCCGTGTTTTGGGTAAAAGGTAGTGACAAAGCAGTTCCTAGGAACAGGTTTGTCTCTGTGGTAGAGGCAGAGAGAAATGTGCTTCTAGCTGCTAGTGAACCAGCTAACTTAGTGACCCAGCTAACCAGTGACTCAGGTAACACTAAGCCAGGAGACAGAGAACTACCCTGCCTCAAGTGGGTGCACTAGGCCACCTGCCATGGCACTGGCCACAGGGCTGCACAGGCCACAGCTCCATTCATTCCTCCCTGCACTCCTCATCTCCCACTGCTACCTCTTGCAGTGGGATGTTGACCAGGGTCATCAGCTCCTTAATGGCCACTTGGAGCTCTTGATACAAGAGGTTCTGGGAAGTCTCCGACTCTGGCTCTGTGGGAATGGATTCCTCCGCACTGGCCAGGTTCTGCAGCCACTCCCATTCCTCCCTGGAGAAGGACAGACACAAACACACAGAGAAGAGAGAGATTCATTATCCATCATGGCTCATAAATGCATGTCAGACTGGATGCATTAAGAGGGTGTTTCCTCTAAATACTAGGAACCAGGATCCCCTGTCTAACAGCCTGCTCCCTGGTGGAACAGCAATAGAGAGGAGAGCACTGGACTATGGTCCAGTCAAACCTAGCAAAGCTTCTGGGTTTTGATCCTTCGTATCAGATCCCCAGTGCAGCAACTGCCTAGGTTTGGAGATCAGTGTAAAGCTAATTCTAGGAATGCTAGGACAGAAGAGGCAGACAGCAAAGGTGGGAGGGTTTTGGGTTGGGTTAGAGTACTGATCTTGGGTGCTCACATTAAGCTACTCCTGACTTCATGTCCTCCACCAGACTCACCTGGAGATGTTGGAATTAGATCGAATCTTCACATGGCACAGGATGTTGGGCAACCGGTCAGGCACTAGCACACGGATCTGGTCCACAGCGCTGCAGAGCTTTAGGTAGCCCAGGTAGAGACCTGAGGCAAGGGCCTGGCTGCTTCTCTGATGGTAAGCCAGCTTGTCCTGAGAAGAAAGGAGAGATCTATACTTACCACCCTCACAGCGGGACTTGCACATACTCTCTTTCCTGCTCTTGCTCTAGCTACTGTAACATAATTGGCAGAGACAGTGGTAGGGCTGTCCAGGTTTTAAGGAAGAATCCCTGCGCTACTCAAGACCTAGCTATGGAGGGGGGAACCAACCCAGAACATAGCTCAACTCAAACTGAATGGCTTTTGCAGTCTGAATGAGTTCCGTTCAGTTGTTTCATCTGCACTTCCAGCCTCCTGCCAGGACCAAAGCCCTGGGAGCCTAGCCACTCCTCTGGCCATTCCAGCCCCACAGGGAGCAGGAAGTACTGGCAATCCCACAAAGAAGCCTGTTGTCAGGTTTCCAGCCCCATGCCGCAATCACCCCCAGATTCAGACAGCGTCGGAACCAGCCCCTTTGTGGTTGGCCTGCCGCTAATCCCAGCTGGCATTTACAAGGGCTTTGTGTAAGCAGCCTCAATAGCCCCTTGTACAGGTGCTTGAGTGGGTCTTGTTGAGATAGACACAGGTCTGAAGGGAGGAGAAAAGAAAGAGGCGGCAATGCAAGAAATCAGAGGGCAGAAAGACAAAGGGAAGGCTGTCAGGGAAGGGAAATTCCTTGCATGGATTTGCTAATAGGCTGGGAAAAAAACAACCAAGGGAAGCAAAAGGGATTAAAAGGGCCTAGACAAGTACTTGGAGAGATAAATACCACATTGAGGGGAGCAGCCATAACTGCTCATGAGTGGGACAACCCAAACTGACCCCCAAGCTTTATTCTGTTCTAAGGATGCCCAGGATCCCTCTCCCACCCAACCAGCTTTCCTCTGGTAAGAAATGGCTACCTGCACTGTGATCAGTAACATGTCCAGGGCTGTAGGTTCTTCTGGGGAGGAGACAGACTTGCGGCTGCTCTGCAGCTTGGAGATGGGAACCCAGCGGACGCTCTCGAATGTCTGGTTCGTCTTCACCTCCTTCAGGGTCACGATCAGAATGTTGCCTTGCTTGTCTTTGACTGGCTCAAAGAAGGCCTGTCCCAGGTCCTGGATTCCCAGCAGCCCCTTCACAGGCAGAGAGAGAGACACATACAAATGGCAGAGAAAGAGCTGTGTTAGGCAGCACTACTGGCTCAGCAGGATTCTAGCTCTTCCATCTGCTGAGATACTATAAGGAGGCAAAGGAGGGGGATGACCAACAAGCTGCAGCCAAGGATATACATGAGAGACCTCTCCTTGCCTGCAAACAGTAAATCTGCTTCTGCTAGTGACACAGAGCTATGAGTGGTGCCTTTTCCTCTATGTTCAGCAGGTCTCCCTATATCACCCAGTTGTGGCACTTATCTTGGGAGCTAATAGATGCTGAGACTGTAGTGACAGCTCTGGTGTTCAGGGACACTTATAACACTGGAATGTTATGGGGACCTGAGGTCATCACTCACACAACTTTCAATCTCAGTGGCTCCTGACATTATGTTATTATCTTGGAGGTTCCCTCCTGTAGCCCTCTGTGCTTGTTTTCTAAGGACAGGAAGAGGTGGAGGGTTTCTCATGGCAGCACCTCTGTGAATCACTGGTCAGAATATCTGCCTGAGGGTATTTCTGG
>NW_017729002.1:22317285-22323308 GCF_001723915.1 Gavialis gangeticus
GTCAGAATATCTGCCTGAGGGTATTTCTGGATTTACATGGTGACTGTCTTGGTGGAAAATGACCTGGATTATGCCCATCAAACCCACCCACCCATCCTCTCACCTGCATCTGTGAGATGGCTAGCAGCATCTTGAAGCGTGTTTGCAAGATGCAGGAACAGGACGACTGGGAGACAGTGACGCACTGACGCAGCCACAGGATCTCATCCCACATGCAAGATACCTGCAGCATACCAAGCAAAGGCATCAGCAGCTCCCTCTCCACCCAGGATTCCACACTATGCCTACAACCCAGGTGAGGTGTTCAACCCCTCATCAGAAACACTAGGTGTTCAGCCAGCACTGAGTTTCTGGTGCTCCTCTCCTAGCATAGTGTGCCCTTCCTCCAGCCATGCTTGTTGTCCACTTATCTATATTTCAGTGCAAGTCAGCGCAACCCCCCACAGTGTGTTTATGGGATACAAGCTCTGAAGTGTATTTCAGCCTCTCTGAAATCATTGTGGGGATTTAGTTCATTCCATTCCCACTCACAGTATTGGCCCAGCACTGGTACTAGTGATAACTGCAGTTCTTGTAGGTAGGGTGCAAGGGCAAGAATATTGGATTTGTGTAGGTCCCATATAATAGTTGTCGTCCGTTACAATTCCTCTGTGATCAAGAAAATTTTAAACATAAATAAGAGAAATGCAAAAGGATGCTCCTCACCAGACGAGAAGAACTGTATGGTATGGTAGATCAAATTTGGGGCCTAAAGTCATGAGCAGCATCCCTTTTAACAACTAGTATCTAAGAAAAATATTTTGCCTACAGCTGTGTATGATTTCATGGGAGTGTAACAATGCTGGCACTTAGAGCCTAAATGATGTTAAATTAAAGGCAAAATAGGATCTGATGTGGGATCCCAATAATTACACTTCCTGCCATTCCACACGTGCCCGGCAAGAGGAGTGACTGCGGGATCAAGCATCACATCCCATTGTTCCATATTGCTGGTACAAGGGGAACCTGATCCTGGGCTCTCCCTGCACTGGCAAGTAGCAAGCTTGGCTCCCTGGGCTCCCATAGCTGGGAGCTCCAATGAGCTGATCAGGTGCTCCCAGCCTCTGGAACGCACAAGGGTCTGTAAAGGCTCCAGTGTGCTCCAGGGGCTGGGAGCACTGGCCACACATTCAATTAACGGCATGACAGGAACCAGCCGCAAAGTTATGACACATATTTTGCATAATAACTTTGTGGCTTATTCCTCATTTTATCATGCCATTAATTGAATAAATATGTGACCAGATCACTACTTAAGATATGACTAACCAGTTACTCATGTCTTAAGCATAAATTTTGTCAGAGGCTTTAGATATTGTTGCTGCTGCACCAAAATGCAGCAGTGAAAGAGTTAAACACAGACCTAGTGAAAAAGAGGCAGAATAGCTCCACAGAGAAAAGCAAGTACATAACCCCAGCATCACAGATGGTGCTTAGTAGCACACAGTTTGCAGCGGGAAGGAGATAAGAGAGGGTCATGCTGCCCATTACAATCATATCTTGTAACCTTTGTACATGAAGGCCTGGGCTTCAGGCATTTTATCAGCACCTGGGCTGCTGTGAAAGCATCCTCTCAGGAGGTTTCTCCATGAGTACATGGAGTGGGATAAGTGCTATAAACAATATATGCTCTTGAGCTTTGTTACCCCAGACAGGACCTACTGTTGCCAGTAGAAGGATGGCATTGGTGTAAGTTAAGTCAATGGGCTGCTGCTTTGTGACTACCTCACTGGAACAAGTTCTCCTTGATGTTCTACTATGCAGAGCATATACAAGCAGCATCACTGAGATGCCCCAAAAGGTAATATCGAGGGACCAGATGTGTGCTGTTGTCTAGAGACTGGTAAAACCAACAGAAGCAATGGCCTCAAGCTTCAGCAGGGGAAACTGAAGTTGGAGATTAGGAGGAACTTTCTGACTATGAAGGTGGTCAAGTATTAGAACAAGCTACTTGGAGAAACTGTGGAATCTCCATCCTTGCAAGTTTCGAAGAGCAGGTTGGATAGACACTTGGCTGGGCTGGTTTAGCTGGGGATGATCCTGCCTTGAACACCAGGTTGGACTAAATGATCTTGTGAGGTTCTTTCCAGCCCTACTTCCCTATGACCCTATATTCAGAGTGGAAGAGGCTCCTAGATTGTAGTGCTCCACCCACATGGACACACCTGGGGCATGAATGAAGTGGGCTGAAATGCAAAAGTAAACCAGCATTTGAGAACACTTCTTACCAACTCCCTGCCCCATTCCTGGCATGAGCACAGCGAGAGGTGAATCAGTGCCCCATGCTGCCAGGAGCTCTTGGTGGGTGAATGCATGATGTGTACTACTACGTATGCTTATTAACAGAAAAGGCACAATACTAAGTCTGGTTTCAACACCTGGTGCCTAATTTGCTTATTTGCATGGTGACCAGCACCCAGCCTCAAATCTACCACTGCTGGTGATGGTGAGTTAGGCCCATGTACAAATGAAGGTGGTCTGCAGACACTAGCAGGACAGAGTGCTCAACCACATTACCTTAGTGAACCAAAGGAAGTCCTGCATGAGCAGGCAGGAGTAGGTATCATCGATCTCCACCACAGGGATCTGATCTTCATGCGTGACTAGAATGTTATCATCTTTGTAAAAAATGGATGTCAGGTACAGGCCCCTTTGGGGAGAGAGGAGGCAGATTTACTGTTGGAGAAAGGGTTAGTTTCCAAAAGGTCTGTCCTTTAGAGTGCATGGGGGGAGCAGGGAGTAAGAGAATCAGGAAAGCAAAGGCAGGAGGGAGGGCATTTGTCTGTAGAAGCAGGGCAAATTTTCTAAGCCACTGCAACTTCTATGGTCTATTGTTACCGTGGCTCAGTGCTCAGCCTACCCAAGTCATAGGGCAATTCCCTTGAAAACTGTCTTGTTTCAAGGGACAAGCCCATTTCCTCCAAGAGTAGGAAAGCCCTTCAAAATATGGGCTGTTGGCCAAGTTTAATAGCTATTCCTGTCACATGCAGGGAGACCATACTGGCTGCACACTGTACAGTATTGAGACAAGCTCCTAGCACCCCTGTTGACCTGCCCTCTTACCTTTTCAGTGTCTTCAGGAACTTACTGCCAGGGTGGAAGAGGTGCTTAAGGCTCTTTGAGACAGAGTGCTTCCTGCTCTGTGGCTGGTTCTTGCAGGGTTCTGGGAAAACAAGGGAACATACAGAACACTAAACTGGGATTTGGGTAAATTACCTACACAGCACCAACCACCAGAGTATGCAGGTGCTGACAGTGCCAAGTGCCACTGAACATACTGGTGTAAAAGTCCTACAAATTAAACCTGGGTACAATGCATGAGTAGTACAAGCTTTCACACATCGTTTCTGTCCTGGATTTGGCCCTGTTGCCTATAGGTAAAGGGCTCTATAGCCTCTTACCAATCCTTCCTTGCTGCTAACTTTCCAAATGCTCATGCAGCTGTTGCAGTTTGAAGACTGGAAGAGCTTCTGTGGTACAGAGAGGAAGGCTGAGATTTCCAAGCCCAAAGAAATTTGAGAAGCAAGAGGACAGAGGGGTTAGGTCTTATTCACACCCCAGAACCTTTGGAGGTTTCCCAGCATTGGGAATGAGCATTTGGTCATGATCTCTCTGTCCGTCTGTTTGCCTCCTTCATAGACAGGACACTGTAGATAACCCAGTCCCCAGACTGTGACTTGAGTTGGCTGCCAAATCTGCTAAATCACAAGGGTGGTTTTGTGAGAAAAGCTGTAGCAGTCAGGGGAGGGAATGGGCAAAATTTCCCACCAGAAAACAACTTTTTGAAAGCCTCACACATTCAAGAGCAATACTGCCACAAGTGAAGGGATGCAAAGTAAGGAGGGACAGCTGTATTTATTCAGTTTAAGAACCCAGCTGACAACTTTATCCACTTGCTTCTGTCACATCCAGTAACTCCAGAGGTTGGCAAAGTATGGCCTGTGGGCCAGATCCAGCCTGTGGAGGGTCTTTGTGCAGCCCATAGCAGGTCCCTCAGTCCTGCCTGGCCCAGGTGCCATCTGGCCCATGGCAAGTCCCACTGCCCCCTGGGCACGCAGCTGGGCTAGGGTGGCTCTGCAGCTGGACTGCCTTTCTACACAGCACAGGTGGCAGCAGCTTATGACTGCTGCTGTTGCTGGCCCCAGCCCCGTGGTACTGGCGGGGACCTGTGCACACAGCCCCAGCCTGCCCCACACCTGATCCAGACTCAGTCTGGATGGACCAGCTCTGGACCAGCCAGAACCCGCACGCACAGCCCTACCCCTGGCCTACTCCGTGCCTGTTCCAAGTTCACCGAATCACGCTGAGAAGTGGTGGCAGCAGCATTGGCTGGGCAGAAGCTGCTGCTCAGGGTGGAGAAAAAGTGGCGCCTCCCCTTCACCACTGCCGGGCCTCCGGGCTCAAGGGGAGCTCTTGCTGCAGCCTCCCGAATCCCACACCCAAGCTGCACTGTGGCTCCTCTGCACTGCCACCACTGCCCCTCTGGGGGGCCTGGAGGTGGCAATGATAGTGGTGAAGACAAGCCGCAGGGCAGCCCAGGCACAGGCTCTGAGCAGCTGCAGCAAGAAAGGCCTACCAGTGGTGAGGAGGAGGAGGCCACTTTTCCCCCGTGCTGAGCAGCAGCTTCTGCCTGGCTACTGCTGCTGATCAGCATGGGCGGGTGGTCCAGAGCAGGTGCAGGGTGGACTGGGTTGGGGCTGTGCGCACAGTCTCTGGCTGGTCTGCTCTGAGTGGGGTGAGTCCCGAGCAAGTGCAGGATGGGCCGCAGTTGGGGCTGGGGCTGTGCATTGCTGCCAGTGGCATGGAAGAGCTGCAGGATGTGTGGGCTCTGGGCTGTTGTGGGGTGGGGCTGCCGACCAGCCTATGGCAGCTCCCCAGAACTGCCTCTGTGGCCTGCGGGCCAAAATAATTGCCTGTCCCTGAGTTACTCCAAGTTCACTGTTAGGAGCAGTTTTTACAAGCCAGCAAGGACTGCCTGGCCTCAAGCACTGCTCTGTGCCTTTCTGCAGATCCAGACTCACCATGGCAGACGCAGTGCTGATGCACTGTCTTCACCTGGCTGAGGAGATGATCCAAGGCTTCAGCCTGTCCCCTTCGCCTTGGTGCTCTCCCATCATATTCACGCCAGTCTGTGGGCAAGGAGATCAATCATTACCTCAGTTCTTCTGCTGCTGCCTCAGGCTGACAGAGCCTCATCTGACCCCTTCTACCTCAGGGTCCTTCCTGCCTGTTACTTTCAGAAACAACTGTTTCCTTCTACTTTCAAGCCTGCCTTCTATCACCAGGCCTCAGGGCCAAGCCTACAAAGCTGGACATAAGAAAAAACGTCCTTTCCGTAAGGGTAACTAGAATCTGGAACACACTCCCAGCAAAGGTGGTGCAGTTGCCATCCTTGGAGGTGTTCAAGGGGAGGCTGGATAAGTACCTCGTTGAGTTCATTTGAGCCCAATAACCTCTTGCCCATGGCAGGGGACCAGACTTAATCATCTTGCAGGTTCCTTCTGGTCCTTTGATTCTATACATCATGGTACATGGCACTAGGGAGCACTGCTGTGGAAACACTTGCTCCTGCTTCACTCATGCCACACATCAAACAGCTGCCACACAGTTGCCATTAGACCAGTGCTGTACCCAGCTCCTCTCTCAGATGCAAGGTGCTCTTCAGAGTAGCACTGGGCATAAAAATGGTGCCAAAAATCTTTTGTGAGAGATGTGCATGAAGTGTGAGGGACTGCATGAGGCCAGTTTCCAGAGTGATGTCTCATAGCCCTGTCCAACAGTGCGGATATATGTTATGAAGCTACAATAGGCCACTTGGCTCTTTATCATATTGTAGCCCCCACCATGTGTTCTGCAAGTGCTGTAACTGGGTCACAGGATCTAGGGGCCTGCAGAGCCCATGTGTGTGGGAGGAAAGCAGACCGTTTCTTTGGGAAAGGCATTCTCTTACCCACAATCTGCCTCCCCTCCCCCTGCTGCAATTT